>NW_026901110.1:0-293330 GCF_033783945.1 Neopsephotus bourkii | reverse complement strand
TTATTTCCTTGTCTAAGTAAAGGTTAATACGAACAGTCCTCATCACATATGCATATAAGTGTTCATGAAGTTTGGGGTTTTCTATTGTGGAAAGTAGGGGAGGGGTAATTTATCTGAATAAAGTCCATAAATGCATCACATATCATAATTAGGCTGGAGGAAAGAGAATTCCAAAAGCAATTAGGCAACAGATTTTATCAAGAAGGTGCCAAGAGCGAAACAAGAGAAACATGCATAAATCATTAGTCCACAGAAACAGCTGAAGGGGGAAATAATATGCTTCTGCCATCTAGAGAACTAACCAGCAAGACACATTTAGTGAGGAGATGCTATGGAGACCTAAGAATTTCTCAGTTACTGACACTGAACTTAACAGGTTTCTGCCAGGCAGCTGTATGTACTTGCCTGAGTCAAATGCCTGTGCTGCAGATAAAAATACCAAGAGCCTGAAGAAAAACTAAGCAATGGTTTCAGTCCAGTGATACTTCCAGTGGCTAAACAGAAGAGCAATATTAATGTTAACAACTCCCTGCCACTAACACAAGAAATAGCATGGTTAGCATTAAATTATTCCAAAAGCTCCAAAGTCATATCACTCTCCTGTGTGGGAAACAGGCGTCCCTGAGCACACCTACAGTGCTCTGCAGCTAGTTTAAGGATTGCCTAAAAACGTAAACTGACTTTTGTCATGGAAATGTCGTGTGGGCTTCGAGTGCCATCTTTTGATCCTTTCGAAGAGCAACAGAAATTAATCAGCTCATAAAGGCATCTAAAAGTTGACTGCTGCTGCAGGTCTGCCATTTCTGATACGTATTTTTCTGTTAAAATATAAAACATCTCAGCCACAGCATTCATTTGCCCACCTAGAAACATCTCGCAAACTTAGGAGTGCGGAAGCCTGGACGCGGCGGAGGGAAGGTCCTCTTTCTGGCTCATCAGACACATAAGCAGACTGTGTCAGGACTAAAGGTTTTCTCAATGATCTTTAGAAACCACTTCCAAACAAAAAATAATCATAACAAAAAAAAAAAAAAAAGAACCCAAACACGGTCTTTCACCAATGCGAGACCAACCTCACACTAATTCGACCTAGAAAAGCTTAGCCAAAGCATTTCCAAACCACACAGCGCACAACGCTTACCTCTTTCAAGAAGAAAAAGTAACATAAACGAAAACGACACCGGAAAAACAAACAAAAAATACAACAATCAAAAAACACTACCTATCAAAGGCATTAAAAAAACCACCTTGGAAAGAGGAGAAAGCATCACCGGCAGCTGTACACACGAGGGACGGAAGCGAGAGCTCCTGCCAAAGCCGCAGCAGTAGCGTGCCTGCAGGCTCGCCGGGCGCTGACACCAGGCTCCGCCTGGAGCTTCCTACCGGAGGGAGCCAGCGCGGCCCGGACACCGCCACCGCAGGGCTCCCCGGTGCCCTGCCGGGGCCTTGATAGGCAGCAGCCCCTCGGGGCGCTCCGCTCTGCGCCTCTCCTCCACCTCGCCGGCCACACGCCCGCAAGCCGGCGCTGGCATGCCCAGCGCGCACACGCAGAGACACACAGACGCTCTTTCCACCTTTCTGTGCCAGCCTTAAGCCGCACTGCCAACCTCAGCCATAAAGCTTAAAGAAGGAGCTGTGTGCGTGGTGGGTACGTGCAGGAGGAGGGGGGCGGCCGAGGGGAGGGCAGGGGGTCCCCGCTCCTGCGCGGGCACAGACCTTCTGGGGCGGCTGCAGGGGGCCGGAGCCGGTGGCAGGGCAGCTCCTCTGGCGGTGCCTGCAGCAGCAGCAGCCGTCGAGCCTGGATAAAGGGAGAAGAAAGGGACCCCGCTCTGCTCCATCCCTCCCCATCCCCCCCCCAATTCCACCCCATTCCCTCCCTCCCCCCGCCCCGCTCCGTTCCCCCCCCCCCAACGCGCGCTCCCGCTGCAGGAGCCCCCCGGAGGGGTCCCTCGCGCACGCGCGCCTCCTGGCTTCGCGCCTCTTCCGCCTCGACGGCGTCCGCAGGTCGGAGGTGGCCGCGTTCCTGCGCCGCGGGTGAGGGGGGGGCCATGGGGGGGGTTCGGGGGGGGCCGCGTCCGGGCCCCGGCCCCGGCTCCGGCTCCAGCTCAGCCCCGCCCCCCCCAGGGACGGGTTCAGCGCGATGGTGGCGCGGGAGTACCTGGAGTGGTTCCAGTTCGGGGGGCAGGGGCTGGACCAGGCCCTGAGGTAGAGATGGGGGGGGGAGGGGGGGGGGGATGGGGATGGAGGGGGGCGGGGGGTGAATGGGGGGGATTGGGGTGAATGGGGGTGGGTTTGGGGTGAATTGGGGCAGGTTTGGGGTGAATTGGGGTGGGTTTGGGGTGAATGGGGGTTGGTTTGGGGTGAATGGGGGTGGGTTTGGGGTAAATGGGGGGGATTGGGGTGAATTGGGGTGGTTTGGGGTGAATGGGGGTGGGTTTGGGGTGAATGGGGTCAGGTTTGGGGTGAATTGGGGTTGGTTTGGGGTGAATGGGGTCAGGTTTGGGGTGAATGGGGTCAGGTTTGGGGTGAATGGGGTCGGGTTTGGGGTGAATGGGGTCAGGTTTGGGGTCCCGGGGTCAGGTTTGGGGTGAATGGGGTCAGGTTTGGGGTGAATGGGGTCAGGTTTGGGGTCCCGGGGTCAGGTTTGGGGTGAATGGGGTCAGGTTTGGGGTCCCGGGGGCAGGTTTGGGGTGCAATGGGGCAGGTTTGGGGTGCAATGGGGCAGGTTTGGGGTGCAATGGGGCAGGTTTGGGGTGCGTGGGGTCGGTGGGTGAACGGGGTCAGGTTTGGGGTTCTGGGGTCAGGTTTGGGGTGAATGGGGTCAGGTTTGGGGTCCCGGGGTCAGGTTTGGGGTCCCGGGGTCAGGTTTGGGGTGAATGGGGTCAGGTTTGGGGTCCCGGGGTCAGGTTTGGGGTCCCGGGGTCAGGTTTGGGGTGAATGGGGTCAGGTTTGGGGTCCCGGGGTCAGGTTTGGGGTGAATGGGGTCAGGTTTGGGGTCCCGGGGTCAGGTTTGGGGTGAATGGGGTCAGGTTTGGGGTCCCGGGGTCAGGTTTGGGGTCCCGGGGTCAGGTTTGGGGTCCCGGGGTCAGGTTTGGGGTCCCGGGGTCAGGTTTGGGGTCCCGGGGTCAGGTTTGGGGTCCCGGGGTCAGGTTTGGGGTGAATGGGGTCAGGTTTGGGGTCCCGGGGTCAGGTTTGGGGTCCCGGGGTCAGGTTTGGGGTCCCGGGGGTGTTGCTCTGTGTCAGTGCCGGTCTCTCCCCCCCCAGGAGCTTCCTGCGGGCGCTGGCGCTGTCGGGGGAGACGCAGGAGCGGGAGCGCGTCCTCGGGCACTTCTCGCGGCGCTTCCAGCACTGCAACCCCGGAGCCTTCCCCTCGCCCGGTGAGACCCCGGCACACAGGGGGACACAGGGACCAATAGGGACCCATAGGGACCCATAGGGACACACAGGGACACACAGGGACACATAGAGGGCCATAGAGACCCACAGGGACCCACAGAGACCTATAAGAGAGCCATTGCACCCATAGAGACCAACAGGGACCCATAGACACTCATAACACCCATAGGCACTCATAGACACCCATAGCATCCATAGACATGCATAGCAGCCATACACAGTCATAGACGTTCATAGCACCCATAGACAACCATAGAAACCCATGAACACGTATAGCACCCACAGAGATCCATAGAGATCCACAGAGATCCATAGACTTCCATAGACACTCATAGGACTCATAGCACCCATAGATACCCATAGACACTCATAGAGATCCATAGACTTCCAGACACCCATAGCACCCATAGATACCCGTAGCTCTCATAGAGATCCATAGACACCCATAGCACTCATAGAGATCTGTAGACTTCCGTAGACACCCATAGCACCCATAGAGATCCATAGACACCCATAGCACCCATAGACACCCATAGGCACCCATAGCACTCATAGACATCCATAGACTTCCATAGACAGCCATAGCACTCATAGACACCCATAGACACCCATAGCACTCATAGAGATCTGTAGACTTCCATAGACACCCCTAGCACCCATAGCACTCATAGCATCCATAGCACCCATAAACACCCATAGACACTCATAGAGATCCATAGACACCCATAGCACCCATAGACACCCATAGGCACCCATAGCACTCATAGAGATCTGTAGACTTCCATAGACACCCCTAGCACCCATAGCACTCATAGCATCCATAGCACCCATAAACACCCATAGACACTCATAGAGATCCATAGACACCCATAGACACCCATAGCACTCATAGCATCCATAGCACCCATAGACACCCATAGATACCCCAAGCCCCACACACTCCCCTGCAGCCCCCCCCATGCCTTAGCTCCCCCCTCCCCTCCCAGCTCTGGGGTTCCCCCTTGGCCCCCATTGGCACTGATGGGGCCGGGCGCCCTCCCTGGGGGCTCCCCCCGCTCCCCCCCAGACGCGGTTCACTCCCTGACCTGTGCCCTGATGCTGCTCAACACCGACCTCCACGGGCAGGTGAGGAGCGGGGGGGCCCCCCCGTGTGTGCCCTCCCCCCAAAGCGGGGTGCAGGGGGCAGCCCCCCCACGCCCCCTCCCCTGCAGCGCCTCGGCCGCCCCATGAGCAGCGCCCAGTTCGTGGCCAACCTGCGGGGGATGATGGACGGGGAGGACTTCCCCCGGCAGCAGCTCCAGGTGCGGGGGGGACAAGGGGGGGGGACGGCACCGCTGCGGCCCCGGAGCCCCCCCTGAGCCCCGGCTCCCCCCCAGGCTCTCTACGGCTCCATCCGCAGGGAGGCGCTGCCGTGGGCACGGTGAGTGCGGGGCTATGGGGCAGGGGGGGGGATGCTGATGGCCGTGATGCTGAGCCCCCCCCGTAGGGATGATGAGGATGGGCAGGAGGAGGAGGCCCCCCCCGGCCCCAGGAGCAGCGAATCCCGGCCGGAGCTGCCGGGGGGGGCCGCGGCCGTCACCCACCGGGGCTGCTTGGCCAGGAAGGTGCTGACCGAGGCCGACGGCAAAAGGAGTGAGTGGGGGGGGGCCAGATTTGGGGTCCATTGGGGGGGGGCAGCTTTGGGGCCTCAGCCCCTGCTGGGGTTAATGGGGGGGGGTGATTTTGGGCTCCGTTGGGGTCTGCAGGGGCACATTTGGGGGTGCCCATCCCGGGGGGGTCACAGCAGCGCAGCCATGGAGGGGGGGGCACGACCCGGGGGGTTCCCCTCGCCGGCTCCAGCCCCCCCGTTTGTGCCCCCCCCAGCGCCGTGGGGCAGACGCGGCTGGAAGCGCTTCGAGGCGGTGCTGGAGGGGACCCTCCTGCAGCTGCGCAGGGCCGGGGCCCCCCCCGAGGCGCCGCTGGGGGTGCACCACGCTCTGGCCGAGCGCGCCCCCGCTTACACCAAGCGCCCCGACGTGTTCCGCCTGCGCACGGCCGACGGGCGCCGCTTCCTCTTCCAAGCGCCGTGAGTTGGGGGTGGGGGAACGGGACACGGGGGGGGGGTGCGAGGTCCCGGTGACCCCGCCCCCCCCCGCAGGACCCCCCGGGAGATGCTGGCCTGGATCGCGCGCCTCAACCTGGCGGCCGCGCTCCTCTCCGCGCCCCCGTTCCCCGCCGCCGTCGGGTCCCAGCGCGGCCCCGCGCGGCCCCTGCTGCCCGCAGCGCTCAGCCGCAGCCCCCCGGTGAGCACCGGCAATGGGGGGGGGGGGAAGGGGGGGAAGGGAGGCCCCGGGGAGCCCCCCCCGCACCCCCCCCCCCCCCCGGTGCCGCCGCAGGAGGAGCAGCGCCGGAGCCACGCGGCCTGGATGGAGCGGGTGGAGCGGGAGCTGCGGCAGCGGCAGCGCCACGGGCCCGGCCCCGACCCGCGGCAGCACCGGCGGGACACGGAGCTGCTGCTGCACGAGGTGAGGGCAGAGCCGGCCCGGGCCTGACCCCGGCGCTGAGGCTGCTGCGGGGCACGGGGGGCGCTGGGCCCATGGGGACAGAGGGGCCCTGGGGACATCGGAGCCATGGGGACACCGTTATGGGCACGGTGATGTTGTTATGGGCATGGTGGCACTGGGGCCATGGTGGCACCAATACCCCCATGGTGACCCTGTTCTGGCCATGGGGGCACCATTGTCCCCATGGTGACCCTGTTCTGGCCATGATGGCACCATTATCCCCATGGTGACCCTGTTGTGATCATGGTGGCACCATTATCCCCATGGTGGCCCTGTTCTGGACATGGTGACCCCATTATCTCCATGGTGACCTTGTTCTGGCCACAGTGGCACCAATATCCCCATGGTGGCACCACTGTCACCATGGTGACCCTGGTCTGGCCGTGGTGGCACCATTGTCCCCATGGTGGTGCTGATCTGGCTGTGGTGGCACCATTACATCCATGGTGACCTTGTTCTGGCCATGGTGACACCAATATCCTCCTGGTGATGCTGGTCTGGGCATGGTGGCACCATCATCCCAATGATGACCCTGTTGTGGCCGTGGTGACACCGTTATCTTCATGGTGACCCTGTTCTGGACATGGTGACCCCATTATCTCCATGGTGACCCTGTTCTGGCCGTGGTGACACCAATATCCCCATGGTGATGCTGGTCTGGGCATGGTGGCACCACTGTCCCCATGATGACCCTGTTGTGGCCATGGTGACACCAACATCCCCATGAAGATCCTGGTCTGGCCATGGTGGCACCATTACTCCCATGGTGACTCCAATATCCCCATTGTTGCACCATTACCCCCATGGTGACCCTGTTCTGGCCATGGTGGCACCAGTATCTCCATTGTGGCATCACTGTCCCCATGTTGACCCCATTACCCCCATGGTGACCCTGTTCTGGCCATGGCGGCCCCATTACCCCCCCGCTGTCCCCGCGCTGACCCCGTTGCGGTGCCCCCCCCGCAGCGCCGCCGCTACGAGACCTACGTGCGGGTCCTGGACTCGTGGCTCCGCGGGGGCGGCCGGGCCGAGCCGCGCTGGGAGGCGGAGCCGGAGCCGGAGGCGGAGCCGGGAGCGGCCCCCCCCGCGCTGAGCAGGGCGCGCTCCAGCCCCTCCCTGGGCCCCGGCCCCGCCCCCGGCCCCGCCCCCCCCGCCCGCGTCCGCAGGAACGAGTCCGAGCGGAGACCCCTGAGGAGCCTCGTGCCCAGGGGGCTGCGGCCCTGAGCGGGGATGGGGGGGACGGAGCGGGGATGGGGGGGGAATGGAGAGGGAATGGGGGTACGGGAATGGGGGGGACAGGTACGGGAATGGGGGTATGGGAATGGGGGGGAACAGTGCGGGAATGGGGGTATGGGAATGGGGGGAACGGAGCGGGAATGGGGGGGGACAGGTACAGGAATGGGGGTATGGGAATGGGGGGAACGGAGCGGGAATGGGGGGGGACAGGTACAGGAATAGGGGGGGACGGTATGGAAATGGGGGGGATGGAGCGGGAATGGCGCTACAGGAATCAGGGGGGAATGGGGGTATGGGAATGGGGGGGAACAGGTACGGGAATTGGGATTGGGGGGGACAGGTATGGGAATAGGGATACCGGAATGGGGGGGACAGTTACGGGAATGGGGATACAGGAATGGGGGGAAACAGTGCGGGAATGGGGGTACGGGAATGGGGAGAGACAGCTATGGGAATGGGGGGGAACAGTGCAGGAATAGGGTACGGTACAGGATTGGGGGGGAACGGTATGGGAAGGGGGGGACAGGTGCAGAAATGGGGGTACGGGAATGGGGGGGGAGCGGTACGAGCAGCCCTCGGGCACCACCAGCACTTGGGGGGGGGGGGCTTGGGATCAACGTGGGAAACTCAGGGAGACCCCCCCCAAAACGGGCCGGGGGTCACAGCCCCCCCCTGCTGCTACAATAAAGGTTTGTGACCAGCGCGGCCCCCCCGTGTCCCCAAATGACCCGGGGGGGGGGGACGTGGGGGTGATACCGTGGGCATTGCCTGTGTCACCCATAGGGCGACACTTTGGGGGGGCAACCAGCCATTGCCCGCCCCCAGCCTGCATGGATCCCCCAGTGCCACCCCCAGCATCGGCTATGGGGACACTGCAAGGCTGTGACCCCCCCAAGCACCCCCCAACCCCTTCCCAAGATCCAACAGCTTTAGGTGGGAATTCATATTTATATGGAATATTTGGGGTCAGTTCCTAAGGGGGGGGTTAAAGGGGAGCGGGGGGGAGGCCACCCCATAAACACTGCCCCAGGGACAACCCCAATGGGGTTCCTGAAGGTGGGAAGTAAAACAGGATCCCCAGGGAGGGGGGGCTGTGACAGGAGGCCCCCGTTCAGGCTGGAATCCCACAGGATCACCCCTGGGAACAAACCCCATCCCAGTTCACCCAGTTCAACCTCCCCAGTTTGTGATGAGATTGGAGTGGCTTTGGGTGTGGAAAACCAACCCCATCCCATCCATAATGGGGTGATGCGGATCCAACCCCCTCATCCATACACAACTGAGATCCAAAACCATTGCAAGAGGCTGGACAGCGATGGCACAAGGGGGGGGGGGGGGTGTGTGTTAATAAAGGGGGATTTGGGGTCCCCCCCCCCTTATTCCCTATCCAGGCACCCCCTGGCTTGGCTCCAGCCCTGATCCCCATGGGCTCCTCAGGCGTATTCGAGCTGTGCGGGGCTGCGGCTCCCTTCGCCCTTGTGCTCCGGTGCCGGTGCCGGTGCCGGTGCCGGTGCCTTCCCGTCGCTGCCCTCCAGCCCCTTGGCAGCCAGGTAATCCCGCACCTCCAGCTCCAGCTTCTGGGCCTTGAGCGCCGCCGTGTGCAGCTTCTCCAGGAAATCCGGCATTCCTGGGGGATGCAGTGAGGGGGGGATCATGGGGGTGATGCTGTGCAATGGGGGACCCCCCCAATCCCAGCCTTCCCGCAGCTCCATCCTCCCATTACCCTCCCTTTCCCATTGTCCTCTTTGCCTTTTCCCCTTCCCCATGCTCCAGCTCTGCCGTTATCCCCCCCGGTCCCACTGCTGCGTCCTCGCACTTCCCATCATCAGAGCCTCCCTTCCCATTCCCAACCATTGACACCAGTTCCATTCCCTGCACTCTGGATCTCGGGGCTGGGAGTGAGTTAAAACCAGTGGCTATAAAGGGGAACCCCACTGGGTTTGCCTTTGGGAGCGATGGAATCTCCCCACACACACAGACCCCTTCCCATGGGGATGGATGAGCAGCCCCAAGCACCTCCACGTCTCCAACTGGAAGCATCTCCTATTCCTTTCCCCAACCCACAGGGAATGCTGGAGCCTCCCAGTTTGCTCCAGAGGGAATCTCCCAGTCTGGAGACTGGAATCCCCATCCCACTCACCACTGGAGACCATCCAGCTGAGGCAGTAGCGGGGGAACACGGTCTGGGGGTTGTCGCTGTAGGTCAGCAGGTAGTCAAACCCATTCTGGGGGATAAGGAGCAGACATGAGCCAGTGGGAATTCTGCATTGCCCCCCCCCCTATTCCCTGTAAGGGGAATCCTAATGATGGCTTTAGGAGCTTTAAGTGCTTCCCAATGGGATTTGTGAGGCTTGAGCAGTGCATTCGGCTCCTGGGAGCGGGATGCTCATGCAGGAAAAGGAGGGATCCACTGAGCTAAAGCTTCCAATCCCCCATAGAGGGGTTGTCCTTGGCTTTGGGAAGGGGCTGATCCCCCTTTCCAGTGTGGAGCATTGAGCCCAGTTCAGTAACTGGAGAAGGAACAGATCCACTTGGAGCAGCAGGAAGGTCTCTGCCCCACAGCCCACACCAGGACCCACCTCATCGAAGGTTTTGTGGGGCCGGATCACCATCTGGGATTCATAGGTCCTGACCCGAACGTACTCGGGATCTTCCGGGACACTCGGATGCTCCACAGCCCTGGAGGGAAGGAGATGGGAACAGCTTGGGGTGATGGTACCAAGAGAACAAAGGTTGCACCCCAAAAACTGCTCTGGTTTTGAGGCAGATCCCTGAGTTTTGGCTGATCCCATTAAGGAATTGGGACCAGCTCCCTCCCAGCACATGGCACTGGGACACGTACCGGGAGACCAGCACCATGAGGTTGTTCTCCTGGTCCACGCTGTACCGCCGCACATAGACGTAGTCCCGGGAGTACATGGGATACTGGGGATGGAAAGGATAGGGATGAGCCCCAGTGGCTTCCCATTGTAGGGGAGGTGGGAAGGGGATGCTCACCGGGAAGTGCGTGACCCAATGGATCACTTCGGAGCCAGTGGCCACATCCCTCTCGATCACATCCAGTTTGATGACCAGGGAGTCCCATTTCTTCCTGTATTCAGTGTCCAGCTGCAGACAGAGCCCGGAGCAAGGGGGGGTGAGGAGCTGGGGGTACCCAGTGTGTGTAGGGCCAAAGGAGGGGATGGGATAAAGAGGGACCCCCTCTTTGCATCCGGCTGCCCCATCCCTGGCAGTGCTCAAGGCCAGGTTGGACACAGGGGCTTGGAGCAGGGTGCTCTATGGAAGGGGTTGGAGCTGGATGGGCTTTAGGGTCCCTTCATCCCAAATGTGATGCGCATGGAGCTCACCTGCACATTGAAGAACTGCCGGGGGGTGACATCCGTGTAGGAGCCGAACACTGCGGGAACAGGGAGGTTTTAATGCTGGGATTAGTAGGAAAAGGGATAAACCCCCCCCTCCATAAAGGGCATGAGGCCAGGACCATCCCCACCGCCTCACCTCGGTACTGGTACAAGTGGGTGCCCTCGATCGGGCGCCGCCAGAGCTTAAAGTGCTTCTTGTCCATGATCATCTCCCATGGCTGCTCCCCGCGGGGATCCAGGCGCTGGGAATCCCCTTGGAACAGGCTGGAAATGCTCTCCATGTGCTTCATCTCCTGCGCAGAGCTGGGGGCGGAGAGAGCCAGAGCCCCGTCAGTGCCCATCCAAACCCAGCTCCAGCATCTCCATCCCATAGGAGAGATGCGGGATAACCCCATCCTGAGCCCCAGCTTCCCCATACATGGGAAGGGAAAGGCTGGATCTGATAGGCCCCGAGGCGCATTCCCTGTGTCAAAGGAACTGGCACCAGTTTGGGAGCTGCGAGGCCGGTCCCACTGGTCCGGCTGAATCCCCATTCCCTGGAAGTCACCAGGCTCCTGGATGGATCCCGGACTGGCTCCATAAACCCCTTTGCTAGATCTGGGGTTCCTCCACACCCCAATGCCCCCATCCCATGGATGGGATGCAAAGGAAAACGGAGCTCAAGGAAAAGGGACAGGGAATGAGTGCTGGGAGGGGATGGGAAAGGGGATGCTCTGATCCCGTTCCTCCCTTCCTGCAGGGTTTGATCCCGTTCCTCCCTTCCCAACGCTGTTCCCTATGGAGGATTCCCACCTGCCTGTGGCAAAGGGTGCAGGGAAAGGAGCGGAGCCGGAGAAAGGGAAAAGCAAGGAGGGAAATCCCAGGGAAGCGTCCTCCTACTGGGAGCAATGGAGCCGGAGGGGTCCTCAATGGAGGCTGCTCCCGGTCACTGGGGACGGGATAATCCCGGCACCGCTTTACCTAATCCCAGGGCTAAGCCGAGCGCTGCTGAGCCCAGTGGAAAACTGCAGCGGGTTCACCCTGATACTGGGACCCCAAAGGGAACGAGCTGGGGTTTGGTGCCTTTCCCAGTGCTGGGATCGCCCCGGCACCATCCCAGTGGCACAAACTGGGCTCCAAGGACGTGGGTCCTTTGGTCCCTCTGGAGCCATCCCATGGGATCGGGACCCCCCCCCCCAGGCCCAAGGGGTAGGTTTGGGGTGGAACTGCCAACCGTGATGGGGGGCACCCCCAAATCCTATAGAAGGGGAGCTAAAGGGGCACCCCAAATCCCCAGGGAACCCCCATGGTGGGGCAGGAGAGGACAAAGGGGACCCACGCCAGAAATGGGGACAAAGGGGGGCGGGGGGGCAGCACCCCATAGATTTAAGGGGCGGACTTAAGGGGCGCTCCTCCCTATGGGGCCTGCCCTGTGTCTGGGGTGCAAAGGGGGGACCCCGAGAGGTCGGGGGGGTTCAGGAGCCCGATGGGGTTCCCCCAAGGGCCTAACAGGGGGTTTGGGGGATGCGGAGCCCCCCAAGTGCTGGGGGGTACCCGTCTAAAGGGGGGGGCACACACACACACACACACACACACACGCACCGCTGCAGCTCCTCCTCCTCGATGCGCTGCCCGTCCCACACGAACACCCCGGCCAGGGTGGCCATGAGCCGGCCGGTGGCGGCGAACGCGAGGCGGCCCCGGAGCAGCCAGAACCACCACCACCACCACCCCCCCCCTCCACCGCCTCCTCCTCCTCCGGTGCTCCGCGTTCGCTCCGCCTCCCCGGCACCGCCACGGGACCGGCTGCAAAGCAGCGCCAGAAGCCCCCGGCGCCGCGTTGGGGCCGGTGCCCGGCCGCGGTCAGCAGGGGTAAGGGCAGCGGCAGGGCCCGGCCGGGCGCAGCGGGCGAGCAGGCCGGCGAGCGGCCGCCGCGGCAGCAACATGCCGCCGCTGCCTCCGCGGGGCCGCCCCTGCGGCGCGCTCCCGATGGCGTCATCGCGCCGCGACGCGTCACGCCATTGGCTGCCGCGTGGGCGCCCCCGCTGCGGTCATTGGGTGGAGGAGGTGGAGGGGAGGTGGCAAGGGCGCGCAGAGGGCTCCGGGGGGCGGGGCTTGGTGCTAGGACACGCCCCCAGGAGAGGAGGGCGGGGCAGTGAGGGATAGGGAGGCGTGGGGGTTTATGGAGGGTAATGAAGGGTTAGTGGGGAGCAATGGGAGGTTATGGGGTCTGTGGGGGGTTACAGCAGCAGTGGAGGGGGTCTCATGGGGCAATGGGGGAGGATTGGGGACAGCACAATAGAGTCATAAAATGGATTGGGTTGGAAAGGACCCCAAGATCATCCAGTTCCAACCCCCCTGCCATGGGCAGGAACACCCTACACTAAACCATGGCACCCAAGGCTCTGTTCGACCTGGCCTTGAACACTGCAAGGGATGGAGCACTCACAGCTTCCCTGGGCAACCCATTCCAGTGCCCCAGCACCCTCACATAAATCACTTCTTCCTTATCTCCAACCTGAACTCCCCCTGTTTCAGTCTGAACCCATCACCCCTTGTCCCATCCCTACAGTCCCTGATGCAGAGCCCCTCTCCAGCATCCTTGTAGCCCCCTTCACACACTGGAAGCTGCTCTGAGGTCTCCACGCAGCTTCTCTTCTCCAGCCCCAATGTTCTCAGCCTGGCTCCATACAGGAGCTGCTCCAGCCCCTGAGCATCCTCGTGGCCTCCTCTGGACTCGCTCCACCAGCTCCATGTCCTTGTGCTGGGGACCCCAGCACTGCACACAGGGCTGCAGGGGGGTCTCACAGGAGCAGAGGGGCAGGATCCCCTCCATGAGCTCACACTGCTTCAGACGCAGCTCGGCCCGCGGTTGGTTTCCGGCCTCAAGCGCACCCTGCCGGCTCCTGCTCAGTTCACCGGGAGCTCCCCCCTTTCCCCAGCACAAACCCAGGCTCCACTCAGCTCCTGCACCCCTTTTATTCCCCCACGAGCGGTGCTGGGACAGCCCCGTCCGCAGCTCCCACCGGGAACACAAAGGGAATGAGAAACCCGCGCACCCGCCCCCTCCAGCAGCACACTGAGCGCTGCGCCCCCGGCCCGCCTTTATTTATACCCACCCCACCCCGCCCAGCCAATGAGGAGCGCCAGAGCGCCGGCGGGGCGTGGCGGAGCAAACCACTGCAGATGGGGGGGGGGGAGGAGCGGTTCGGCAGTGCCGGAGCGGGCCTGAGGCCCCCGCGCCCTCCGGTGCCCACCCGAGCACCGAGCAGGGTCAGGAGGGCGGCTGGGCCGGGCCGCTTTCCCCCCGCGCACAGCAGGGCGGACGGCAACCGGCGAGCACCGGGATACCCCCAGGGTACGGCCGCATGGAACACCCGAGGCAGCCATGTTACCGGCTGAGCGCCTGCCCGCCCCAGCGCCGCCCGCCGCCATCTTGTGACACCCGGGACAGGGGCACCGACACCGACACAGAGCCCGCCAAGGGAGGACCCCGGGGGAGCCTCGAGATGCGTCTCGCCCCTCCCACCTCGTTTGCATACGCCTCATTTGCATAAGGGGCGGGGAAACGCTCGTATTAGGCAGCGCGGCCCCACCGCAGGCCTGATGCTGTAGTGGCTGGGGGGTGCCGGTGTTACCGGTTCCTCCGGGGACTCAGCACAGCAGAGTTCTATCGTTATGTAAAAAACGCTTTTATCCGTCCCAGGTGTATAAAAGGCCGGAGGTGCTGAGCCCCAGCCCCGCACCGCCCGCCGCCGCCTGCCCCGCAACAACCCCACACCACAGCGCTGCTCCCTCCTCCTCCTCCTCCTGCAGGCCCGTCCCTGGGCTCTGCCTTGAGCTATTCCTTATGAACCCCCCACATTCCTCGTGTCCCGGGCACAGGGCGGCGGCGGGAGGGAGCGGCCGCTTCTCCTCCTGCCCTCTTTACGCTGTTTTCTGTTGGCCCTTCTTCCCAATCAGCGACTTGTGGATGTGGGGGATGACACCTGCGGAGGGAAGAGGATTCCCATCAGAGCCAGGCCAAATCCTCCCTTTATTGCACCTCGGGAATCAGGCCTCCATACTCATTCTCCCCCCCTGTTTTAGGGCCACTCACCTCCGCCGGCAATGGTGGCTTTGATGAGGGAATCGAGCTCCTCATCCCCGCGGATGGCGAGCTGCAGGTGCCGGGGAGTGATCCGCTTCACTTTGAGATCCTTGGAGGCGTTCCCCGCCAGCTCCAGCACCTGCCCAGACAGGGGCGAGAGCCTCGGGATGGGCACCCTGGGGCTGCCGCAGCCCCGGTAGGGAGGGAGGCAGGGGGCAGGACCTACCTCGGCAGTGAGGTACTCGAGGATGGCGGCGCTGTACACGGCCGCCGTGGCTCCCACTCGCCCGTGGCTGGTGGTGCGGGTCTTCAAGTGTCTGTGGATCCGGCCCACGGGGAACTGGGGGGGGAGCGACCCGGTTGTTAACCCCCTTAAACAGCACCCAATGCACTCATGGGGGTCCCCAACAGCCCCCTCATCCCCTGGGCTCCCGATCCCAAAGCATCCCTAAGGGGGGAGGTTTGGGGGTGCCTCACCTGCAGGCCGGCTCTCTGCGAGCGTGACACCGCCTTGGCCTTGGCCTTCCCGCTGTCCTTTCCCGCCTTCCCACCAGCCTGCAGGGGAGAGACACCGGGAATTAATCCATGTGCAGCGACCCCCAAGCACCAAAGGGACCTGGAGCTGGTGGAGAGAGGCCAGAGGAGGCCATGGAGATGCTGCGAGGGCTGGAGCAGCTCTGCTCTGGAGCCAGGCTGAGAGAGCTGGGCTGGGGCAGCCTGGAGAAGAGAAGGCTCCTGAAGGGGAGGCCTTAGAGCAGCTCCAGTGCCTAAAGGGGCTGCAGGGAACCTGGAGAGGGGCTTGGGACAAGGGCCTGTAGGGACAGGCCAAGGGGAATGGCTTGAACCTGCCCGAGGGGAGACTGAGCTGAGCTCTTAGGCAGAAGCTCTTCCCTGTGAGGGTGCTGAGGCGCTGGCACAGGGTGCCCAGAGAAGCTGTGGCTGCCCCATCCCTGGCAGTGCTCAAGGCCAGGTTGGACACAGGGGCTTGGAGCAAGCTGCTCCAGTGGAAGGGGTCCCTGCCTGTGGCAGGGGTTGGAGCTGGATTTAAGCTCCGTCCAACCCAAACCAGGCTGGGATTCCATGTAACCAGGACAGAGAAACCCAGCTAACAACGTTCTAATCAGTGTAACATCCCAACGTCCTCTGAACAAGCAGCAAAATACAGCTTCACAAGCCACCAAAACACTGTTCGAGTGTCCTTTGGGCTATCTATCCTCATGATAATCTCACTTGAATATTAAAAATCACCCCCACGTGTTGATAATTGGAATTACATTGAATAAATACACAAAATGAAGTGGGAAAATTAGGGAAGATCCCCCCGGCTGTGCCATGGGGCTGAGCCTGCCCTCATCCTGCTGCCGAGGAACAGGCGCTGGGTACGAGCCGTGCTCTGGGTGTGTTTAATGCCTGATCTTTGCTGCCTCTGTAGGTGTTATTTTCACTCCTCCTCCCAGGTGTGTGTCAGATCATCAGCGGTGATCTTCAAACCTGGCACTGGTATGAATGCAGGTCATAAAACCGCTCAGCTGGGACCTATCACTGGGGTGAAGACCCCGTTAACATGAGGAGAGCAACACATAAAATACCCCCCAAATCTGCTCTCTTGAAGAAACAGCAGCAAAGAAACCCTGGAGAGGGGGAGCAGAGCCCAAAACCACGCTGAGTCCATCTAAACCCCTGCCTTTAGCCCATGCATTGATCCCACAACCCCTATTCCTGTCTATGAAGGAGGAATTCCCGCTGTCAGGCATCCAGGCGCTCTTTAAACTCAACCATGGGGAGAAGTTGCAAGGAGCTCGTTCAAGTGGAGGGGAGAGATGAAGCAGATCCAGCAGCGGGAATGCCGGCACAGCAAACCCTCCCCTGCAGGACGGGGCTGTCAGGAGAGCAGCAGAAACGCGTCCAAAAGGATCTGAACCCCACGGAGTTTCTATGGAAGCAGTAAAGCTTGGTAAAGCTTCCACACTCATCCCCATCCCGGGCACGGTCCTGCAGGAACGGCGGCTCTGCGATGTCCGCTGTCAATATCCCCTCCTCTTCCTCACGGAGCGGATTTGCTTCTTCATCCGTGCTGCCCAGCACTGACAGGCACAGGAGCGGCGGCTCCTTCCCTTCTCCCCATGGGAGCGCATTCCCACAGGGAAACCTCCCTCATGGAACCACTGGATCTCTCCCAAGCCAAAAACCAAGGCTCCTTTTTCCTCCTCCCCTCGCTCCAGACGCGACCAAACCCTCCGAACAGCAGCTCCGTATCGGCCGGCCTTGCGTAACCTGCCCCCGGGCTCGCCCTTATCTCCTGCTCCTTCTCCTGCTGCCTGCACTGCGCTTACAGACCCCGCTCACCGGTTACAGACCCCGCCGCGGCACGTTCCCACCCCCGGGCCATGCACAGGGCCGTGACCTCCGCCTCCCTGGGCCCTAACCCGTGGGGAGCGCAGGCAGCGGCGCTGACAGGAGCCCTTCAGAGGGGTTCCCCCCCTGACAGCCGCTTCCTCACCGCAGCAGCAACTTCGGGAACACGGCAGAGAGCGGCCCCCAGCGCCACTTCCCCTCCGCAGCCCTCCCGGTGACAGCGGAAGGAGCCGCCGGGAAGCGGCACAGCCCCGTTCCTGAAGTGCCTCAGGGCAGCGAGAGGCTCCGGTCACACCGACGATGGGACCCGGGGGGGGGAGGGATCCCATCCGCCCATTTCGGCGCCCCCGGGAGCCCCTCGGGACACGGTCACGGCGCGGTACCGGAGCCACCCCCCGCCGCCCCTCACCATGGTGCCGCCGAGCCCCGGTGCCGATCCCGCGCTGGAGCCGCCTCAGGAGCCGCCAGACAATAACCCTCCCGCGAGCGACGAGGGAGCCCGGCCTGCCGCGGCGGCCCGCGAGCCAATCGCGACGGCCCGTGCTAGTTTGAACGCGCCGCTATCACCAATCATAACCCACCTTCTTACCCCGTCGCCTGTCACCGCCCCGCGGCCCGTTTAACGGCTGTTTTTCCTTTGCACACGGCACGCAGGGGTGAGGGCGGGGGCGTGCCGCGCCGGTGGGCGGGGCGGCGGAGTGACGTGGCTGCGATCCAATAGAAACAGCGGAATGGCAAGAGGGGGCGGGGATAGAATGACAGACAGCTCAATGAGCCAATGGGAGGAGGAAAACCTTTCCCGCCCATTCTCTGGCCCCGCCCCTCGCGTTGTTTGTTTGCGCGGTGAGGCGCTGAGGGAAGGGGCCGCCGCTCGGCGCCGGTACCGGGTGGGCTCCGTCAGGGCCCTCTGTGGGGGCTCCCCCTCCGCAGTGAGGGGCTTGGGACCGGCACAAAGCTTCCCGCTCGGTTACGGCCGGCGGCGGTGGAGCAGGTAGGGCCGCGCCAGGCCGGGCCGGGCCGGTGCCTCAGTGTCCCCCCGCCTCAGGGCCCCGCAGCTGCTCCCGCTCCCTTCCGGAGGAGCCCAGCGGCACCTGCCCCGCCGGCAGCAGCTGCCTGCCCATGGCCGGGCCCCCGCAGCTGTGCCCCGCGCATCCCCGGCTCCAGCCGCGATGGGGCCCCGCGGCAGCTGCTGCCGGCGGGTGCCGGGGGCCGCCCGCGGGGGAGCCGCATTGCTCCGTGCGGTGCCGGTGGCACAGACCCTGCCCAGCCCGGGGTCCCTCCACGGGACACGGTGCTGCTTGGGTGCTTCGTCCCCTTTGTGCCGTGCTGAGACCTCGGGGTGCCCGTGTGCGTGCGCACAGAGCCCCATAGCGTGCCGCAGAGGTCGGAAAGTCCCCCAAAAGCCCCATAGATCCCCAGCCAAGCCTTTACAGTCCCCCAAAAGCCCCAAGGATCCCCCCCTAAGGCCCCGAGATGCCACCAGAGTCCCATAGGGGTCCTGTGAAAGCCCCATAGGTCCCCACTAGAGCCTTTAGAGTCCCACCCTAAAGGTCCCATGCCTCCCCAGAGCCCCATAGCTCTCCCCAGAGACCTCTATGTCCTCCCCTTGGCCCTAAGCTCCCCCAGAGACCCACAACTGCCCCCCAAACCTCCATAATTCACCCCCAAGGGCCCCCCCATATCATCCCCACACAGCCCCTAAAACCACAAGAGTCCTTCCCAAAGCCCCATAAATCCCATTCAAATCCCACGCCCCCCCCTTCCCAACCCAACCCCCCCCCCCAATGATGCAGGGCCGGGATTTGGTGGGTTTTTTTTTTGTCGTTTTTCCATTCACTTTTCCGCATACTTTTTATTTGTTACAAACATACAATTCTTTAAATATAGACTTGTAAAACTCCATCTTGCAAAAATCTGCTACGGGGGAGGAGAGGAGCAGAGGCACGAGGAGCTCCTCACGCCGGGCGTCGTCTGGCGCTAGTGGTAAGATCCAGGGATCCAGGCCCTGCCTTCGGCAACCGCCGGCCGCAGAGGGACGAGGGAGGAAGGGAGGGAAGCAAAGGGGGATAGGACAACCCCCCCCCCGGCGCCGGCAGCCCCGCCTCGGGCTGCCTAAAGTGCATATGGTTCTTTTCTGTTTTTCTTTCATTAAAAAAATAAGAGGAATAAAACTTTCTTCTTTCTCAAGGGACTGCGGGGTTGGGTTGGGGGGGGGGGGAGCGGGTTTGGGTTCTTTCGGCAGATCCCGGCGGATCCGGTAGCGTTCCAGCATCGCCCCGTTCTGCTTGGAGAACCCATTGCTTGCACCGCCTCCGAGCTGCTGCTCCCTTCTCCCGTCTCGGCTTGATCCATGAGACCTGGAAACAGGGCCTGACCGGCTCGACCGGCTCCACCAAGGCTCCAGGCTCTCCCCCTCTGAGCCACGGTTGGCATCTCCCATCGGGAATGCTGTCCTGGTGCGCCCAGCCAAGAGCTCCGTCGGGCATCGGCTCCGGTCCCTTTGGATTTAATGGGATTTTTGCCGTTTTTCCATCTTTTTTGCCGTTTTCCCATGGATTTTTGGAAGCTTTTCATTTGGTTCCAAAGAGAAAGGCTCACCCGGAGCAATCACCGCTCTCCCAGCACTGAGGGCCCATTCCGTGCCCCTCACCCCCAAAGCGGCCGGGACCAAGGCAGAATTCCCATTTTTATCCCTTTTTTTTGGGGGGGGGGGGGTATTGACTTGAAGCATTCCCACTATTCCCGGAGCTCCACACATTTTGGGGTATATACAGCAAGGTTTGGGCGCTATACAAGATTTACAGATGAGTTCTGTACAGCCACAGCGCGCTCACAACCCGGCCCTTCTGGAGCAACTCCCACCTGGAAGTTCCAAGGATTTGGGATCATTTCCCTCTCCCCTTTTACCCTCCCCTCTGCCCCCGATTAAAAACCAACCCCAAAACCCAAAAGGAATTTGTTTTCTACAGAATCCAAAGCAAAATCCAACACCCCCCCCCTTGCCCCAAAGCCCCTAATATATGTACACACACGCGCGGAGAGGTGTATCTACATATATATAGATACAGGAACAGCCGGAACACAGCGTTCCCGGCGCGGATGATGTGTCACCATCATCACCATCACCATCACCATCACCTCAGGGCTGATCCTGGGCGCTGGCCACTAAAGGAAACCCCCAAACCCCCCCCAATTTCCCCGGAGCAGCCCCCCAAGTCCTCATTGGTGCCACGGCTCCTCCAAACACCGCTTGGATCCCTCCCGATTCCATCGTTTCGGGGATGTTTTGGCCTCTTTTTGCCTCTCTCTGCTCTTCTCAGCCATCTCCTGCGGTGGCGAATGGAAGATTCCCATATGGAGCCGGCGCTTCTCCAGCAGGAGAAAGGCTTCGTGCTGCCGACGCTGCTGAGGCCCCGGCTCCCGCTTGTGTTGCCGTGTGGATTTTGTTCTCCTTTTGGCTTCACTTGCCTCTTTTTTGTGTGTTTCTTCGTTTTTCCTCCTATTCCATGTATCCCATGGTTTTCGAGCCAGGCTGGCGTCGAAAGGCAAGGCTAAATCCCTGCAATTCAGCCCCAAAATATAGGAATATATATATATCGTTTATATATATATATATATAGAGCTCATCCTCTTCTAAAATGAAAGGAGAGGTACCGCCTGCGTCTGGCGCCGGCGCCCGCCGCTGAGTCCGTCGCGGCGGAGCCACGCTTCCCCCCCGGGAATCTCCTTATGGAAGGAGAGGGAAGAGCGGAGCTGGAAACGGGATGGGGGTCCAGCAGGACGTCACTGAGAGCTGCCTTCGGGTACAAAATACAGTACGGACGCAGGTGGGACACCGAGATAAAAGACTATTGCTCCCGTGTTGAGTGAGGAAACCAGGCTTAAAAACGGGATGAAGGGGAGAAATCCGCGTTAAAAATCCCTTGGGAAGAGCGACGGAGCAGTGGAGGGTATAAGGATGGGTGGTGATGTCCCCCCCACCCAATGGGTGCTGCTCCTTTGGGGTGAGGAGGGACCCCCCGTCCGCTGCATGAGGGCTTCCCAATAAATACGGAGAGAGGGATCCACCACAATAAATTAAGGAGGCGGCGGCGGCTCCCGAAACGCAGCGGGAAGAACTCCATAAAAAACCCAGGGAAACTCCAAATCCTCGACGTGGAGAAGCCGTGGGATGAGAGCAGGAAACTTTGGAATGAAGAGCGCTGGAGCCCAGCTCAGTCCGGAGGCGCTGGGGAAGCGCAGGGCTGGAAGGGGCCGAGTGAGCTAAAAAACAGGGAAAAACGAGGAAAAAAAAGGAAAAGGGGGGGGGGGGAACCAGACGATTTGTGAGTGGAAAACTCCGTTTTAATGCGCGAGGCAATGGGAAGGCCCCGGCGGGGGCAGCACCGGAGCAAAGGGATCAAAGAAAAGGGGGAAAAGCTTCAAAAATCCCCCCAAAAAAAGGTCCGGGTCGTGTCCCCCCCCCACCACCACCGGTGCCGCCGCCTGAGGTCGGTGCTGCGGGAGGGAACTCAAATCCCGATGGAAGAGGCGGCTCTTGGGGCCGGAGCAGGGAGATGGGGAAGGTTTGGTGCCGGGTCGAGCTTCCCTTGTGCGATCCCGGTGGGAAATCCTCAATCCCGAGGGATCTGCGGGCCTGGAGATGGAACGGGGGGTGTGGGGGGGGCAGTTTGCATCCCAAAAACCCGGAAAGGAAGAGAGGAGAGGAGGGAGGAAAGGATGGGAATGGGGGGGGTTAAAGGGGAAAACCGGGTTAAAATAGAAAGGAACGAGGGAGAGAAAGAGGGAAAAGAGAGAAAATAAAGGGTAAAAGAGGAAAATAAAAGGAGAAAAAGGAAAGTAAGGGGGAAAGTAAAGGGGGGAAAGAGGAAAGGAAAAGGGGACACAAATGGGGAAAGGCAGAGGGGAAACCAGAGGGGGGTACAGACGAGATCGGACGTTGGTCCATGCGTGCCCCCGCCCCGGCTCTGGCTCCGCAGGCACGGCTCCGGTGCCGCACGTGGCTGGACTCGGTGGTGCCCCCATCGGTACGGGCCGGGCTCGGACCCGGTCCCGGTCGCTTCCCCCCCGCAACCACCACGAGCAGCGCGGGTCGGGCCGGGCCGGGCCGGGCTCTCCCTCTCTCCGGTGGCGTTGGGGGGGTGTCGGTTCGGGGAGGAAGGGAGGGGGGGGGGTTCGATGGTGTCGGGGAAGGGGCCGGCGGCGGGATCCGGGGCTCAGTCGTCGTCCACGTCGTCGCCGTCCGAGTCGTCGCCGGCTCCGCTGCCGCTGCCGGGGCCGGGGGGTCCGGCTCTGCGGTCGTAGAGCTTGTCCCGCTGGCGCTCCTGGATGTCGCGCATCTCCTCGGCGTAACGGCAGAAGGCGCCGCCGAACTTGGCCCAAGCCTTGTAAGGGACGGTGATGGCGTTGCGGTAGGACGGCTTCACCTCGCTCACCCGCAGGAACACCCCGTACTTGTTGCAGCCCACGTCGAAGAAGAAGCGCTTCGAGTCCACCGTGATGGACGTGCCCTCGGGTAGCTCCCCGTAGAGCCCCCCCCCTCCGGGGCCTCCGCCACCGGGGCCGCCCAGCTCGTCCTCCTCCCCTCCGTAATCGTCGATGAGCTTGGCCAGCGCATCGCGGAACTCGATGAGGCCCTGCGCCGGCAGCGCGATGGTCTGCCCGCTCTGCAGGCCGGGGGGACCGCCCGGGAACCCCCCCGGGCCGCCGGGCCCGCGGTTCACGGTCTGGCGGATGCGGAGGAAGCGGCCGCGTTGGTTCTCCTTCAGGTCCAGGTAGTACTTGCGGTTCTCCCGCACCAGGAACTCGCTCTTGAGGGCGCGGCGGGGGCCGGGGCCGGCGCCGTCCTCGCCGGGGGGGCCGGCGGCCTGGGCGAGCTGCTCGGGGCTGGAAGGGCCGAGCTGAGCGTAGTGCTCGATGAAGTCGCCCAGGTAATCGCGGAACTCGGCGGCCACGGCCATGGAGAGCGTGAGGCGGCTCTTGGAGCCTCCCGCGCCGACCTCGGCGATCTTCAGGAACCGGCCCTTGGCGTTCTGCTTCACGTCCAGGTAGAACCGCTTGTTCTGGATGTCCAACCGCTTCGACGCCAGCTCCTGCGTCTCCTGCTCGGGGCCCGCTCCGCCGCCGGAGCCCGCCCCGGACCCGGCGCCGCCTCCTCCCGCTCCGCCGCGCCCGGTCCCGAACCCGCCGCCGCCTCCGCCGCGCTCGCTGCCGCTGTCCCCGTCCGCCATCTTGTCCGCCCCGCGCCGGCCCTTCCGCGCGCGACCGCCCCGCTTCCGGCGGGCCCCGCCCCGCCCCTCTGCGACAGGGGTGACGTCACCGCCGCACTCCGCGCGCCGCCGCCGAGGCTCCGCCCACCGCGTCCCCGCGCGCCCTCTGCGCGAAGCCACGCCCCCCTCCCCGCTCGGCGCCGTGACGTCACCGCCAGCCCCGCCTGTCATTCACGGCTCCGCGCGGCGCAGAGGGCCCCTCCCCGTGTGTGTGACGTCAGCGCCGATCGGCATGACGTCACTGACACGTCAGCAGCGTGGGGGGGGTCACACACGGTGACTATCCGGCTGCAGCTCTCTCGGGTCCCAGATCCTGGCTGCTCTGCAGGAGCATGACATCATTGATGACATCAGTGATGACATCATCGGGGGGGGCTGCACGGGGGCCACTGCAGTCTCCAGCCCCCCTGTGGGGCTGCACAGGGACCTTTGGGACCCCCCCCCCCCCGAGCATCCTGTGTTCATGAGGTTGAACCACTGCAAAGAGCAGGGGGGGCCCAATGGGCAACCCCCACTGCCATGGGTACCTTTGGGGGTGTACCCCGAGCATCAGCCACCCTCAGGCACTTGTGGGGCCCCTGAGGACAAACAGACGCCCCTCCCCTCCCGGGGTGGCACATAGAAGGGGGGACCCACAGCCCATGGGGTGCAGATGCCCCTTGAGCACCCCTCTGAGCCCCCCCATTCCCAGCCCTCTCCTCCTTCCAGTGACCCCAAACCCGGGGGCTTCCCCCAAACACAGCTGCAAGGTCACGATGCCCCCCCCTGCACCCATGGGTGCTGCACCCCCCGCACACACACACACACACACACAGATGGGGGCTCACAGACACAAACTCTTTATGGGGGGGGGGAGCAGCTCCCTGGAAGGGGGAGGAAGGGGAAGATCCGTGGGGAGGCTCCTCGAGGTGTGGGGCTCAGAACCGGCTCCGGGGGGGGCTCCTCAGTGGGGCAGCTCGTGCGGGATGAGCTTGTAGTGGGCGCCGCAGGAGGGGCAGCGCTGGGCCTCGCCTTTGTGCAGCCAGAACCAGACCACGTAGCTGTTGTCCTCTTCGCCTATGGAGGGACAGGAGGAGGAGGAGGGACGGACACAGGCCCGGCCAGAGCCCCGCGGGATGGGAGCCGGGACCGGAGGGCGGGGGCTGTCACTTACAGACGCACCCCACGATGCGCTTGTTGGTGATGGACGGGACGAGGTTCGGGTCCTCCTTGGTCCCCGCGTAGCGCTTCGGCCGGAACATGCTATAGGGGTCCTAGGGGAGGGGGTGCGGGGGGCGGTGTTAACGGCGCGGGGGGCGCACCGGGACCTGCCCTCGCCCCCGGCCCGCACTCACCAGGCCCTTGCTCACGGCCTCCATCACTTTCCGCTCCAAGCCCGTCGCCTGCTCCTCATCGGTGGCCAGGCGGCCTGCGGGGCAGCGCGCTCAGAACGGAGGCCGCGGCCTCCGCGGTTCCGCCCCTCCCTGCTCCCCCCCATCCACCCCCGGTTCCGGTCCCGGTTCCGGTCCCCCCCTCGCTCACCGGGGTCAGCGAGGCCGCGGGCGGGCGCGGCGCGGGCACAGGCCGCGGGCAGGAGCCGCAGGGCCCCGCTCACCCGCAGTAACCTTGAGGCCATGGCGGCGGCGGCGGCAGCGGCGGAAGTGGAAGTGGTGGCGGGCCGGAGCCGGGGGCGGGGCTTTGGGGGAGAGCTCGGACACGCCCCCCTGGCGGTGAAGCCGCGCCCACTGCGCTTGCCCACGCCCCCATGCGGTTGGCTCCGCCCCTGAGCATTAAAGCCACGCCCTTCTGCGGCTGGCTCCGCCCCTCGGTGCGGCCCCAGGGGTCACCATGGGGGACCATGGGGACATGTCCAGGCCCTCGGGGACAGGAGTACCCCAAGGGACGGGGTCACAGGGGGGGCAGGCAGGGGTGATGTCCGTTGGGTTTAGGGGACAGGGGCACCCCCAAGGATGGAGGCAGGATCATGAGGACGATGTCCTGGGACCATGGGGACAGGGAGACCCCCATGGGCTGCCCCAGAGCCTTGGGAACAGGAGGACCCCAAGCAATGGGGACAGCCATGGGGTGATGGGGACAGCGTCTGTGCAGCTGTGGGGATGGGGACCCCCCCCCGAGGCACAGGGGATGGAGTGCTCTGATCATTGGAAGGCTGGGGGGGGTGTCGGGGGGGTGTACAACCCATAACCACCACCTCCCCCTGGGGTGTACTTGTGGCACCCCCAAACCAACCCTTTCCCACCCCCATTCCAAGGCCTTGTGCTGTGCTTGGCACCCATGGGTGCTTGGGGGGGGGGGTGTGTGGGGTGCGTGGTATCAGGCTCCCCTTTGCACCCCTGTGGCCGGAGAGGGCTGCAACCATAGCAGGGGGGGGGCCATGGGCCGGTGCCAAGGGAGGAGGGCAGGAAGGGCCGGCCCCGCTGCAGCGCCGCCCGGACGCACCCGCTCGCCACCACCTCACCCCAGTCCGGGGTGCCGGAGGGGGGGGACACACAGAGGACACCCCGATCCCCGTGGTCCCCCCCCTCTCCTCGCCACCGGCCATGGGCATCCAGGGCATGGAGCTGTGCGCCGTGGCCGTGGTCATCCTCCTCTTCATCGCCGTCCTCAAGCAGTTCGGGATCCTGGAGCCCATCTCTGTGGAAGGTACCGCCCCCCCCTTTAATTAACCCTAATTAATCCTCATTAATTAAGCTATTTTCAGCCCTCCCCACACCCCTTGGGGTGTTTCTCCCCATTAAAGGACCTGTTGGGCCCATCAATAGGCCCCTTAGAGTCAAACCTGGTGGGTTTGGGGGTTCCCCCCTGGCGGAGGGGGGGTGGTTGGGGGTGAACCTGAGGGTTTGTGGGTGCGGGGGGGGGGCAAGCCGCAGCCTCACCCCCCCCCTTGCCCTGCCTCGTCATGGCCCAGCCTTGCTCTGCCCTTCCCTATGGGGCTGGGCTGGGTCCAGCCCCACATAAACACTGCATTGAGGGGGTGCAGGGACCCCCCCACATACAGAGACCCTCCTGGGGGAGCTGGGACCTGGGTGATGGGGGGACCTCAGCGCACAGTGACGCCCAAACCCTCCCAAAGGGGGGGTCCCCAATCTCCCATCGACCTCAACCCCCCCACAGACGGGACACGGGGACCCCCAATTCCCATCTGGAGGAAGGGGCTCAGGGCTTCTCCTTCGCACCATGGAACACCCATGGGGAGGAGATGGGGGCTTAACCCCCCCCTGGCATCACCCAAGGGGTTTGGGGCGCTCCTACTGCCCCGGCACTGCAGAGCCTTTCCCTGGGCCAGTTTTCCCACCCCGATCCCGGTGCTGAGCGGCTCCATGGGGGCCTCCCAAGCAGTAATTATTAATGAGGCATCATTTATTAATTACCTTCCTCCGGGGCGGGAGGCAGCTTTAGCGAGAGGCTCCGCACCCCGGGATGCTCCTGGGGAAACCCTGGCATCGGGTGGCTTCCCCTTGGGATGTTCAACCCGGAGGTGCCTTGTGCTGCACAGGGGGGGGTCCAGCAGCAGGTCCTGGGGATGGGATTGGGTGGGATGAGCCTGGAGTGATGCGGGGGGGGGCAGACGGCGGCGATGTCGAGGTGGAGCTGGCGGCGGCGCGGCACCAACCGGAGGAGCTGGAGCAGCTCCTGGCACGGACCAAGTTCTCCAAGCGGGAGCTGCGATCCCTGTACCGTGGCTTCAAGAGCGTGAGTCACCGGGGGGGGGGGGTTCCCCATTGCCAGTGTGGCTACACCGGAGCCGCGGCCTCACCGGTGCGCGATTCCATGCCAGGAGTGTCCCAGCGGCCTGGTGGATGAGGAAACCTTCACGCTCATCTACTCCCGGTTCTTCCCGCAAGGCGGTGAGTGCCGGTGGTGATGCCGATGGGAACAGGGACCGGGATGCGGTGGCTTCACCGGCTCCCGCTTCCCCTCCGCAGACGCCAGCGCCTACGCACGCTTCTTGTTCGACGCCTTCGACGCCGACCGCAACGGGGCCTTGTGCTTCCAGGTGATCCATGGGCTCTTCCGTCGGGATCACAGCTCTGCTCCGGTTGGAGCCGGTGCCAGGGTTGATGCCGGAACTGCGGCACCGGCTTCACCGCGGGCATTAAAAATAGCCGCGAGTGAGAATGGAAACGGGATCAATAGGGATAAAACACAATTCATCCGCAAGCACCAGTGCAGGGGTGGGAGATGGGGGTCCCATCCCTCAGGTCCCACAGGGATGCTCCCACTCAACCCTGCTTCCTCCGGTAGGATTTTGTCCTGGGGCTCTCGGTCCTGCTGCGGGGGACGGTGCAGCAGAAACTGCAATGGGCTTTTAACCTCTACGACCTCAATAAGGACGGCTGCATCACCAAGGAGGTGACGGGGATGTGGGAGCACCCCAGGGGATGGGGCTGGGGACGGAGGTGCCCTCGGTGGGGGGGTTCTTGTCACTGCTCCGTCCCCCCTTAGGAGATGCTGGAGATCATGACGTCCATCTATGACATGATGGGGCACTGCACCCAGCCCGCGCTGCGGGACTGCGCCCCCGCGGAGCACGTGGAGCTCTTCTTCCAGGTGAGAGCATCCCCCTCGGCCCAGCAAATGCAATGGGGCTGGCACTGGGTCCATGGCTGGCACTGGGACACAATGGGGCTGTTACTGGGTCCAGGGCTGTCACTGGGACACAATGGGGCTGTTACTGGGTCCTGTGCTGTCCCTGGGACCGGTGCTGTCACTGGGTCCAGGGCTGTTACTTGGTCTGGTGCTGTCACTGTCACCCACTGGGGCTGTCACTCAGTCCAGTGCCATCCCTCGGTCCCATGCTGTCACTGTCACACATTATGGCTTTCACTAGGACCGATGCTGTCACTGGCACACACTGGGGCTGTCTGTGGGTCCGGTGCTGTCACTGGGTCCCATGCTGTCACTGTCACACACTGGGGCTGGCACTGGGTCCGGTGCTGTCACTGGGACACAGTGGGGCTGTCACCGGGTCTGGTGCTGTCACTGGGTCCAGGGCTGTCACTGTCACACAATGGGGCTGTCCCTGGGTCCCGTGCTGTCACTGGATCCAGTGCTGTCACTGGGACACAATGGAGATGTTACTGGGTCCATGGCTGCCACTGGGTCAGGGGCTGTCACTGGGACCAGTGCTGTCCATGGGTCCAGTGCTGTCACTGAGACTGGTGCTGTCACTGGGACCCGTGCTGTCTGTGGGTCTGGTGCTGTCACTGGGTCCCATGCTGTCACTGTCACAGACTGGGGCTGGCACTGGGACTGGTGCTGTCACTGGGACGCAATGGGGCTGTCAGTGGGTCTGGTGCTGTCACTGGGTCCCGTGCTGTCACTGGGTCCGGTGCTGTCACTGGGACACAATGGGGCTGTTACTGGGTCCATGGCTGTCACTGGGACTGGTGCTGTCTGTGGGTCCAGCGCTGTCACTGGGACTGGTGCTATCACTGGGTCCTGTGCTGTCACTGTCACACATTATGGCTGTCACTGGGTCCAGGGCTGTCCCTGTCACACACTGGTGCTGTCACTGGGTCCAGGGCTGTCCCTGTCACACATTATGCCTGGCACTGGGACCGGTGCTGTCCCTGTCACCCACTGGCGCTGTCCCTGGGCCCATCCCCACTGAGCCCCATCTCTTCCCCACAGAAGATGGACAGGAACGGCGATGGCGTCGTGACCTTTGAGGAGTTCCTGGACACGTGCCTGAAGGTGGGGGGCTCCCATTGCCTTCATCATCACCACCACCCCCCTCCTCCTCCTCCTCTGTGCTCCTCACCTCCCCCGCCATGGAGGGGTTATGGCGGCAGCTCCGGGCCTGACCCGCTCCTGTCCCCACGCAGGACGAGGACATCCTGAGCTCCATGCGCATCTTCGAGGACGTGCTCTAGAGCCGCGGGAGCGGGCTTTCGCGGGGTGTTTTCTAATTAAAGCCAACAGCCACAATTTGGGGACAAAACCGGCGATTTCGGGGCCAAAGGGCAGCGGGGAGGGCCCGGCCTCGGCGCTGTCATGGCGGCGCCCACACGGCGGCCGCGCTGCGTATCCTAGCAACGCCGCTGTTCCCTCCCACTCCGGCTCTCATTGGCTGAGAGACGGAACTCTTGCCACTCTCATTGGCTGCACAGCCTAACGCCTCCCGTTTCTATTGGCTGCACGGCCGGACGCTACCGGCTTTCGCATTGGTGGGCCCGAGGGCGGGGCGGGGCCTGAGGGCGGGCAAAGAGCGGGACGTGACGTAGGTGGCTCCGGGGAACCCCCCCTGGGTGCGGGCACGGGGGGGGTCGGGGGATCCCGCACCGGGAGCGGCGGGGGGGGTGGGCGGGGGGGGTGATCCCCAGGGATTGGGGTCGGGGGGATCCTCATGGATCAGGATTGGGATGCAGGGGGGGATCCCCTCTGGGATCGGGGGTACCTCGGGCACGGCCGCTGCGGGACCCGCTCCTCTCCGGGCAGGCTCAGGACGCGCTTCCCGGGATGCGCCTGGCCGGGGCCATGCGCCTGGTGCGGTTCCGGGGGCCGGGGGGGCCCGAGCCCCGCCTGGGGCTGGAGGTGGCGCCCGGCGGGGAGGCGCTGGTGGATCTGAGCGCGGCGGAGCCGGCGCTGCCCCGCTCCATGCGGGAGTTCCTCGGGACCGGAGCCACCGGGCTGGCCGCGGCACAGAGGTGGGTGCCCCCGTACAGGGGTGGGTGCCCCCGTACAAAGATAGGTGCCCCCATACAGGGGTGGGTGCCCCAGTACCCCCAGTATGGAGGTGGGTACCCCCATACAAAGGTGGCTGTCCCCCGTATAGATGTGGGTGCCCCCATATAGAGGTGGGTGCTCCGGTACGGAGGTGGGTGCCTCATACAGGAATGAGCACCCCCCATGCAAATGTGTGTGCCCCAGGTCAGAGGTGGGTGCCCCCATATAGAGGCCACCCCCATACAGAGGTGGGTGCCCCTGTATAGGAGTGGGTGCCCCTGTACAGAGGTGGGTGCCCCAGTACGGACATGGGTGCCCCAGTACAAAGGTGGGTGCCCCCATACAGAGGTGGGTGCCCCATACAGGGGTGAGTACCCCCATACAGAGGTGGGTGCCCCATACAGAGGTGGGAGCCCCCATAGAGGGGTGGGTGCCCCATAGGGGGGTGAGTACCCCCATACAGAGGTGGGTGCCCCATACAGAGGTGAGTGCCCCCATACAGAGGTGGGTGCCCCCATACAAAGGTGGGTGCCCCCATACAGAGGTGGGTGCCCCCATACAGAGGTGGGTGCCCCCATACAGAGGTGTGTGCCCCGCAGGGCGCTGGAGTCGGGGGGTCACCGGGTGCCGCGCAGCGCTGTGCAGCTCCTGGCACCCGTGGGTGACCCCGAGAAGGTGATCTGCGTGGGGCTCAACTACCGGGACCACTGCCTGGAGCAGGACGTGAAGGTCCCCAAGGAGCCCATCATCTTCAGCAAGTTCCCCAGCGCCATCATCGGGCCCTTCGATGACATCGAGCACCCCGAGGACAGCACCGTGAGCACCCCCAGACCCCCAGTGCTGCCCCCACCGTGCAATGGGTGCTCAGCCCCTGTTCTCCCCATAGGAGGTGGACTGGGAGGTGGAGCTGGCCGCTGTCATGGGGAAGAAGGGGCGGCACATCCAGGTGAGCCCCGGCCCCCTTCCTCCTGTCTGTGGGTCTGGGGTTGGGGCCCCACATTGAGCGGGTCCCCGTTGTGCCCCCCAGGAGGAGGCAGCGATGGAGCACGTGGTGGGCTTCACGGTGGCCAACGATGTCAGTGCCCGGGACTGGCAGATGAGGAGGAACGGGAGGCAGTGGCTGCTGGGGAAAACCTTTGACACCTTCTGTCCCCTGGGGCCAGCGCTTGTCACCAAGGAGGCTGTGACGGGTGAGGATGGGATGGGACAGGGTACGGGGATGGGGACAGGGATGGGGTGGGGACAGTGATTGGATGGGATGAGGATGGAGTATGGGGATGGGATGAGGTACAGTGATGGGATGGGGACAGGGCACAGTGATGGGATGGGACAGCGATGGGATGGTGGCAGGAATGGGATGGGGACAGGGATGGGATGGGGTGACAGTAGGGTATCGGGATGGGATGAGGTACAGTGATGGGATGGGGATGGGGACAGGGATGGGATGGGATGGGGACAGGGATGGGATGGGGATGGGACAGCAATGGGATGGGGACAGGGCACAGTGATGGGATGGGATGACAATAGGGTATCGGGATGGAATGAGGTACAGTGATAGGATGGGGATGGGACAATGATGGGATGGTGACAGGGATAGGATGGGGATGGGGACAGCGATGGGATGGGGACAGGGATAGGATGGGGACAGGGATAGGATGGGGACAGCAATGGGATGGGGACAGGGCACAGTGATGGGATGGGGATGGGACAGAGATGGGATGGGGACAGGGATGGGATAGGGACAGGGCACAGTGATGGGATGGGGACAGGGATGGGATAGGGACAGGGCACAGTGATGGGATGGGGATGGGACAGTGATGGGGTGGGGACAGGGATGGGATGGGGACAGGGCACAGGGATGGGACAGCGATTGGATGGGATGAGGATGGGGTATGGGGATGGGATGAGGTACAGTGATGGGATGGGGACAGGGCACAGTGATGGGATGGGACAGGGATGGGATGGGGACAGGGATGGGATGGGATGACAATAGGGTATTGGGATGGGATGAGGTACAGTGATGGGATGGGGATGGGGACAGCGATGGGATGGGGACAGGGATGGGATGGGAACAGGGCACAGTGATGGGATGGGGATGGGACAGCGATGGGATGGGATAGGGACAGGGCACAGTGATAGGATGAGAACGGGCACAGGCTCTTTCTGACAGACACAAGAGGCAAGAGGCACCGATTTGCCCCACAAGCTCCATGTTTTCCCCACGGGGGGGGGGTGTTGGTGTTGTTGTTGGTGACCCCTCATCTCCCCCCATGTCCCCTCCCCTGGCTCCCCCCAGACGTCCACAACCTGCGCATCAGCTGCAGCGTCAACGGGCGGGTGATGCAGGACAGCAGCACCAAGCAGCTCATCTTCCGCCTGCCCAGGCTCATCGCATGGGTGTCCCGGTAAGGGGGGGCCGGGGGCACCGGTACCGCCTGCAGGGGTCACTGTGACACCTCCTGTATCCCCCCCCCCAGCTTCGTCACCCTGGTCCCTGGGGACATCCTGCTCACGGGAACCCCTCCGGGGGTGGGTGTCTTTCGGAAGCCCCCCGTGTTCCTGAAGGTGAGGGCAGAGGGGAGGTGCTGAGGGGGGTTTGGGGGGGCAGAATGGGGTGTAAAGGCCCCTATGGAGGGGCTGGGGGGTGCCAGTGTCTCCCTGCCCCTCGCAGAGAGGAGATGAGGTGCGGTGTGAGATCGAGGAGCTGGGGGTCATCTGCAACAAGGTGGTGTGAAGATGGAGATGGGAGCGTACCCCGGTCCGGCTGCTTGCTGCACCCCCAGATCACCCCCATGGGGCTCAATAAAGCAGGATGCTCCTAGGGCTGGAGGAACTGCTGGATGAAGGCTTCCAGCCTCTCCCGGTTGGCACTGGAGTGGAAGGGCTGGGCGAGGTGGAGCAGGGGGTTGGGGGGGTCCCCCACCTCCTCCAGCACCTATGGGGGGCAGATGGGGTGTCACTGTGGGGCAGCAGGAGGTGCAGGGGGGGTAGGCAGAGCCTTTGGTGCTTACCCCCATCTCCTTAAAGGTCTGCAGAGAGCTCAGGGCCAGGCTTCTGTTGGGGAGCTCTGGAGGCAGAGAAAGCCTTGAGGGACCCCCCCAGATCCCACAGGGGGGATGGAGGGGGGGGGTGACCCCAAAGCAGGATGGAGGCCCCATGCACCCCCCAGCTCACCAGTGCCTTCCTTGGCCAGGAACTGGAGCAGCTCCTCCACATAGGCTGCCTCTGTGTGGGGAGATGGGGGTCAAAGCCCTGGGGCTGCAAAGGGAGCTGCGGCTCTGCCTGGGTTCCCCCAGAGCCCAGTGGGGTTTGGGGGTGCTGGAGGAGGAGTTGGGGCTCTCACCATGCTGGGGCCAGTGGGTTTGCCCCAGGAAAGCCACGGCCCTGGTGTAGGTGCCCAGCACGGGGCTGAGGAGCCGGCAGAGGAAGAGGAAGAGGCCGGGAGAGCCTTGGGGCTCCCCAAGCTGGATGGGGGGGGGAAGCAGAGCTCAGTGCGAGCACCCTCATAAGGGGGTGATGAGGGGGACCCCCCCAAGCTCAAGAGACCTTGAAGCAGCGGCTGGGGGGGCCCTCATCCTCGCTGTCACTGTCACTGAAGTCCATGCTGTGCTGTCCCTGGCGCCGGCTGCGGGCTGTGTCGCAGACCCAGTGCTCACCCTCGGGCTGTGGGGACAAGGCAGGCCCTATGGAGCCACCCTACAGCACCCCCTGTCCCCTGTGGGGACCCCAAAGCCCTCATCCCCATCCCATGATGGGCTGCAGGGGGGTACCCACCTCCTCTGGCTCCAGCAGCCCGCATAGGATGAGCTTGTCCACGATGTCCTGGCTCCAGCAGGCCAGGGGCTGGCAGGGCTGGGACAGGAGGAGGAGGAGGAGGAGGAGGAGGAGGAAGAGCGGGGTTGGTACCCAAGGCACACAGAGGGCACCGTGGTGCGATGCCGGTGCCACCCCCTGCCACCAGCCCCTACCCGGAGCCCCAGCAGGTTGGGGGGCAGCAGCTGGAGCAGCTCCAGGGTCTTGCGGTGCAGCTCGGCCTGGCTGAGGATGATGCTGGAGGTGCGGATGGTGGGGTCCAGGAAGGGCACCAGCTCCACCAGCAGGGCTCGGATGGCACAGGCTGCAGGGGGAACGGTGGCACCGGTTGTCCCAGTGTCACCCATTGTCCCAGTGTCACCGGTTGTCCCAGTGTCACCCATTGTCCCAGTGTCACCGGTTGTCCCAGTGTCACCGGTTGTCCCAGTGTCACCGGTTGTCCCGGTGTCACCCATTGTCCCGGTGTCACCGGTTGTCCCAGTGTCACCTACTGTCCCCATGTCACCAGTTGTCCCAGTATCACCCATCATCCCAGTGTCACCCATTCTCCTGGTGTCACCCGTTGTCCCAGTGTCACCCATTGTCCCAGTGTCACCCATTGTCCCAGTATCACCCATCGTCCCGGTGTCACCCATTGTCCCAGTCTCACCAGCTGTCCCAGTGTCACCCATTGTCCCAGTATCACCCATCATCCCAGTGTCACCCATTGTCCCAGTATCACCCATCATCCCAGTGTCACCCATTGTCCTGGTGTCACCCATTGTCCCAGTGTCACCCATCGTCCCAGTGTCACCCATTGTCCTAGTATCACCCATCATCCCAGTGTCACCCATTGTCCCAGTGTCACCGGTTGTCCCGGTGTCACCCATTGTCCCGGTGTCACCGGTTGTCCCGGTGTCACCAGTTGTCCCAGTGTCACCTATTGTCCCCATGTCACCAGCTGTCCCAGTATCACCCATCATCCCAGTGTCACCCATTCTCCTGGTGTCACCCGTTGTCCCAGTGTCACCCATTGTCCCAGCGTCACCAGTTGTCCCGGTGTCACCCATTGTCCCGGTGTCACCAGTTGTCCAGTGTCACCCATCATCCCAGTGCCACCCATCATCCCAGTGTCACCCATTGTCCCAGTGTCACTGGTTGTCCTGGTGTCACCCATCGTCCCGGTGTCACCCATTGTCCTGGTGTCACCAGTTGTCCCAGTGTCACCCATTGTCCCGGTGTCACTGGTTGTCCCAGTATCACCCATCGTACCAGTATCACCCATCGTCCCAGTGTCACCCATCATCCCAGTGTCACCCATTGTCCCAGTATCACCCATTGTCCCGTTGTCACCCATCGTCCCAGTGTCACCCATCGTCCCAGTGTCACCCCTCATCCCAGTGTTACCCATTGTCCCAGTGTCACTCCTCATCCCAGTGTTACCCATCATCCCAGTGTCACCAGTAGCCCCAGTATCACCCATTATCCCAGTGTCACAGCTCCCACTCCACGCCTCGCTCCTCACCTCCCACCGCCTCGCTGGCAAAGACACCCAGGATGGCAGCGCTCTGGTGGCCCAGCTCCCTCCAGGTCTGTGCCGAGGCCTCGGGGACCACCAGGATGTCACCGGGGGGGCAGAGGTGGTAGAGGCGGAGGCGGGCCCTGAGCAGGGTGAGGCTGTGCTGCACCAGGGCCCGGAGCTGCCCCGAGAAGCCCACGTCCCGCTGGCGCAGCAGGATCTCCTCCAGCAGCCAGGCAAAGTCCTGCATGAGCCGGGAGAGGAAGATGCCCTGGAGGAAGAGGAGGAGGAGGAGGAGGCACTGGGACCATTGCTCCACCAGGAAGAGAAGCCTGGAAGTGAAGCTCCTGCCTCACCTCCCTGTGCTTGTGCAGCAGCAGCGCAGAGGTGATGCCCACGGACATGATGGCAGAGCAGGACACGCTGTCTGGGAAGGAGGAAGGAGGGACAGGGATAACTGGGAGTGAACAGCACAGCAGAGGGGTGACCCTGCATGGACAGGCTGAGGATGGAGCCCACCACCCCTCACCGCTCAGTGAGTGCAGGGCCAGGTTGGTCACCATCATCTCCTCTGGTGCCTCCAAGCTGGGGGTCTTTGTGGAGCCAGGAGCCCAGATCCCAGTATTCCCAGCATTCCCAGCATCCAGCTGGCTGGGCCTGTGGGAAATGGGGTGAGAGGGGTGAGGATGTGCAGCCGGGAGCCCTGGAGGCTCTGTGCTGCCTGAGGCTGGCTCCTGCTCACCATGTGCCAAGGATGCTGGGCAGCAGCTCCTCCAGCTCCCCTGCCTGCCTGCTGCAGCTTCTGGCCATGAACTCCTGGGAATGGGGATGAAGGAGATGTTGGTGCGCACCGGAGCATCACCGAGCTGATGGGATCCACTGGAGCTTCCCATAGGGACGGGCTCACCAGATCCCCTGGCACTCCCATAGAGATGGGCTCACCAGATCCCCTGGCACTCCCATAGAGATGGGCTCACCAGATCCCCTGGCACCCCAACACCCCCATCCCAAGGCTCCATCCCCACTGCCCTACCTGTAAGGAGAAGGGCTGGGCAAAATCCACCCGGACACAGCCAAGCCTCCGGCGCAGGGCCCTCAATGCTGCCCAGAGGATGGAGGTGATGCTGAGGGGCTGAGCGCTGCACTGGGGGGGGACCGAGGCGTTATTGGGGTGCACGGGGGTGATGTAGGGGCTGCACCCACCCTAGCAAAGACCCCCTCACCGCTGCCTCCGGCTGGGATCCATCGGGGACCACGTCATAGCCGATGCCCACCGGGACGAGGAGGACGTCGGGGACGGCACCGGCGCGCACGGCGCCCTGCACCAGAGCCAGCCAGCACCGGGCCGAGGCCGAGAGGTGCAGCGGCACCGTGGGCTCCTCCAGGAAGATGAGGAGGGGCTGCCGGCTCCTCAGCACCTCCTCCATGTACTGCAGGGGGAGCGGGGTGAGGATGGGGGGCACCCATTGGCACCCATGGCTTGGGGCAGCCCTGAACACAGCCAGCACCCACCGCAGCCAGCACAGCCCCTGGGAGCGCATCCTTGGGGTCGTTCCGGGTCTGCTCCATTCCTGCAGGCAGGAAAACCCCTCCGAGGCGGCGGAGCAGGGATCTGCAGGGGGACAGGAGGCAGCCGGCACTGGGCTGTGTCCCACTGGATCCCCATTGGAGTGCCCCACACTGGTGCGGGTCAGGCCTTACCGGAGGCGAGGGCTGCAGGCCTGGGCACCCACCGTCACCCTGGGCACCCCGAGCCCTTGGGAGAAGAGGATGAAGGAGAGGAGCGGCCCATCCAGCTGGGATTTGTGCGTGGAAAGGAAAACCAGCGGCACACGGGGCTGTAAGGGAGGCGTGGGGCTGAGCGCCATGGGGTGCCATCGGCATGGGGCCGAGGGTGGCTTCACCCCGTGCCCACCGTGCTGGCTGCCCTCAGCACCATCTCCAGCTGGCCCCGGTGCAGCTGCAGGCTCAGGAACAGGCGGCTCAGGAGCTTCAGTAGAACCCAGTGGCAGATCCTACAGGAAAAGCAGGGAGGGAAGAACCCCCCCCCAACCAAGGCCACCCCATTCCCTGCCTCGGTTTCCCCACCCAGCAGCAGGGACCGGCTCAGCCCCACACAGCAAATAAACTGCTCCCTTTGGCTTGGGTTTGATTCCCACCCTCCCAGTGGGGCAGCCTTCTCTGTCCCTGTGTCACATTCCATGGAAGGACCCCAAAGGGTCCTCCTGCACCCCTCAAAGCACCCTGGTGTTTCCCACAGCATCCCCAAAGAGATGGCACCAAGCACGGGGCCACCACTCAAAACCCATCCAAAAGGAGCTTAATAAAGAGCCCTAAAGTGGAGGGACTGGGAACGCCCCAGCCAGGAGCTGGGATTGCTCCAGGAGGAGGTGGGAATATAGGGAAGGGGGATCACAGCCAAGGGAGGGAACCCAGACCTCAGCATGAGCACGGAGAGCGGGGCCTGGATGTCACCCAGCAGCTCCAGGATCTTCTCCTTCCATCCATCATCCCCTGCTGGACCACGGGCAGCAGCAGCATCCTGCACCCTGATGGAGGAGATGGGAGCATCCCATTCAACCCAGGCTATTCCCAGCCCCCTTGCTCCAGTCACCCACTGGGATCCCACAGCGCTGGGGGTGCTGCCGAGCCCCTGTGCCCGCTCCCACCTCCTGCTGTGGTAGATCCGTGCTGGGAGGTCTCCAGGGGGGTCAGTGGGGATCCTCCAGGAGCAGACAGCGAGGAGCCCACAGAGCCTGCGTGCCAGCCAGCCCCGGAACCTGTGCATGGATGGGCATAGGGAGCTGGAGCTTTCCCTCCCCACCCTACAGGCCATAGGAAAAGGTTTGGGATGAGGAGGGAGCATTGGGAAGAGGCTGGGAGCGTGGGTGAGCTTGTCCCTGTGCCGGCTTCCAGCCTCTCAACCAGCTCCTTGGTGTCACTATGGGGCAAGGCTGATGGAGAGGCATCCCCAAGCAGCCATAGGAAAAGGTTTGGGATGAGGAGGGAGCATTGGGAAGAGGCTGGGAGCATGGGTGAGCTTGTCCCTGTGCTGGCTTCCAGCCTCTCAACCAGCTCCTTGGAGTCACTATGGGGCAAGGCTGATGGAGAGGCATCCCCAAGCAGCAGGGGAAAGGTTTGGGATGAGGAGGGAGCATTGGGAAGGGGCTGGGAGCGTGGGTGAGCTTATTCCTGTGCTGGCTTCCAGCCTCTCAACCAGCTCCTTGGAGTCACTATGGGGCAAGGCTGATGGAGAGGCATCCCTAAGCAGCAGGGGAAAGGTTTGGGATGAGGAGGGAGCATTGGGAAGGGGCTGGGAGCGTGGGTGAGCTTATCCCTGTGCTGGCTTCCAGCCTCTCAACCAGCTCCTTGGAGTCACTATGGGGCAAGGCTGATGGAGAGGCCACCCCAAGCAGCAGGGGAAAGGGTTTCCATAGGGATTGGGAATTCCCTAGGGAATAAAGCACCGGTGCCTCACCGCGTGTCCTTCTCCGTCACCCGGCTGATGTCACGGAAGCCGAGGGAACGGAACTGCTCCGAGTAGAATCCATCCTGGAAGCAAAGGAGGGAATGGGCACTATGGGGTTTGAGCCCCACATCCCTGGGGTTCATCCTCTCCTGGATGGCTCCAAGAGGCTCGTACCCAGCTCATGGGGGTGCAGGTCTGGCAGCAGCGCCCCGAGTCCGGGTGGTACCTGCCCAGGAAGGGCAGCACCACCTCCACCCTGCGCCCCCCAACGCAGAGCCACGTCCTCATCTGTGGGAATGGGGGAGACCTGGAGGCTCCGGGAATGGTGAAAAGGGGGGGTTCCCCCCCCAAAACACTGAGTAGGAATCACTGCATGGGGAGGATGGAGATCAAGGGGGGGTCACCCACGTTGCTCACTCAGACTGGGATCAGCGCTTGGGAAGGCTCCAGCAGCAGGGATGAGCCCTTGGAGCAGGGTGAAGCTGTGGGGACACAGAGCAATGGGGTCAGTGATGGGGGGGACATAGGGACACTGCAGGCCCCTCATCCCCATCCCATTACCCCAGGATCAGAGCCATGGGGCAATGGGGTGAGGCAGGATGTGACCTGTGGGGTGCTGGGGGTGTGGGGGGAGCGGGGTCACCCCCTTGTCCCCAAGGGGTCCTACCTCAGGATGGGGTTGTCCTGGTGGAGACACAGGGCTGGGATGCTCCAGGATCCTGGAAAACAGGAGATGGGAATAGGCAGAAGGGGTCCGTTGGGAAGGTTTAGACCCATATCCTACAGGGACTTGTGGGGTGGGTAACGCACCCCATAGTGGCCCCAACTCCCCATAGGGACTGGAGGGGAGTCCACGTGGGACCCAATGTTCCCTATAGGGTGTTGGGTAGGGGGGGAACACAACTCCTAACACCCTTTACAGAGCCTTGGGGAGGGCAACACACCCCACACACACTATAGGGTAACACCCACCACAGCCCCTATAGAGCCTTAGAGGGGGTTATGGGCCCCACACAGCCCCATAGGATGTGGATGGGGGGGAGCAGCACACCTATAGGGCCTTGGGGGGGGGTTATGGGCCCCAGATGGACCCTGCATTCCCTATAGGGCCTTGGGGGGGTTATGGGCCCCAGATGGACCCTGCATTCCCTATAGGGCCTTGGGGGGGGTTATGGGCCCCAGATGGACCCTGCATTCCCTATAGGGCCTTGGGGGGGTTATGGGCCCCAGATGGACCCTGCATTCCCTATAGGGCCTTGGGGGGGTTATGGGCCCCAGATGGACCCCACATTCCCTATAGGGCCTTGGGGGGGGTTATGGGCCCCACATGGGCCCCGCATTCCCTATAGGGCCTTGGGGGAGTTATGGGCTCCAGATGGACCCCGCATTCGCTACAGGGCCTTGGGGGGGGTTATGGGCTCCACATGGACCCTGCATTCCCTATAGGGCCTTGGGGGGGGGTTATGGGCTCCACATGGACCCTACATTCCCTATAGGGCCTTGGGGGGGTTATGGGCCCCAGATGGACCCGGCATTCCCTATAGGGCCGTGGAGGGGGGTTATGGGCCCCAGATGGACCCTGCATTCCCTATAGGGCCTTGGAGGGGGGTTATGGGCCCCAGATGGACCCTGCATTCCCTATAGGGCCTTGGAGGGGGGTTATGGGCCCCAGATGGACCCTGCATTCCCTATAGGGCCTTGGAGGGGGGTTATGGGCCCCAGATGGACCCTGCATTCCCTATAGGGCCTTGGGGGGGTTATGGGCCCCAGATGGACCCTGCATTCCCTATAGGGCCTTGGAGGGGTTATGGGCCCCAGATGGACCCCGCATTCCCTATAGGGCCTTGGAGGGGGGTTATGGGCTCCACATGGGCCCCACATTCCCTACAGGGCCTTGTGGGAGGGAGGCAGCGCCTCCCTCATGGGCCCCACACATCCCATAGGGCCTTCGGAGGGGTCTTCCACAGCCCACATGGGCCCTGCACGCCCCACAGGGGCCGTGGTGGGGAGTGAAGGCATCGCACAGCCCCTATAGGGCCTGAGGCGGAGGTGACGGCCCCACAGCCCCTATAGCACCCGGGGGAGGGGGTACGGGCCCCACACGAGCCCCGCACCCCCCCCAAGGCCCCGGTCGAGGCCCGCGCCCACCCCGGGCCCGCTCCCCCGCGCTCACCGCCGCAGGCCCGGCCGAGGCCTCCCGCTCCGCCCCCGAGGAGCCCGGCCCTGAGGGGCGGCCCCGACCCCGACCCCGGCCGCGACCCCGGCCCCGGCCCCCCCCCACGGAAGGAGCCGGAGGGGGGGAACGAGCCCGAAGCGGCCCCGCGGCGGGGGCTGAGGCGCGGCTCGGAGCGGGGCGGGCCCGGGGGGTCCCTGGGGAAAGAGGGGGCGAGAACGGGAGGAAAGGAACGGAGGTGGGAAAGGGATGGGGAAAGGGGGAGAAACGGGGGGGTGGGAGGGGAAAGGGGGAATGGGAGAAGAGAAATGGGAAGGGAGGGAACGGGAAGAAAAAAGGAGAAAAAAAGATTCAACAAGTGAAAAAAATAGATTAAAAAAGGGAAAAAAAGATTATAAAAGGAAAAAAAAAGAAAAAAGAAAAAAAGATTAAAAAAGAAAAAAAAGACGGGAAAAGGGAAAATAAGACAAGAAAAAGTGAAAAATAAGAAAAAAGAAAAGGCAAGAAAAAAGGGAAAAAAATAAGAAAAGATTAAAAAAGGAAAGAAAAAAGATTTAAAAAGAAAAAAGATTAAAAAATAAAAAAAGATGGGAAAAGGGAAAATAAAACAAAAATGCAGAAAAAAGGCAAGAAAAAAGGAAAAAAAAGATTAAAAAAAAGACAAAAAAGGAAAAATAAGAACAAAAGGCAAGAAAAAAGATTTAAAAAAAAGATGGAAGAGTGGAAATTAAGACAAAAAAGGAAAAATAGGAAAAAAGAAAAATAAGGCAAAAAAAAGGAAAAAAGACAAGAAAAAAGGAAATAAAAAACGCAAGAAAAAAAGGAAAAATAAGGCAAAAAAGGAGAAATAAGAAAAAGGGGGAAAAGGAAAATACAAAGAAAAAGGGAAAAATAAGATGAAAATATGGGGGGAATACAATAAAGGGGGGGAAGAAGGAAAAATAAGAAAAAGGAGAAAGATAAAAATGAAGAAAGATGATAAAAAAGGGAAACAGAAAATATAAGAAAAAAGGGGGAAAGAGAAAAAAAGGCAAAATACAAGAAAAAAAGGAGAAAAAAAAGTGAACGAAAAAGGAGAAAAAAAGGAAAATAAAATATAAAAATGGAGAGGGGGAAGGGAACAGGCAAGGAAAAGGGAAAAATAAAGGGGAGGAATGGAATAAAAAGGGGGTAAAAAGACAGTGAAAAAAGGAGAAAAGAAGAAAATATAAGGAAAAAGTCCAGGAAAAGAGGAGAACTAAGAATGAGGGGGAGAAGCAAATACAAATAAAAGGGAGGAAAACGAAAATACAAAGGAAAAGAGGGGGAAAAAAAGCAAGAAAAAAGACAATTTCAGTTCAAAAAGAGGGAAAAGACAAGGGAAAAAAGGGGAAAAAAGAGAAAATCCCAGAAAATGGGATCAGAGGAAGAAACCCCTTTATTGCTGTGTGTTAATTGCAAGTTCTGACTGCAGCAGGCTGAGGCCTGGCCAGGGCTCATCACAGCTCCCACAGCAGCCAGGCCCCCTGCAATGGGCAGAAACCCTCATTGGAGCCCAGTTTAACCCAATTTAACCCATTTTAAGGGATTTTTAAGCCAAAATCCTGGAATTTCCAAGGTTTTTTTCCCTCCTGCGAACCCGGTTCTGTTGCTACGAGCGGGGGGATGCTGGCAATGAAGGCATCACCATGGCAACCACCGGGATGGTTTGGGGGGGTTTTGGGGTGGTGCTGGCTGTGTGCCCCCTCTATGGGGCCATTCACATCCCTATGGACCCCCCCTCACGCTGTGGGGCGCAGCTATGGGGCAGAGGAGCCGCAATGGGACGCGGTGCTGGCGGCGTGCGCGGCCCCATGGCTCCGGCCCCGTTCACACGACCTCTCCCACCCCGAGCATCGTCCCAGGGCGCCGGGATGGGAGCGCAGCCAGGCCGGGAATGGGATTCCCAAAGCTCCGTTGGGATGGAGGGGGGGAGATGGGGCCGCATCCCATGGGAAGGGGGCGCTGGGGTGGGGGTACCTCAATGGGGTCACCATGTGCCAGGGTGAGTCACGGTGCATCAGTGTGAGGGGGGATGCACCGGCACCAGTCACGACACAGCCGGGGGGGGCGTGATCGCCTTCTGTGGGTCACGACGATGCCACTGCAAGTGTGGGTTGCTGTTCCCTGCTGTGGGTCGTGATGTGGTGATGTGGGTCGTGATGTGGTGTGGGTCACGATATGGTGATGTGAGTCATGATATGGTAGTGTGAGTCACGATATGGTGATGTGGGTTATGATATGGTGATGTGAGTCATGATATGGTGATGTGGGTCGTGATATGGTGATGTGGGTTATGATGGGATGGTGTGGGTCACGATATGGTGATGTGAGTCATGATATGGTGGTGTGGGTCATGATGTGGTGATGTGGGTCATGATGTGGTGGTGTGGGTCATGATGTGGTGGTGTGGGTCATGATGTGGTGGTGTGGGTCATGATATGTGGGTCATGATGTGGTGGTATGGGTCACGATATGGTGATGTGGGTCACGATATGGTGATGTGGGTCATGATGGGGTGGTGTGGGTCATGATGTGGTGGTGTGGGTCACGATATGGTGATGTGGGTCATGATGTGGTGATGTGGGTCACGATATGGTGATGTGGGTCATGATGTGGTGATGTGGGTCATGATGGGGTGGTGTGGGTCACGATATGGTGATGTGAGTCATGATATGGTAGTGTGGGTCACGATATGGTGATGTGGGTTATGATGGGGTGGTGTGGGTCACGATATGGTGATGTGGGTCATGATGTGGTGGTGTGGGTCACGATACGGTGATGTGAGTCACGATATGGTGATGTGGGTCATGCATGATATGGTGGTGTAGGTCACTGTCATGCAGCTCACTATACCAGTGTGGGTTGCGATGCAGTGGTGTGGGTCACGATACGGTGGTGTGGGTCACGATACGGTGGTGTGGGTCACGATACGGTGGTGTGGGTCACGATACGGTGGTGTGGGTCACGATATGGTGGTGTGGGTCACAATACGGTGGTGTGGGTCATGATACGGTGGTGTGGGTCACGATACAGTGGTGTGGGTCACAGTACAGTGGTGGTCACCACACTGCTATGGGCTACCCCAACCCAATTGTGGGTCACAACCCACAAACCCTCTTGAAACGCAGCCCCAAGGCGGGCAGCACAACCCCTATACGAGCCTCCCGCGAATCCCCACCGGGCCCCGGAGGGGGGGGTTGAACGCCCTCAGGGCCAGCAGCTGGTTCCTCACTTGTGTTTAATTCATTATTATCATTATTATTTCTTCCTTCTATAATTTATGGTGCTGCCATAAATAACCCCCCCCCCCACCCCAGACATCGTGTTCCTGCTCCTATCCCCAAGGGATGGGGATGGGGGGGGCACACACGACACGCTCACCCCCCCACCCTGCCTTTGATAACAAAGGAATGGTTTTCCTATTCCAAAATAGTTTTTATTGTTAAATAAAATGGGTTTTTTGGGGGGGGGGGGGGTCTCTTGGGATGAATCCCCCCATTCCCTGTGCGTGGTCCCCATGGAAACCAGGCAACAAGCAGTGATGGAGACGGCGGGGGGGGTATCATCACTTTGGGGGGCTTCAAAGCTCAACCCAACACTGAACACAGGCAGGAGGATGAGGAGGAAGAAGAAGGGGGGGGTGATGATGCGGGAGCCCCTCACCATGGCGTCGTGGCGCGGCAGCGGCACAGCAGGCGCCGGAAGGCCTTGCGGAAGTCCTGGTTGAACGCGGTGTAGATGACGGGGTTGAGGGAGCTGTTGCAGTACCCGATCCAGAAGAAGAACCGGAAGATGCCATCGGGGACCTTGCAGCGCCGGGGGCAGAGCGCGCCCAGGCTGTAGAGGAAGAAGAAGGGGAACCAACAGAGCACGAAGACGCCGATGACCACGGCCAGGATGAAGGTGAAACGCTTCTCCCGGTTCACTTGAGCCTTCCTCCTCCATGGGGTCAACACCGGTGCGCGCGGCACCAGCATCACCCGCCCCGTCCCGGTGGCCACCGTGTCCCTGCGTGGTCCAATGGGCGGTGGGGATGTCCCAGCCCCACCACTGGGGGATGCGGGTGGCTCCTTAAGGCTCAGCAGTGAGGTCCTGTCCACCGGTGGTGGTGGTGGTACCGCGGTGGGCGCCGCGGGGATGCTTGGTGGCACCGGCGGCGGTTTGGTGACGCGGGCGCGGTGACGGCGCCGGGCGATCAGGTAGATGCGCAGGTAGACGAGGATCATGATGAGGCACGGGGCGAAGAAGGAGGCGATGCTGGAGGAGAGGATGTACCAAGCCTCCTCATTGAGCTTGCACTGCGGCCGCTCGCCCACCACCACCACCGCCGCCTTCTTCTCGCCCTTGTAGACGAGCGGCGGCAGGGAGATGGCGGCGGCGATGCTCCACACGGTGAGGATGGCGCATTTGATGCGCCGCGGCGTGCGCTTGGCGCTGTACTCCACGGCCCGGCTCACGGCCCAGTAGCGGTCCAGGCTGATGGCGCAGAGGTGAACGATGGATGAGGTGCAGAAGAGGACGTCCAGGGCAAGGTAGATCTCGCACCACGTCCTCTGGAAGTACCAGTAGCCCAAGAGCTCGTTGGCCAAGGAGAAGGGGATGATGAGGGTGGCCACCAGGATGTCGGCGGCCGCCAGGGACACCAAGAAGAGGTTTTGGGGTGCCTGCAGCGAGCGGCTGCTCAGCACGGCCATGATCACCAGTGCGTTGCCTGCGATGGTGAAGAGCACCAGGAAGGTGATGGCGGCGGCGATGGCGGCGGTGGCTTGGATCGAGTACCCCCCCGGGGGGCTCCCCGTGCTCCCAGAGCCTGTGTCCATGGGGATGGATGCGGATGCTGTGCTCAGCGGTGCCGTGGGGTGCGGGGGGGCCAGGACACGGGGTGCTGGGGGATACTGGTGTCCCTTGCCATGCTGCCTGATGGGCTGTCTGCGCTGCTTGCAGCCCCTTTCCCTGCCTGCACCCCTTTACCTTGCCTGCACCCCTTTTCTCTGCCTGCACCCTCCTTACCCTGCCTGCACCCCCCTTCTTGCCTGCACCCCCTTTACTCTGCCTGCACCCTCCTTACCCTGCCTGCACCCCCCTTACCCTGCCTGCACCCCCTTTACCCTGCCTGCACCCCCTGCCCTGCCTGCACCCCCCTTACCCTGCCTGCACCCCCTTTACCCTGCCTGCACCCCCTTACCCTGCCTGCACCCCCTTACTCTGCCCACACCCCTTTTACCACCTTTCCCTGCCTGCACCCCCTTACTGACTGCCCTGCCCTGCCTGCACCCCTTTACCCTGCCTGCACCCCCTTACCCTGCCTGCACCCCCTTACCTTGCCTGCACCCCCTTACCCTGCCTGCACCCCTTTACCCTGCCTGCACCCCTTTACCCTGCCTGCACCCCCTGCCCTGCCTGCACCCCCTTTACCCTGCCTGCACCCCCTTTACCCTGCCTGCACCCCTTTTCTCTGCCTGCACCCTCTTACCCTGCCTGCACCCCTTTACCCTGCCTGCACCCCCTTACTCTGCCTGCACCCCTTTACCCTGCCGCTCCCCCGCCCTGGGCACCCTCTTTACCCTGCCTGCACCCCCTTTACCCTGCCTGCACCCCCTTACTCTGCCCTCACCCCCTTTACCCTGCTGGCTCCCCCCTGCCCTGCCCGCACCCCGCTTTCTCTGTCTGCACCCCCGTTACCCTGCCCGCACCCCACCTCTTGCCGCTGTTGTCAGTGCCGCTGCCCGTCCCTGCGGGTACCGGTACCGGTGCCGGTGCCGTTCCCGGTTCCCGGTGCTGGGATCGATGCCGCTGCCGCGGGCTCTGCGCTGCCGAGCGCCTCCTCCGCGGGGTTTGAAGCGGACGCGGATGGGAAGGGGGGGGGGATGAAGCAGCCACCGCCCCTGGGGCGGAACCGGGAGGGGGGGGACCCGGTGGGGCCGCACTGGGCTCCGCTCCCCCCCCCCCGGCCCCACATCCCCGGGTCCCCCCCAGCACCTTTTACCTCCCAGTTTGGGCTTCTTCCTCCCTTCTTAGGCCCTTTGGAGCCCCGCATCTGACCCCAGCAAACCCCCCTCTGCCCTTCCCCACGCTCCAGCCACAGGCCCAGAAACAGCTCCGAGTCCCAAAGGCTCTTTCCCATCCAAAGCATCAGATTCGAGTCTGTTCTTCCTCCTTTTAATCACTTCTGTCAGTGCCAACACACACAGGGACAGCCCAGGGACTCCAGCGTGCAGAGGACAAGCTGTCCCCAGCACCCAGCTGTTAACACCCAGTGGTGCTGCTGGAGTCAGGGCTGGACTTGGGAACAGCATCCCCATGCTCCAGCATTGCTGAACTGGGGGTACGGATGTGATGTGGGACGCACACATGAACTATCCCAGCCCCATGGGTGATAAATGCACCCTCGCATCCACGTTTTCCTCCTTCACATCCACAGATTCCAGCGTGGATGGATTGGTTCAGGGGGGTTGTGCCATGGGATCTCTCCCCATGGTGGCGTTCCAAGCTCCTGGCTCTGCCAGGGACCGCTCTCCTCGCCCTGTGCCCACCAGCAAGCCCCATAACCGGTCCAGGCTCTCCCTATGGATCCTCTCCTGGTGTTTCAGCCGAGCCGGGGCTCACCCTCCAGGTCACACACACCGGTGAAGCTGAGCTCCCGGCTGGATGGGGATGGAGGGGATGCGGGGTCAGGACCCTCGGCTGTGGGGCCACGGTTCACGAAGGCTTCCAGGGACTTCAGGAGCTGCTTCGGCTTCCTTTTGGTGGATAACTCCAGCTCTGAGGAGGGCAACGTGTGAGGATGGAGAGCGGGGATGGGGTCAGGGATGCTCTAAAGCTGCTGTCCCTACAGATCCCCTTGGGAAAGGCCACCCCGTTTTCCTCACCAAAGCCCAGCCGAGCTCAGCACCATCCCAAGGTCCCCCCATAAGGGAAACCCGGGGTGAAGATGAAACAAGGAGTGGTTGGGGGTTAGAAGCAGGACACTAAGACCATGCTGGTTTCAGCCTTGGGTTGCTTCCCTTGGGAAAGGAGGAGGAATATCCAGGACACAAACCCTTCAGGAGGAAGCAGGAGTCGGCGATGGTCTTGTGCTGCCCCTTCCAGACGCAGTAGAGCCGCAGGAAGGCGGCTGCATAGAGGTCGTTGAGCACAGCAATGACCTGCTGCCGGCGGTTGCACTCCCTGCAAGAGGTGCAGAGGGGCTGAGTTAGGGTCTGGAGCATCGGGAAGCAGCTCCAGATCCCCAAATCCCTTGCTGGTGTGGCTATGGAACGGCTGGAACGCACCGGGAGAGCCGCTCCTCCCGCAGGGCCTGCAGGACGATGCGGGTGATGTTCACGGACATGATGCCAAAGGGGAATTCCTGCAGGAGAAGGGAGTGTTATGGGAATCCCAGCTCGCTGAGGGGTCCACACAACCTCCAGCCCTTCCACACCGCCCCAAACCAGGTGACCATGAGCCAGCAATGTGCCCTTGTGGCCAAGAAGGCCAATGGCATCCTGGGGTGTATTAGAAGGGGGTGGTTAGTAGGTCGAGAGAGGTTCTCCTTCCCCTCTACTCTGCCCTGGTGAGACCCCATCTGGAATATTGTGTCCAGTTCTGGGCCCCTCAGTTTAAGGAGGACAGGGACCTGCTGGAGAGAGTCCAGCGCAGGGCAACTGAGATGATGAAGGGAGTGGAGCATCTCCCTTATGAGGAAAGACTGAGGGAGCTGGGTCTCTATAGTTTGGAGAAGAGGAGATTGAGGGGTGACCTTATTAGTGTATATCAATATATAAAGGGGGAGTGTCACGAGGATGGAGCCAGGCTCTTCTCAGTGGCAAACAATGATAGGACAAGGGGCAATGGGTGCAAACTGGAACACAAGAGGTTCCACTTAAACTGGAGAAGAAACTTCTTCTCAGTGAGGGTGACGGAACACTGGAACAGGCTGCCCAGGGAGGCTGTGGAGTCTCCTTCTCTGGAGCCATTCCAAACCCGCCTGGACACGTTCCTGTGTAACCTTATCCAGGTGTTCCTGCTCCGGCAGGGGGATTGGACTGGATGAGCTTTTGAGGTCCCTTCCAATCTCTAACATACTGGGGTACTGTGAAACCCATGGGATGCTGCCTGCAGGAGAGAAATCCATGGGGCAGGATAACGGCCCTGAGGATACAGCCCCGATGGATGCTGTAGGACAAGATCCAGGCTATCCCTAAGACACGTTTAAGGAGACAGGCTCCACTCACTCCCATTTTTCACTTGGATCTTTGTGATTCCCAACTCTTGGAGCATTGGGAATTGTTAAGGGAGGTACCACCACGGGAGGACCTGCCTGGGTTTCGTGCTGGGACAGTTTGAAGATGTCCAGAGCCAGAGGCAGCATCTGAGGGTCCATGACGAAGAAGAGCAGCTGCATCAAGGCCAGCATCCCTGTGCCTCGCAGGTCTGTCCCGGGGTCTGTGCCTGGAAGGGTGGGATGAACCTGGAGTCACAACCTGCTCCCATGGGCTTTGACACCACTCAAACCCTGGCAAATCCCTTCAGGAACTGCATCCTTAGGGCAGGTTTTGGAAGGGGTTTCCTCCCTGTTACCTCCTCCCTGTTGTTCCCTCACCCATGGGCCCATTCCCAACCCTGCTCCAGGAATTAAGCTCGATCTGCCCCAAAGGATGTGAAGCATCACCTAAAGCCAGCTGTGGGGCTACAGGAGCTGCTGGGTTTAGGCTTTGTCTATGGAGTCAAGCAGAAGGTGCAGGCGAGGCTGTGACACCTTTAATAACCCTGGGTCTCTTAATGACATTGTTTTCCTTCCCCAGCTGAGGCCACCTCAGTGACAGAGCCCTGGCCTGGGCCAGGGAATGGGCCACGGCTCATTAGCCCTAATGAAGAGCATTAAGGACACCATGGAGCTGGTGAAGGGCCTGGAGCACAAATGTGCTGAGGAACAGCTGAGGGAGCTGGGGGGTTCAGCCTGGAGAAGAGAAGGGGAGACCTTAGAGCAGCTCCAGTGCCTAAAGGGGCTGCAGGGAACCTGGAGAGGGGCTTGGGACAAGGGCCTGTAGGGACAGGCCAAGGGGAATGGCTTGAACCTGCCCGAGGGGAGACTGAGCTGAGCTCTTAGGCAGAAGCTCTTCCCTGTGAGGGTGCTGAGGCGCTGGCACAGGGTGCCCAGAGAAGCTGTGGCTGCCCCATCCCTGGCAGTGCTCAAGGCCAGGTTGGACACAGGGGCTTGGAGCAAGCTGCTCCAGTGGAAGGGGTTGGAGCTGGAGGAGCTTTAAGGTCCCTTCCAACCCAACCCAGGCTGGGATCCCATGAAATCACCCTGGGAAGCAGCTGGGAACAAAGGAGAGCAAGCAGCAAACCCTTTACCCTGTGTCTGCACCCCACCTGTGAAGGAGGGAATGGGACCAGTGTGATCCCTCCCAGCACAGGGAGCTCCTGAGGTCTCTCCCTCTGCCCTACCTTGAAACCCAAGCTCTTCCCAGTGCGCTCCATAGCGTGGGCAGCCCAGGTGGGAGCGGGTGAGTTTCCTGTAGATGGTCTGCAGGATCCTCATGTGCACGCTCTCGTTGTCATCCAAGGCACCTGGTGGAGAGAAAACACCCCTCAGCACCCAAAAACATCTCTTGGCACCCAAACCCTGCCCCTCGGCACCCAAAAACCTGCCCCTTGGTACTCAAAACCACCTCTTGGCACCCAAAACCTGCCCCATGGCACCCAAAAACCTGCCCCTTGGCACCCAAAACCACCTCTTGGCACCCAAAACCACCTCTTGGCACCCAAAACCTGCCCCTCAGCACCCAAAAACCTGCCCCTCAGCACCCAAAACCTGCCCCTCGGCACCCAAAAACCTGCCCCTTGGCACCCAAACCCAGCCCCTCAGCACCCAAAAACCTGCCCCTTGGCACCCAAACCCACCTCCTGGTACCCAAAACGTGCCCCTCAGCACCCAAAAACCTGCCCCATGGCACTCAAAACCACCTCTTGGCACCCAAACCCTGCCCCTCAGCACCCAAAACCACCTCTTGGCACCCAAACCCTGCCCCTCAGCACCCAAAAACCTGCCCCTTGGCACCCAAAACCACCTCTTGGCACCCAAAACCTGCCCCTTGGCACCCAAAACCCTGCCCCTTGGCACCCAAAAACCTGCCCCTTGGCACTCAAAACCACCTCCTGGCACCCAAACCCTGCCCCTACCTGCCCCTTGGCACTCAAAACCACCTCTTGGCACCCAAAACCTGCCCCTTGGCACCCAAAACCACCTCTTGGCACCCAAAACCTGCCCCTCAGCACCCAAAAACCTGCCCCATGGCACTCAAAACCACCTCTTGGCACCCAAACCCTGCCCCTCAGCACCCAAAACCCTGCCCCTTGGCACCCAAAACCCAGCCCTCAGCACCCAAAAACCTGCCCCTTGGCACCCCAAACCCACCCCTCAGGACCAAAACCCCACCCCCTGGCACCCAAAACCACCTGTCAGCATTCAAAAAGACCACCCCTTGGCACCCAAACCCCATCCCTCGCCATCCAAAACCCACTCCTTGGCACCCAAACCCAGTTCTAGCCCCTGAAACCTGTCCCTTGGCACCCAAACCCACCTCCCAGCACCCAATCCCCAATCCTTGGCACCTCAACCCACTTCTCAGCACCCAAAACCTGCCCCTTGGCACCCACACAGAGCCACGGTGGAGACGGAACCAACCCCCCCAGCCTGGCTGGCCACGGATGCCGCAGCCAAGCACTGGTGCTGGTGCAAAGAGAAGGGGATGGAGAAGGGAAGAGCAGGACCACGTCCCCCGGAGCCACTCACACTGGGCCATGGCCAGGGCCAGCTCCTGCTCCCCCCGCAGCTGCGGCTGGAGCCGGGGGGGCCCGAAGAGGAAGCGGAGCAGAGCGGCCAGGCCCTGCCTGCGCCGGGGTGGGCGCAGGTTCCTCTGTAGGGAGAGAACGGGGATGGATGAGGGATGGGGAATGGGGATGAGAGAAGGGCAAAGGGAAGGAGGGAGCTGCCTCTCCCCTCTCCTACTTACTAAAGCTCCCCCCATGGTGGGGCCCTGCCCCTACCCTGCACTCGCCCAGCTCGGAGGTCTCGAAGAACCGCAGCGCTTCCCGGAAGGAGATGGGGGCTGTGGGCACCGCCGGTGTCCCCCCGAGCCCTGTGGGGGGCAGAGAATGGGGTCACCCCCCCCACCCCCCCAGCTCCTCCATCCCAGCACAGAGCTGAGGGACCTGGGGGGGTTCAGATGGAGAAGGGAAGGCTCAGGGGGGACCTGATGGCTGCCTCCAACTGCCTGACAGGAGGATGGAGCTGGGCTCTGCTCCCAAGGAACAAGGGATGGGACAAGAGGAACCGGCCTCAAGCTGCACCAGGGCAGGTTTAGATGGAGCTGAGGAACAATTCCTGCCCCAGAGGGTGCTCAGGCATTGGCAGGGTCCCTGCAGGTGCTCACACCCCCTCAGTGCCATGGGGTGGCCTTGGCAGTGCTGGTGTAAGGGTTGGACCGGGTGATCCTGAAGCTCTTTTCCAACCATGATTCCCAGCCAAGAGCTTGCTCCCAGCAGGAGGGTGAGGACCTGGGGATCCTCCCTCCCCTTCCCGCTGGGCTCTTTCCCAAGCTCCCCAACTCTCCCCTCCCAGCCTTCCCCATTCACCCCTTATCCCATTGCCAGCTGTACCTGACTGGATCTCCTCCACAGCCTCCCATTCCTCCCGCGCTCGCTGCAGCTCCTCACTGATCTCTAATGAACGAAGAGAGGAGGCATCAGAGACCCATGGAGGGAAGGGGGGGGATTTGCTCCCTTCTCCCAGGGCTGCTCAGGGCAGGATTCCCGTTCTCTAGGGATAAACCCCGGCTGAGGAGCCGCGAGGTTTCCCTATGGAACGGTTTGGGATGCAAGCACTTGCCACAGGGACGGGTTTGGTGGGACGGTGCCTGTGGCAGCGGGTTGGAACTGGAGGAGCTTTAAGCTCCCTCCATCCCAAAGCACCCAAGGTTCCGGGGCAGAGCCAACGCGATCCATGCAGGGCTCCTGGGGCTCTGCTCCCCCGGGACCGGAGCTCGCACTCACTCACCATCACCCGCGGGCGGCTCCGCTCCCTGCACCAGCGCCTGCAGGAGCCCGTTCTGCCGCAGAGCCGAGAGCTGCGGGGGACACGGGGACAGGCGTCACCCACCGGAGCGGGCCCCGCAACGCGAGCGCTCCCCGCCGGGGCCGGGGGACACGCACGGGGAGGGACTTGCCGGGTGGGGGGAACCGCTGCAGCTCCTCGGGCCGCTCCGAGCCCCCGGCGCCTCCGCTCATGCCCTGCGGGGAGAGGGAACCGGAACGGGCCCGGCCCCGCAGCGGCGGAACCGCGGAGAGCCCAGGCCCGGCTCCGCCGCCGCGCAGTGCATGCTGGGAGCTGTAGGCTGTCCTATCCCCAGGGTCACCCGCAGGACTACAACTCCCAGCAGGCACCTCGCGGGGAGGGGACGGCGGCCCCGGAGGGTCAAACCGCGCGGAAAGCGAGCGCTCCCCCGCGGCTCGATGGCAGGTCCCGGGGCTCGGTGCCAGCGCCCAGCGGTGCGGTGCCTCCCGCCCATTCCCCCGAGGGCGGAGCTGGGTTCCGGCGCTCGGCAGCAGAAGGTCCCGGTGCCATGGGGCTGTACGCGCTGCTCTGCCTCGCTTCCCTCATCCTCCTTCCCCTCCTTTCCCTCGCCTGGCTCCTGCTGCGCTCCGCCGGCAGCCCCAGCCCCTTCGCTGCCGATGCCCGGCGCCCGCCAGCCCCGCTCGTCACCGACAAGGCGGTCCGCAGGGCGGTCGTTAAGACAGGTACGGGACCCCCCCCCTCCCAGCACCTCCAGTACCCCCGTGGGAGCCCTCCAATGACCCGGACCCCTTCATCCTCCAGTGGGACCCCCGAACACCCCAATGAGACCCCTCCAGTACCCCAATGGGACCCTCCGTTCCCCAGTGGGCATCCCCCCATAGGACCTCCCATCTCCCTGCGGGACCCGCAATCTCCGATGGGACCTCCCAGTTCCTGGTGGGACCTCAACATCCTCCAGTCCGCTGTGGGAACCCCCAGTGCCCAGTGGGACCTCCCTAATACCCCCGTTGGACCCTATGTCCCCCCTGGTAGCCTCCATCCCTCAGTACAACCCCCCAGTCTCCCAGTGGGACCCTCCAAACCCCGGTAGGACCCTTTCATCCTCCATTGGGTCCTTCCCCCAGTACCCCAATGGGACTCCCCAAACCCCAGCGTGACCCCCCAAATACCTCAGTGGAACCCCAATTCCCCAGTGAGACCCCCCCATAGGACCTCTGATCACGCTGTGGGACCTCCCAATCCCCGGTTGGACCCCCAGATCCCCAGTGGGACCCCCCAAATACCTCAGTGGAACCCCAATTCCCCAGTGAGACCCCCCCATAGGACCTCCGATCACCTTGTGGGACCTCCCAATCCCCAGTTGGACCCCCAAATGCCCAGTGGGACCCCCCAAATACCTCAGTGGAACCCCAATTCCCCAGTGAGACCCCCCCATAGGACCTCCAATCACCCTGTGGGACCTCCCAATCCCCGGTTGGACCCCCAGATCCCCAGTGGGACCCCCCCAAATACCTCAGTGAGACCCCAATTCCCCAGTGAGACCCCCCCATAGGACCTCCGATCACCCTGTGGGACCTCCCAATCCCCGGTTGGACCCCCAGATCCCCAGTGGGACCCCCAATACCCTGGTGGGATCTCACCATCTCCCAGTGGGACCCCTAATCCCCAGTGAGACCCAACCCCAGACCATGGTGGGATCCCTCAGTGCCCAATGGGACATCCCTAACACCCCAGTTGGACCCTGTATCCCCTGGTAGGAGCCCCCCCTCCCTTAGTCCAACCCCTCATTCCCCAGTGGGACCCCCAATCCCTTATGGGTCCCCCCCATCCCAGCTCCACCGGGTCCTCCCCCCTCCACCTCCCAGCACAGCATCACCCCCTGGACCAGCATCACCCCCAGCACAGTGGGGCATTACCCACACCGGTTCCATCCCCCCCGAGCACACATTCGGAGGTCAGCCCTGGGTACCATGCCCATGCCCTGGGGGGGGGGTGCCGCATCCCACCACTGAAGATGCCCCCCCCGTGTGTGTGTTGTGTCCTGTGCCCCCCCAGTTTTCTCTGCAGACAAGGTGCCGGAGCGGCTCGATGCCATCGTGGTGGGCAGCGGCATCGGGGGCTTGGGAGCCGCGGCACTGCTGGCCAAGGCGGGCAGGCGGGTGCTGGTGCTGGAGCAGCACGGGAAGCTGGGGGGCTGCTGCCACACCTTCACTGAGAAGGGCTTCGAGTTCGACACCGGTACGGGCCCCTGGTGGGGATCGGATCCATAGCCCCCTGGTGGGGATCGCATCCATAGCCCTGTGATGGGGATCGCATCCATGGCCCCCTGGTGGGGATCGCATCCATGGCCCCCTGGTGGGGATCGCATCCATGGCCCCCTGGTGGGGATCGCATCCATGGCCCCCTGGTGGGGATCGCATCCATGGCCCCCTGGTGGGGATCGCGTCCATGGCCCCCTGGTGGGGATCGCATCCATGGCCCCCTGGTGGGGATCGCATCCATAGCCCCATGGCAGGGATCACATCCATAGCCCCCTGGTGGGGATCGCATCCATGGCCCCCTGGTGGGGATCGCATCCATGGCCCCCTGGTGGGGATCGCATCCATGGCCCCCTGGTGGGGATCGCATCCATGGCCCCGTGGTGGGGATCGCATCCATAGCCCCGTGTGGGGATTGCTCCATACCCCGTGGGCGATCGCATCCATAGCCCCATGGTGGGGATCGCATCCATAGCCCCATGGTGGGGATCGCATCCATAGCCCCATGGTGGGGATCGCATCCATAGCCCCCTGGTGGGGATCGCATCCATAGCCCCATGGTGGGGATCGCATCCATAGCCCCCTGGTGGGGATCGCATCCATAGCCCCGTGGTGGGGATTGCATCCATAGCCCCGTGGTGGGGATCGCATCCATGGCCCCCTGGTGGGGATCGCATCCATGGCCCCCTGGTGGGGATCGCGTCCATGGCCCCCTGGTGGGGATCGCGTCCATGGCCCCCTGGTGGGGATCGCATCCATAGCCCCGTGGTGGCGATCGCATCCATAGCCCCATGGCAGGGATTGCATCCATAGCCCCATGGTGGGGATCGCATCCATAGCCCCATGGCAGGGATTGCATCCATCGCCCCATGGCAGGGATCACATCCATAGCCCCATGGCAGGGATCACATCCATCGCCCCATGGCACCCCCCCTGCTCCCAGCCTGGGTTATACAAGTGCTTTTCCGCATGAGCACGTGATATCCTGTGGGTTCCACACCCCAAAAGCCTCCTGCCAGAGGGCAAGGCAGGGCCGCTCACACCCCTGACCCCAACCGCTCCTGGTACTCCATGGACCCAGCCCTCTTCTGCAGAATTCCCCATAGACTGGGTTGGGTTGAAGGGACCTTAAAGCTCCCCCAGCTCCAACTATGGGCAGGGACCCCTTCCACTGGAGCAGCTTGCTCCAAGCCCCTGCGTCCAACCTGGCCTTGGGATGGGGCATCCACAGCTCCTCTGGGCAGGGGATATCACCTGAGGGCGTATTCCCTTCACAAAGCCTTTTGGGCAAGACAAAGTCCAGCTCTGCATCATTGATGATTGGGATTAATGATTTACAGCCACACAGGCAGGAAGAACAGCACCGTGGAGCAGCGTTCCCAAAAGATGCTGAAACCCATGGCATCGAGCACTGTCCCCATTGACCTAAAGCAACTTTTCCCTTTCTCTTCCACGTGGGAAAATAAGCGGAGGGTCCTTGTGCATCCTGGGGGCGTGAAAACAAAGGGACCCCCCTATAAAACAAAAGGGAACTGCATCTTGCAGGTATCCACTACGTGGGGCAGATGCAGGAGGGCACCAGCCTGCGCTTCCTGGTGGACCAGCTGACGGAGGGGCAGCTGGAATGGGTCCCGCTCCCTCCTGTGTTCGACACCGTGGTGCTGGGGGAGCCCGGCAGCGCCAGGACCTATCGGCTCTATTCGGGACGGGAGGGCTACTTCCAAGGCTTGAAGCAGCAGTTCCCCAATGAGGCGGCTGCTATTGAGGAGTTCGAGCGGTTGGTGCAGGTAAAGGGGGGTTTGCTTCACTTCAGGGCATGGTTTTGGGTCTGGTTGCCCCCCAATACTCAGCTACTGGGCGAGTGCATGTGGTGCTGTGGCACAGCCTGCCCCTGCCCGGCCCCATGTCCCCTTTCTGCATCAGAACCCTGGAGTTTGAACTCCCCTCTGTGGGGATGCTCATGGGCACATGGGGTGTGCGGGGACACCCATGAGGTCCAGCACCTCCGTGGGGTGATATAAATACATCCATAGTGTATATCAATATATAAAGGGGGAGTGTCCCGAGGATGGAGCCAGGCTCTTCTCAGTGGCAAACAATGATAGGACAAGGGGCAATGGGTGCAAACTGGAACACAAGAGGTTCCACTTAAACTGGAGAAGAAACTCCTTCTCAGTGAGGGTGACGGAACACTGGAACAGGCTGCCCAGGGAGGCTGTGGAGTCTCCTTCTCTGGAGCCATTCAGAACCCGCCTGGACACGTTCCTGTGTAACCTTATCTAGGTGTTCCTGCTCCAGCAGGGGGATTGGACTGGATGAGCTTTTGAGGTCCCTTCCAATCTCTAACATACTGGGATACTGTGATGCTGTGGTACTGTGATGCTCCAGGACTTCCCCATGGGGTGATTGCAGTCGTTATCAAACCAGTGCTGATGTAGTGTTAATTGTGCCTTGAAAGCTCCCTGTGCCCAAAGCAGCCTGGGATGCTGCTGTCTCTGCCAGCCAAGCAGTGAATTGGGTAGAATCATGGAATCCCAGCTTGGTTTGGGTTGAAGGGACCTTAAAGCTCATCCAGTTCCAACTATGGGCAGGGACCCCTTCCATAGAGCAGCTTGCTCCAAGCCCCTGTGTCCAACCTGGCCAGGGATGGGGCATCCACACCTCCTGTGGGCACCCTGTGCCCCAGCACCCTCGCAGCCCCTGGAAGGGGCAGAGATGCCCCTGAGCCCACCCTGAGCAGGCTCCTCCATCCCATAGAGCGTCAGCAGAGGGGTCCTGCTCCTGGTGCTGCTGAAGGTGCTGCCGCGGGCACTGGCGGCGCTGCTCTGCCGCTCGGGGCTGCTCCCCCGGCTCTGCCCCTTCCTCCGCTTGGCCTCACGCAGCCTCAAGGATGTGGTGGATGCGCTCACACCCAACCAGGAGCTCCGGGCTGTCCTCAGCTACATCTTCCCCACCTATGGTAGGTACCGGGGTGCGCGCTCCCTGTTTCCCACACCCCCCCTTCCCTGCAGAGCACCCAAGGCTTCTCCTCATCCTCCCACCTTTAGGATGAGCCCCAAACCCCCATGGGTTGGCACAAACTCACCCGATCTTTCTCACCCCTTTCCCCAGGAGTGGTGCCCTCCAAGGCAAGCTTCTCCATGCACAGCATCCTGGTGGACCATTTCCTGTGTGGGGCATGGTATCCCAAAGGAGGGGCTGGGGAAATCGCCTTCCACATCATTCCCGTTATCCGGAAAGCTGGAGGCAACGTGTTCGGAAGGGCACCAGTGCAGAGGATCCTGCTGGACTCCCAGGGCAAAGCCTGTGGTGAGTATGGGATGGGGCACCCATGGCTGCTCCCCGTTGTGGGGTTGCTTTGAGCCATACCTTCCTCTCCCACCTTCCCTTTCCAGGTGTGAGCGTTAAGAAGGGTCAGGATCTGGTGAACATCTTTGCTCCCATCATCATTTCGGATGCTGGGATCTTCAACACCTACGAACGGCTCCTGCCGGTGGAGGCGAGGGCATTGCCTGGTACCCCAGCACCATTGGGTTTCATTGGGCTGATGGGGTTAATCCTACTCCAAACCACAGCAGAATCCTTCAGATTGGTCCTTAGACCTCCTCAAACCTTGTTGCTCCAAACACCACCCCAACCGGGCATTTCACCCCAGGGGTTTGAATAGAACCGAATGGAGCTCACCCAACCTGGGCATGGTTAGCAAAGCCTTGGCTTTGCTGCTCCATCTCCCTATAAAGCACAGCAGAGCACCCCAAACCATGGGGCAGTCGGTGGAACATCCACGTAACGTTGGGTTTAGTGGTGGCACGAAGCCTTGGTGATGCATTGGAAAGGGCATGGTTGGGTGGGGGCACTGTGGGCACCCATATGGTTGGTCTCCAAGCACTCAACACGTGCAGGATTGGGTTCAATGAATCCAAGAGGTGAGTCAGTTCTACAGGCAGCAATGGAGGTAGGAATGGGGCTGCTTCTAGCAGAAACCCCCTTTCCATTGCTGGGGATCCCTGGGAATCCTGATTTTCCCCTTCTCCCCTCTGTATCCAGAGATCCAGTCCCAGCTCCGCATGGTGACGCACGGCGAAGGGGGTTTCACCATCTTTGTAGGTCTTAATGGCTCCAAAGAAGAGCTGGGCCTGGAGCCCACCAACTACTACCTGTATCAAGGACATGACCTGGATGAAATGTAGGTTTGGCTTCACGTTGGATGTGCTCTGTTAAGCGTAAGGAGATGAATTCCAGGGTGGTGACGCTTCAAAGGCTCCTGATTGATGCTCACTGCATGGGGGTTTGGTTAAAACAAGTCCTATGGGGAAGGTTTGGGCCAAACCCTCCTCCAACCTCAGCATCTCCCTGCAGGATGAGTCGCTACCTGTCCTCATCCAGGGAAGAAGCTGCCAAGAGCATCCCTGTGCTGTTTGTGAGCTGCCCATCGACCAAGGACCCCACGTGGGAAAGGAGGCACCCGGGTAAGGGCTGGAACCCAACCATGCATTCCCTAGAAACCACTTGGGGACTCGGTTGGGTTTATGGCTCCTCACCTGGCCATGGGCAGGGCTGCTGAGCAGGTTGCTCATGGAAAGAGGTCTCCAAGGGGCCTGCGTGGAGGATGTGGGACCACAGAGGGCACATGGGGAGGGTGTGATGGTGTCATGAGGGCGGACAGGGGGACACCAACCCCAACCTTGTCCCTCTGCAGGTAAATCCACGTTGGTCGTCGTGACCTTCGCCAGGTACGAGTGGTTTGAGGAGTGGCAGGACAAGCAGGTCCATAAGCGAGGCGATGACTACGAGGAGCTGAAGCAGGCCTTTGTGGACACCATCATGCAGACTGTCTTCAAGCTGTACCCTCGCATCGAGGACAGGGTGAGGAAATGGGGGCTCTGGGGTGCTCCAGCTCTTCTCCTGGTTCTCTTTTCCCCAGCCCCATCCAGTGGATGTAGGAGCTGGATGCGAGGTGCCACCAACACATCCCCACATGCAGGGGAAGGATGGTCCTGTTGGCACCAAGCTTGGCCAGAACCACTGTAGGGTGTGCAGTGAACCCCATCCCAACCCGCACCCCACAAACGCAGCTCTCTGGGGCTGGGACACCCCCCAGTCCCTGCAGACCGCGTTGTCCCTTTGTCCCCTGCAGATCGAGTACCTGTCCAGCGGGACGCCCCTCACCAACCAGCACTACATCGCCAGCCCCAAAGGGGAGTTCTATGGCGTTAACCACGACATGGCCCGGCTGCAGGCTGAAGCCATCGCAGCCGTGAGGGCGCAGACGCCTGTCCCCAACCTCTACCTAACAGGTACCGTGCCCAGCACCATGAGGACCCCACTGGGGATGTGAGGGCAGGAAGCCTCCAGCCCTGCAGTGAGTCAAGGGCACATCCCAGTTGCATGGACCCAATGGGAGGAGGAAAGGGCTGAGCCTCTTCCAGCTCCCGGGTGCTGTCACCGTGCTTGGTGTTGGGAGTGGTTGGGAAGGAGGAAGGGGGCGAGCAGGGTGGTTGGGGATGGTGATGCTAAAGCGGCGCTGAGGATGAGCTGGGGATGGAGGAGATGGGACCATTGCTGTTCCCATACGATTCCAGGGCAGGATCTGTGCGTGGAGGGCTTCGCCGGAGCCCTGCAGGGAGCCCTCATCTGCGCCAGCTCCGTCCTGGGGCGCAACCTCTACATCGACATGGAGCGGCTCAAGAGGCGCACGGAGGCCAAGAGCACCAGGAAGAGGGACTGAGGGACCGGGACCGGGGCCTCCCATCCCGCTGCCTCCTTCTCACCTGCAGCACTTCCCTCTCTGGCGCCAGCCCCATGGGGGAGGGCACTGGTCCCGTTTCCAGGCCCTTTGCTTTGGACCTTGTGCACCTCCGGTGCTGATCCCTGCCACGCTCCCAAGGTCAAACCCCTCATCCTGGTGCAGGGACAGGGGTCTCCGTGTACAGGTCAAGGCAATCCCAGACCCAACCGTTTCCACCAGTGCTTAGGGGCTGTTTGATCCCCACCACTGTCCGAGAGGTGCTGGACCACTGGGGGAGCATCACCCTCCACCTGCATCCATCAATGGGGATGTTTCCTCCCTTTCTGATGCTAAATTGGGCCCAAAGGCTCTGGGAGGAGCTCATGGGCATGGTCCTTCAGGCAGGAACCAGCTCCTGCCTCACCGAAGTGGTGGATTAAGCAAATCCTCACATGCCAAAGCTGGGTGTGACGGATTTCAGATGGGATTAAAGCTAAAGAGCAACAGTGCGTGGTGCTCCCGGAGCAGTGCCAAGGAGTGGGGTGCAGCCCCATGGCGTTGCCACCCCCCATGGCCTGTGCAAACACTGATTCCAAGCCTGGGAAAAGCTTGGGACCAGGATCAAAGCCCTCTCCAGAGATAGGATGGGAGAGCAGGAGTTAATAAAAGCATCCTCATCATCTTGTGATTTGGGCCTCGTGATGCGGGAGCAGCAGGCGGGGATGGGGGACAGCGGCTTCAGGGCAGGGGGAATGCAGGTGAGGCCCATGGGTGGGAGTGGGGCACCAGCACGGGCTGTTTTGGGAAGGAATAATGAGAGAAAGGCCATAAACAGGTAAATGAAGCACTAAAACCAGCTGGGAAACACCCCCTGGAGCAGGCAGGGTGCGCAGGGGGTGGCACTGGCTCAGGGAGATGGGAATTACCTGGTGAGGAAGGCAGAGGGGAGACTGAGCTGAGCTCTTAGGCAGAAGCTCTTCCCTGTGAGGGTGCTGAGGCGCTGGCACAGGGTGCCCAGAGAAGCTGTGGCTGCCCCATCCCTGGCAGTGCTCAAGGCCAGGTTGGACACAGGGGCTTGGAGCAAGCTGCTCCAGTGGCAGGGGTTGGAGCTGGAGGAGCTTTAAGCCCCCTTCAACCCAAACCAGGCTGGGATCCCATGAAATCACCCTGAAGACACCCAGCGCTGGTGCTTTGATCCATGCTCTCATGTACCCAACAACCCCATGTGTGGATGAAATAATTCCCACTTGAACTCCCCATTTCCACCTTCTCTTCCTCCCCTTGTTCCATCCCATCTGCTCCCAGGGCCGGCCTGGATGGGTGCAGGAAGGTGCAATCCATCCTTTTAGTCTCCCAGAGGAGCCGGGGTTGCGCTGGGGTCCTCCTCAGAGCCTCCCTGTGGGGGAAAGGGGAAACACAACGGGAAGGAGCCCAGCAGAGCCCTGCACAAGCAGCTTAAGCTCTATTTTAAGAGGAGGAATAACCCAGCTCCATCCTGAGCCGCTCAAGAGGAACGGGGCCGCAGACCAGAACCGCTGCAACTCCGCTGTCTGGGCTCCATCCGGCCCCAGGGTCTGGTGGTCACACAAGGGCAGGCTGAGCCCACAGGGAGCCCTGGGCTTGCCCAAACGATGGCTTTTTGTGCACAAAGAGGAACCAACCCACACGGTTGGTGCCAGGTTTCAAAGGGGCCCGTGCTCAGAACACAAGCGCTGTGAGCAGAGGTGAAAACTCGCTGATTTTTTGGTTTTAAACCCATTTATTGACTTCAACACACGGGAAACTGGAAGAAAAGTACAAAGAAATAGAAAACTTGAGATCCTTCAAAGCAAAGTGCAGCAGGAAACAAGCTCTTTGCTCATTCAAACCCACAGCCGGCCTCGAAGGAGCAACACTGGCCCGAAACAGAGGTACTGAGAGGCACCCATTGAGCCAGGAGCCCCTGGGAATGGGGACAGGAGATCCAGGGTGAACCCCCCTGGTTTAGCCTGGCCTGGGCACTGAGCAAACCAAGGTCCTCATCCAGCTCATGCACGAGCTCCTCGTGCTTGGTCCAACCTGGGCTTGAGGTGTTGGGGTCCAATGGCTCCCTTTGCTGACAGCAGTGGGATTCCCAACACTCCCTGGGCTGGGGCAGCTCCCAGAAGGAAAAAGCAAAGGGATTTACACAGAATGAACCCCTTTGTTGATCTGTTTTCAATCAAACCCAATAAGGCAAAGCAGGAAAAGGGCACACACTAAAATCACTGCGGGAGCAGCTCGGCAGCACACGGCATCCCACGTGTGGAGCGCACTGCTCTGCCCCACGGGCAGCACGTGAAAGCCATCACCTCCCACCCCACACCCTGCCCATAAACCAGCCACACACCACTGGAGCCTCAGGCTTATCCTATGGGATCTCTGAAGAGTGGAGTCTTGCTGCAGAAGCTCCCAGTGAGCTCCATTCCCCCCAGGTGACATTCCTAACCTTGTTTTCCTTTCCCTTCCCTCCACCTCACACTCCCCAGTCTCCAAACTAGCTTCTGGCAGGCACTTCATGGCCTCTGGGGGAACATCACACAAACATCTTTGGAGTAGAAGTGCAATAAGAAGCCAACGCCTCAGAGCTGTAACTCCTCAATGAACGCAGCTGTAAAGCACCCCAGGACGCCCCCACCCTGGTTTAAGTGCACCAAAGGGACCAGCCGCTGGGTTCATTACATTCAAGCCCTCAAAACCAGGGCCAGCAGAGCTGAGGAGCAGGAAGAGGATGTGCTGGTGACACCATGAGCCCTTCACGTGTTGGTCAGCAGCTCGAGGAGGAGGAAGTCCCGTGGTGATGGAGGCAAGAGGCTCTGCCAAGGCTTGTGCAAGCAGCTCAGCTGGGTGAAAGGGCACTAGAGCAAGAGCTCCATGGTGGGGAGGCTCCTCCAGCTTCCATCTGGGGCCTCCCTGCTGCACTTCCCAGGAAGAGGTTTGAAGGGTGCGAGTTCTGTTCATCCCAATGGTTTGGGGTTACCACGCACTTTACACCGCTGTGGAATGACGCTGACAAAGGGGAGCTTCCTCAGCCTCAGCTGTCCTCCTGCATAGCACTGGATGGCAGCTGCCCCCTTCAAACAGTGCAAACAGCTCTGGGGGGTGAGAGGGAGGAGAGAAGCAGGGAGCAGGGAAGGAAAGAGCCCCACGGGGAACAGAAGATGCAGGTGAGGAAGTTTAAGCTACGACCCAAGTGTCAAAGATGCGCAGGAAGAAAGAATCTGGATGTTAAAGCCCAACATTGTCTTCATCACACAGACAGGGAGAGAAATCACAGCAGATCAGAGGCCTCAGTGGATCAGTTCCAAACCAGTGCAGTTGGTCACATGCTGCAGTGGAGCATCCAAAGAAGAGGAGAACACGTGTGCCTCGAGGTGCTGGGTGCAGCCAGAGCTCTATGGCTCTGGAAGGGGAGGGTCAGACGGCTCATTTCGCAGGCAGATAGATAGATATATCTCTCTCTATATAATTCCTTTCCCCCAAGAGGAGACATCAGTACAGTAGTTGGCAAATTCCATTTCATTTGGCCACAGAGGCTCTGTCAAGTGCTGGGTGCTGGCTACAAGCCAGAGGAGTTTCATCTTGAGGCAGGTGGAAAAGCAGGAACACGTTATGAGGAAGTGAAGGGTTGAACGTTACCGAGGTGCAGGTGCAAAGCTAAAAGCATTTCCCCTTCTTCTTCCTGCTGTCTGGAACCTGACCATGGTGCACAGCTACAGCGGGGGAGGCAGAGGTGTCCTGGGGTTCCTGCGCTTTCAATGCCATCCATCACTGCGCTGAGGGTCCAAGGAGTGAGCTAGATCTGGAAAGGCAAAAAGCAAGGTGACAGCTCAGCATTGCTCTTCTGCTCTGAGAAAGCAGAGTGGGATGCGTGTCTCCAATGAGCTCTTCCTAACTGCCTGCCTGCTCTACTGTGCCCCAGGGACGAGGCAGGGAATTCCTGGTGAGGTTAAATAGGGAAACTGAAGCAGGAAAACCATCCCCGTGGCATTTGGGTGGCTTCTCCAGCCAGGTACGGCTGCAGTTTGGGAAGGAAGAGCACTGCTCCCAACAGCAACACTGAGCTGGGCACTGCTCGACTGCAACAGGGAAAATCCCTAATCCCATTTGGAATGTGCATTGTCATGGTCCCCCACATGGCAACAGCCTTCCCGAAGCCTGAGCTTCAGCTTCAGGTGACTTCCTGCTTCCTTCCCTTGTCTCCTCCTCTTCCTACTGCAGAAAATAACTGCAGACTCTTCCAGCTTCAGGGACAACCGGGGAGAAAAGGTTCAAGGGGGAAAAAGTCCCCAAATCCTGCCCTTTTCCTGCTAAAATCCTCTTGGGAAAAAGCCATTTGAGCCCATGACCCGGCACAGCCGAGCTCAGGGCTCCCAATCCTCCACCCTGTGTTAGCTCTGCCACCATTTCTCAGCGCTTCCCTGTTTCTACACCAAAAGCAGGGCTTTTGCTTAAGAATCCAACTTTCCAACCCCAACCCCGCGTGGCTTCAGGCCCATTCCCAGGGCAAGAGGCCAAGGGGCTGTGTTCACCACCCAGACCAGCCCCAGAACCTGCCCAGCTCCGCTTTTGGGCACATTTTACCTTCTGATCCAGTCTCTGATAGTCGCCAGATTTGGGTCGTCGACCACTTTTGGATCTTTTTCCTTCCAGAGCAAAAGCAATGATCTTTGGGGAGAGAGAACCGAGGACAAGATGAGTGAGACAGCAGCGACCAAATCAGCTTTTCCTCACTTCAAACACAAGTGCTTCCTAAAGCTCGTTCCAAAGCACTTGCAACAAGTGCATGCCAATACTACAGCCAGCACAGATGGGAAGCAGGCGGTACCTGAGGTCTGCCTAACACACAGCAAACAAGAGGTTGTTTTCTGCCTCCTACCCCTAAAATAGCTTTACAGGAGGAAAAAAATACCCATCAGAAACCAGTTACATCCCTTGTGAAGACCATTTAAGGACAAACCTCCTGCAACCTGCTCCAGAGAGCTCCCTGTCAGCAGGAAAACACTGGGGTATCATCACTTACCTCCTCCTTTTCACCTCTCTCAGCTGAAAATAACCACCAGAGCTGAGGCCACCGGATTCCCACAGCGATCCAACCCTTTTCCCAGCTCCAGCACCCTCCCTCCTCCTCCCAAAGCTGTTGGGTCAAGGCTTAATATTAACTGAACAATAATATTAGTGTTATTATATCAAACCAATGCCTCTCACCTTGCGCTTGTTGTGATACGCCACGTACAAGGCAGCGACGATAATCGCAGTGGTCACCAGGTAGGCAAAGAAGTGGCTGCTCTCTGACTGGTCCCTGGGAGAAGGAAGGCTCTTCCCTCTCTCCCTAGCAAAGGAGGAAGCATCGCTGCTGCCTTTACCCCCTTCCTCTTCCTCCCTGGGGGTTTCTTCATTCTCTAAGAAGCTGTCGTCCTCACCAGCAGAGGAAGCTGATTGCAGTGGCATGTTTTTATCCCTCGGTGAGCCCCCATCACTGCCCTGGTTCCCAATGTCACTCTCCTGGTTCCCATCGTTACTCTCTTGGTTCCCATCATCACTCTCCTGGTTCCCATCGTTATTCTCCTGGTTCCCATTGGTACTCTCCTGGTTCCCATCGTTACTCTCCTGGTTCCCATCGTTACCCTCCTGGTTCCCATTGGTACTCTCCTGGCTGTTTTCCTGGTTCTTGTCATCACTTTCCTTGTCCTTGGTGCTGGTGCCTTGGCTGTTGGCCTGGTTCCCACCGTTACCATCTTGGTTGTTGGCCTGGTTCGCATCCTCAGTGTTCTTGTTGGCCTGGCTCTTGATAGCCTTGCTACCCTGTTTCTCACTGCTGGTCTCCCCATTCTTGCTCCCACCCTCAGCATTGCTCCCCTGGCTCTCGGTGTCAGTGTTCTGGCCAGTGACCTGATTCCCGCTGTTACCGTCGCTGGTCTTGCTCCTGTTCTCAGTGCCGGTGCCCTGGTTCTCGCCTGTGCCAGCAGTGTTGTCAGCACCGCCGGTATTGCCGTTACTGTTGGGGTTGTTGCTCTGGTCCTCAGTGCCCTGGTTCTCAGTTGTGCTGTCCTGCTTGTTGCTCCCGTTCTGGTCGTTACTGCTGGTGTTGGTGCTCTGGCTCGTACCACCACTGCTGCCACCCTGCGTGCTGTTGGCCTTGTTGTCTTCATCCGTGCCACCGGTGCCCTGGGTCTGGCCACTGCCACCTGCGCCACCCCCTTGTGTGTTGCCCTGGGTACCCGTGCTGCCGCTTTGGCCTTTCTGCCCACCACCATTCTGCTTCTGTGGGTCGTTACCAGCGCCAGCAGCGTGGCCCTCCTGTGTCACCTCTCCATTGCTCGTGCCCTGCTTGTCCTCCTCGCCTGGTGTCTGTCCCGTTCCGGAGCGCTGCCCTCCGCTCCCGTTGGCTCCATCCACAGGCTTCTCGCCTCCGGCCTGGGCCGTTCCGCTGGGCTCCGGTGGCTGCTGCCCCTGGGCTGCAGAACACAGAGCTCAGTCACCCGCGGCCCCACCGCTCCCGTCCCGCCCCGGTCCCGTCCGATCCGGTCCCTCCGCCGCCCCCCCCCCCCCGCTCACCGTCAAGCCGCAGCAGCAGCAGGAGCAGCAGGAGCAGCAGGAGCAGCCGCTGCAGCATGGCGGCCCCGCACTGACCACTTCCGCTTCCGCTTCCGGTCCGAGATGTCGCGACAGCGGGGGCGCGGCGGGCGGGGCGAGAGCAGCCGTGCGGAGGGGGCGGGGCTTGAGTGGTACGGGCGTTGTGGGCGTGACTTGCTGTGCAGTGGGCGTGGTTTATGTAGATTAAGGGGCGGGGCTTAACCACGCGTGACTCCCTGCTGTTTGCGCCTTCCCTGTGAGGATCGCTCATCCCTGATGCCTCATCCAGCCCCAATGTCCACCTCTCCCTATGGGTTGTGTCCCTGCTCCCTCCTGGGCTCCCTCCTCCTCGGTCAGCAGAACAGCCGTGAGGATTTCATCTCGTTTCACCGATAATCCCACTCCTCTCCAGCCTCCCGCTCTGCTCCGCTCCGGGGATGGGAACCAGCCCGCACTTGATGCAGATGAAGCAAAGAAAGCTCCCCATATCCATCCGTCATCCTCCTGCCGTGGTCTGGGCAGGAGCTGAGCTCCTCAGGTGGATTTGATGTCCTCAGGTCCATTCCTTTGCTGTATCCCTTTTCTAGCAGATGTTGGCTGAGCCGTGGCTTTTGTGGGATGCTGGGAAACCCAAGATCTCCAGATGTTCTGCTTGGGTTTTCCCCGTGCCCATCACTGCTGCCTGGTGACCCCGCACAGGTCCGTGTCCCTCTCTTTAGGGACTTTGGCATGGGGGCACATCTTTGTGCCTCTTTGCCTGTCCTTCCCAAAGCCAGAGCTTTGATACCAGTTTTCCAGGCGCAGGAATCACACCATCAGGTCTCTGTAATTTGCTTTATGAGTGTCAATCCCAATTTGTTCTCCCCGTTTCCTCACTCCTTTCAGATCAATGGATTTGCCTTCCTCTCCACCCAGGATGAACATCCTTGGTGCTCAGCCACTCCAGAGCGTGGTGTCTCATCCCTGTCATGACATCCTGCTGAGGGACATGCACCCAAGTCCCTAGAAGGAACCACAGGAACATCCCAGATCCTTCAGCTGCTCCATTTAACACTAAAACCTGGAAAAATACCCCACCACCATCCACCATGCAACCAAATGAGGCCTGTGCAGCGACAATACCATGGGGAATAATCCTGACTTGGCCTCAGAGCACAATGGATTATGTGCTCGATTTTGCCTTCTTTCCCCCCCCCCGCATCCTCTATTCAATTCAACCCATTCCAGCATTCCCAGCAGCTCGGTTCTGCCCATTCCTGCCTTTCTAAGGAGACACAAGAGCGGTTGGCCCAGTGCTTTTGCTGCGATTTAAAGCAGACAAACGGGGCCGTTTCTCATGCCCAGCCACTGCAGCTTTCACTCACCCCCCTGGAAGTCAAGAGCAACTGAACAGAGGCCAAGTTCCTCTGGATGTACAACAATGCATCTGGGAATGGGATCCTGCCCAAGATACCAAGCCTGAGGCTGACATCAGCTCAGCGCTGGTGCCTCGCTCCGGGCTCCTTTGCCTTTAGCACTTGGCTAAACTGGGATAAACAGGAGCAGTGACCTGCCCTGACCTCCGTGGCTGCCCCCTCGGGAAGCTGCATCAATGTGGACAAGAAGGAAATTCCTTCTGGCTTCAACACGGCTTCAACACGGATGTGGGGTGCTGGGAGGGAAAGGAGGAGGATTGGGGATTATTCTGTCTGCAAAGCAGAAGGAGGAAATTCCCTTTCAGGTGATGGCAGCTGCTGGTCCTTTATCACCTTTAAACCAGCTCCAGTCCATTTCAACTCCAGCCAGGTTCGCTTGGTTGCCTCATCTCTTCCCAGAAATCCTTGTGGGATGTTGCTTTTTGGGGATGACTCGTTCTGAGGATGCCCACAATGACCAAGACCAGGCTGGACACCCGAATCCGGATGGGAATTGAGCACCAACTGAGGCACTCGGTGCTAATAAAGTCCTCACCTTGTCAGAAGCGCCTGCATCCCCCATCCCATCCCTTTCCCCTTGAGGGCTAATCTGGTCAGGAGAAAGGATCAAAAGGAGAAACAATTAGCAAATGGAACAATTTAATGATGCTAATTAAAATGTATTAAGTGTAGCCAGTGCCTCTGCACCAGCTGCTATGGTAGGAGCCTGGAGCCCATGGAGCGCCCAGTGCGGGGCCGGGAAACGGGACATCTGCTGCATCCCCCCCCCTGGTTTGAGGAACGCTCCCTCTCATTGCTGCTGCAGCCTCTAATTAGCTCCATCTCTGCAGGAGACCCCTGGGACCTCATTAGGCATTTCAATTAGTGAATAGCCAGAGCTGGGGGGGGAGCTGCTTGATGGAGATGCTGTAATTAAGCAAGAGGATGGAGGTGACAGAAGTAACCCCGCTTCCAAACAGCGGCAGGGAAAGCACCAGCTCTACCACAGGTTTGCTCTTGACAAGCTTTGAACCAGGGCCCAGCCATAAGACCCCGGTGATGGGTGCAGGAGGCTGGGGCTGGGATCTGCATGGAAGCGGCATCCAGGGTTAAAGGCTCATGGAGGTATAACTGCCAGTGCTCAAGGCCAGGGTTTGGAGCAAGATGCTCCAGTGGAAGGGGTCCACGGGCACGGGTTGGGGTTGGATGAGCGTTAAGGTCCCTTCCAACCTGGCCTTGAGCACTGCTAGCGATGGGGCAGCCACAGCTTCTCTGGGCACCCTGTGCCAGCGCCTCAGCACCCACAAAGGGCAGATCTTCTACCCACGTTTTCCTCATTTCATTCCCTCCCCGACCTTTTCCCCTTTGTTGGATGTGATGGGGGGCACCCTATGAAGAAAAGTCACCTCCAAGCCTGAGCAGGAGTTGTGCAGTGGCTTCCTATTGGGAACCTGTCTAAATGCAACACTTCCATACAGCATGAAGGGTATGTAGATACCACCATCAGCTAAGAGAGCTCCAACGTGTCCTCTTGAGATGGAGCAACACAGAACCAGCCTGCAGGAGAAGCCAAGAGGCCTTTGGTGCCCAGTTGCTTCTCTTCTATAATCCAAGCCTATCCCAGTTTGGGAGCACTGCGAAGGCATCGGAACAGATGTTCCTTTTCTGTATGGGAAAAGGCAGAGCAAAACAAAGGAATATTCTCCTGCTGAAGTCCAACATCTGTTGGAAGCTGTCTGGCTCCGGTTCAGGCTCTAATTCTTGTGACAGGTCTCTTCATGCCTTTAATTTCCCATGAAATCTAATTCAAGCAGTTGTTTGCCTGCAGCCCGCTCCCGGTGTTGGGCACGGCGGGGCCGCATGCGAGCCAGGCATGGAAACCGGCTCCTTGGAACGGCCTCTATGATGGGAGCAGCGTTTTGATGCTTCCAGTCCATGGGCACACGTGGTTCCAGGGGCTCTCTGATCCTTTGGAGCCTGCATCTTGCACCATCAGGATGCCATCAATGCAAGCTGCGTGCCTGGTGCTCTTGGGTACCGGGGTGGAGGCACCGTGCCCTAGCCCAGTGCTTCAGATGGGTTCTTTGAAAGCAAGGACCTCAAACCAGCTCCTGTGTGGAGTGGGAACAGCCACCAAATCAGGGCTCTCTGGGCTGCAGCAGGGTCTAAAGATGCTCCGGGTTCCATCCGATGGGGTTCCAGATGCTGGCATCACCCCACGGCACACGCTTGTCTCACACAACATCTGGTAATGAGGACAGCATCCTCCTCAAGGACAAGATGCGGGGATGGTCCCTTTTCCCCTCTACCTCCACATGGACATCTGCTGCTAAAAGCACTTCCCTGGTGGCTCCTCGAGCAGCTCAGCACTGGAAAGGGAAAGAGAAATGTCACAGCAAAGGGAGCAGTTATACCATTAATGAGCAAAAGCACCCCCAAACTGAGAGCTGAGTGGGAAGGGCTCAGCCCATCACCCAGGGAGGGTCTGGGTGCTGCTGGGAGCCTGAGGACACCGTGGTCCCCCCCTATGCAAGCACTGGGCCAGGGGGAGAGGAGCCAGGCTGGGTCCTGGGCAGTGCAAACCAAGAGGTTCAGGAAAGGGAATGGAACAGGACTATAGACAGCACAAAGCACCCCTGGGCAGGAGCAGCACGGGGTTAAACCTGCAAGAGAAAAACACGGTTGTGATTTTCAGTGGGAAGCTTGAAAATGAGAGATTTCCCTGTTAAAAACATAGCACAGGAGGAGTCTTGATGAGCTCAAGTGTTAAACTGACCCACAACTTCCAACTGGTTGAAAACCCATGGCGTGCCCATGGGTGGCTTTTGTGCAGGTCCTTTCTCATCCTCATGTGTCATCCCTGGGTTGGAAGCAGCAGGCACAGGGCACCCTGCATCTCCTGCTATGAGACAGCACCCGCTCCTCCGGCACCCCATCACCTCCTTCACCCAAACCCCGTACCCTGCTGCCTGTATCTCCCCAATGGACACCCCAAAACCACCCTGTACCCATCGAGGGAAGCACCTGGGGCTGGACCAGAGCACCCCAGGCTGATGCTTGCTGGGATGCGGTGGCACCGGAGCGCTGTGGAGGAGGCAGCGATGGGCAGGGAGCGCTCCCTGCACTGACCACGCTCACGCAGCGAGTTACAGCTGAGGTTTTATTTCCTTTAGTGAAAAAGAACAGGGTTTTATGGGGAGAAAACACCCCCAAGCCAGGGCTCAGCCCCGGTACGGCCGCGGCACGGAGCATCCCCAGGGCAGGATCCAGGCATCGCTGTGGCCGGGAGCAGAGCCACAGGACAGGAGCGGGTCAGTCGCTGGTGTTTCTGCTCTTGCCCTCCGGGATGGATGCGATGCCCGCTGCGTTCCGTGCTGGATTGCCCCTGGCATTGGGAGCACTCGCTTTGTTCCCGCAGGTTTCCATCATGGGCAGCTTATGGAAGGGCTTTTTCTTCTTTTTTTTTGTGGTTTTTTGCTTTTTTATTAATAAAAACGGTCTTTAGGTGTGAGCAGAAAGCCCCTTCCTCCAGAGTCTGCTTACAAAAGAGTTCAGAAAGGGTCAAATATTGACCAATAACGGTTTTGGCTGCGTTTGAATCTTGATTGTGGCTTCTGCAATGTACAGCAGGGAGGGGACGGACGGGCCGGGGCTGAGAAGCAGGGGTGGGGGACGGAACAAGGTTTTCCCTTAGTCAGCAGGTTTGGTGACCAAGGAGAGGGGCTGCGTCTGCAGCACGGCCAGAGCAGCCGGTGGGGACGGGATGGTGGCCGCGAAGGATGGAGGCGAGGATAGGAGAGGCGTGGAGGGCACTGAGGTGAAGGGGATGGGTCTGGAGAGGAGCGAGGGCGGGCTGCTGAGGCTTGAGGAGGAGGAGGAAGAGGAGGCTTTGCCCGAGAGGAAGGTGGCTGAATGCACGCCGAGCCTGGCCTCCGGCTTGGTGGTGAGCGACAGCGGCTGCGCCTGCTCCGAGTGCGTGGCTGCCGGCGCGGCCGGCGATGCCAGCGCTGCCGATGGCGTGGCGGGCGAGTCCAGCATGCTGCCGTGCGATGAGGCAGGGCTGGCGCAGGGCTTGTCGGCCGGCAGGTACTGCACGCATGGCTTCTTGCTCTTGGATACCAGGGAGCCTGGGATGGGGTGGGATGGAGTGAGTGGGAGCAGCCCCATAGGGGGAATGGGGCTGGGGGGGGTGGTACTCACTGTCTGTGTCGTGGCTCTGATGCTGCTGTTGCTGCTGTTGCTGCTGTGCCAGCTTCTCCCGCTTCCTCTTCTTCTTCTTGCCCTGGGGAGGGTTAGGAAGTGCTCAGGGGGTTTGGGACACCGGAGAGACCCCGGGGGTGTTGGTAGGGATGAGGGTGCCCCTGAGAGGGGTGCATCTGCAGGGACTCAGCACCAGCAGCTCAGGTTGCTCCATGAGCAGAGCAATGAGCCAAACATAGAGCGAGGGACAGGAGGGGACACCGCATCCCAGATGGACACCCTATCCCAGATGGACACATCCCAGATGGACACCTCATCCCAGATGGACACCTCATCCCAATGGACACCCCATCCCAGATGGACACATTCCAGATGGTCACATCCCAGATGGACACCTCATCCCAGACAGAGACCCCATCCCGGATGGACACATCATCCCAGATGGACACATCCCAGATGGACACCCCATCCCAATGGACACCCCATCCCAGATGGACACCCCATCTCAATGGACACCTCATCCCAGATGGACACCCCGTCCCAATGGACACCTCATCCCAGATAGACACTCCATCCAATGGACACCCCATCCCAGATGGACACCCCATCCCAATGGACACCCCATCCCAGATGGACACATCCCAGATGGACACCCCATCCCAATGGACACCCCATCCCAATGGACACCCCATCCCAGACAGAGACCCCATCCCAGATGGACACATCCCAGATGGACACCCCATCCCAATGGACACCCCATCCCAGATGGACACCCCATCCCAATGGACACCTCATCCCAGGTGGACACCCCATCCCAATGGACACCCCATCCCAGTGGACACTCCATCCCAGATAGACACCCCATCCCAATGGACACCTCATCCCAGATGGACACATCCCAGATGGACACATCCCAGATGGACACATCCCAGATGAACACATCCCAGACGGACACCCCATCCCAGATGGACACATCCCAGATGGACACCCCATCCCAGATGGACACCTCATCCCAATGGACACCTCATCCCAATGGACACCCCATCCCAGATGGACACATCCCAGATGGACACATCCCAGATGGACACATCCCAGATGAACACATCCCAGATGGACACCCCATCCCAGATGGACACCTCATCCCAGATGGACACATCCCAGATGGACACCCCATCCCAGATGGACACCTCATCCCAGATGGACACATCCCAGATGGACAGCCCATCCCAATGGACACCTCATCCCAGATGGACACATCCCAATGGACACCCCATCCCAATGGACACCCCATCCCAATGGACACCTCACCCCAGACAGAGACCCCATCCCAGGCCCCCATCCCCGCCGCTCCCACATCCCATCACTTACGTAGTTGTCCCGCGCTGACCACGTTGGGTAGAGCTGCGAGTGGAGCTGCCGCTCCTTCCGTGCCAGCTCGTAGTACTTCGCCTGCTCCTCCCGCGACAGCGAGTGCCACTGCAGGGGAGAACAGGAGAGGAGAGGAGAGGAGAGGAGAAGGGAGAAGGGAGAAGGGAGAAGGGAGAAGGGAGAAGGGAGAAGGGAGAAGGGAGAAGGGAGAAGGGAGAAGGGAGAAGGGAGAAGGGAGAAGGGAGAAGGGAGAAGGGAGAAGGGAGAAGGGAGAAGGGAGAAGGGAGAAGGGAGGAGAAGGGAGAAGGGAGGAGAAGGGAGAAGGGAGAAGGGAGAAGGGAGAAGGGAGAAGGGAGAAGAGACCACGCTGCAGCTCCCAGGACACGCTGCCCTGTGCCTGCAGGGCTCACATCCCATTCCCACCTTGGAATGGCTTGAACCTGCCCGAGGGGAGGCAGAGCTGAGCTCTTAGGCAGAAGCTCTTCCCTGTGAGGGTGCTGAGGCGCTGGCACAGGGTGCCCAGAGAAGCTGTGGCTGCCCCATCCCTGGCAGTGCTCAAGGCCAGGTTGGACACAGGGGCTTGGAGCAAGCTGCTCTATGGAAGGGGTTGAAGCTGGAGGAGCTTTAAGGTTCCCTCCAACCCAAACCAGCACAGGGACACAAGGCCAACGCCAATGGAAATGCCCGTACCCGTCTGCCCAGGATCTGGTTGATGGCAGCGCTCTCCTTCAGCGTGCACTCGGCCACCACCTTGGCCCTCATCTCCTTCATGTACAACATGAAGGCGTTCAGCGGCTTCTTGATGTGGGGCTTCTTCTCCTCCTCCTTCTTCACAGTGACGGGGGATTTCCTGCAACGAGATGGGGTCAGGACCCGCTCTGCCCCTGTCCCTGGGGTGCTCTGCCCCACACTCACGTGTTGCCTCCGGGGCTGACGCTGGGCTGGCTGGGTTCCTGCTTCACGATGGGCGAGACGATGGTGGGGTGCGGGATGCCCGAGGGATGCAGTGCATGGGTCGGGGGGGGGACCATGTGTGGGGAGAAGCGGCTGGACATCAAACTGGAGCAGAGGGAGCAGGGTGAGAGGGCTTCTCAGCTCCCCATTGGCACCAAGAGCCACGGGTTCCAACCCAAACCCTCCTGAGAACCTCCTCGGTTAAGAGAGCACCAGCTCCATGGTGTATCATGTACCCAAGTGATGCTCATGGGTTGGCACTTTCCCCCTGCCCATGGGGACCAAATCAGGGATGGAGCTAAGATCCCACTGCCACCTCTGGGGTGCCCAAGGAGGGTTCCTCATCCCTTGCAGAGACAAACCTGGACATGGAGGCGTTCATGGCGAGGGCAGGGTAGGGATGCCGGAAGCCACCGGGAGGGATGGAGTACACGGGCTGCCCTTGCCTGCAAGCACACCAGCTTTAGTGGAGAATGGAGAACCCACCCCTGCCCATCCCCTTGGTCCCATCTCCATATCCCCATCTCCCCCCTTCCCACCCGCCCCATCAGCATCCCACTGCGTGGACAATGGGATGAAGTGGGAAGAGAAGGGGGCCCACGGGACATGGCCCCTCCTTACTGCGGCACGAGCCAGCCCAGCGGGTGCGGGATCTGGCCCACGGCTCCCGGTGACAGCGGGTAATAGGGGGGCAGCTCCGAGGGGTGCGGCGGCCGTGGGATTCCTGCCGAGGAGGGAGGGAGGGGAAGGGGAAGGTGTTAGAACATGGGCACGGTCCCTGAGCACACACTGGGCTCCCAGTGACTCGTCTGCCCCCATGCACCCTTCCTCTGAGCACTCCAGCTCCCCCCAAGCATCCTGTGTCCCTCCAAGCATCCCATCTCCTTCCAATCACCCTGTCTCCCCCCAAGCATCCCATCTCCTTCCAAGCATCCTGTCTTCTTCAAAGCATCCCATCTCCTTCCGATCATGCTGTCTCCCTCCAAGCATCCCATCTCCTTCCAATCACCCTGTCTTCCTCCAAGCATCCCATCTCCTTCCAAGCATCCCATCTTCCTCCAAGCATCTCATTTCACTCCAAGCATCCCATTTCACTCCAAGCATCCCATTTCACTCCCAAGCATTCCATTTTCCTCCAAGCATCCCATTTCACTCCAAGCATCCCATTTCACTCCAAGCATCCCATCTTCCTCCAAGCATCCCATTTTCCTCCAAGCATCCCATCTTCCTCCAAGCATCCCACCTTCCCCCAAGCATCCCATCTTCCTCCAAGCATCCCATCTTCCTCCAAGCATCCCATCTTCCTCCAAGCATCCCATCTTCCTCCAAGCATTCCATTTCACTCCAAGCATCCCATTTCACTCCAAGCATCCCATCTTCCTCCAAGCATCCCATCTTCCTCCAAGCATCCCATTTCACTCCAAGCATCCCATTTCACTCCAAGCATCCCATCTTCCTCCAAGCATCCCATCTTCCTCCAAGCATCCCATCTTCCTCCAAGCATCCCATCTTCCTCCAAGCATCCCATTTCACTCCAAGCATCCCATCTTCCTCCAAGCATCCCATCTTCCTCCAAGCATCCCATCTTCCTCCAAGCATCCCATTTCACTCCAAGCATCCCATTTCACTCCAAGCATCCCATCTTCCTCCAAGCATCCCATTTCACTCCAAGCATCCCATCTTCCTCCAAGCATCCCATCTTCCTCCAAGCATCCCACCTCTCTCCCAGCACCCTTCTGCTCATCAGCAGCATGGGGAGGGGATGCTGAGACCCGGAAGGATCCCACTCACCCCAACCAACCCTGAGCCAGGCGAGGACCCATCCCCATCCACCAGCTCCATCCCCTTCCCACCACCCAGCGCCCAGCTGTGGAATCCATCGGGAAGCAGTGGGCCCATCCAACAGAGACCCCCCCATTCCCAGCACAGCTCCGGTCCCTTTGCTCACCCGTCTTGGGGTCGATCTCGGGTGAGAGGTGCCCGGGGGGTGAACCCGGTGAGAAGTGGTCGTTGCTGTAGGTGATGAGCGGCGTCAGCGGGTGCATGTGATGGGCGTGCTGCACCACCGGCACCTTGTTCGACTGGGGAGGGAGGGAGGGATGAAGCGAGCTCCCATCAGCATCACTGGGAGCTGGAGCGGGGTTCCCCTGGGTACCCCTCATCCCGGTGGGATGCGGATGCTCTTACCAAGTGTGCGGGTGAGGGTGAGCGGCTGTCCTTCAATGTGGCACCAGCGGGCACGTCCAGCAGCGGCCACTTCATCTGCAGGTACTGCAGGGGAGCTGGGGGTCATGGCCTGCACCAGACCCCAAACACCCCCAGTCCCGGCTGGGGCCCCCTGACCCATGGGGGTGACCCTGGGCTGGTGGCAAAGGGGTTTTGGGGGCACACGGGGCTGTTTCCAGCCAAACCCCAACCCCAAATCCCTGCTCCCTCACTGGGGAGCCACCATCCCCACATCCCTCCCTGCCCACGCTGATGCCACCTAGAGCAGCCCCCTTGGACTCGGGCACCAACCTCCCATTGCCACAGGGCACAAACCCAGCCCCACGCTGCAGGGAGGGCAAATGCGGGGTTATTGTGGGGGGGTCGGACACCCCAAAGAAAGGTGCTTTGTGGCGCGGCCGGAGGCGGCTCCCTCGGGATGCCGGAGCTGGGGAATGTGGCCCCGGACGGGCCGCAGCTGCGCGCAGGAATTTCCCCACGTCCAAACCCTCCTGATCCTGATCCCAAGCAGCTGGAAGGGAAACCCAGCCCCAGCGAGGAGCTGCGGGAGCGTTAACCCCTGCCTGCCTGGGCACGGGCTTCCCTGCCAGCGTGGCCTCTGCAAGGGACCCCAAAGTGTCCCATGTGCCTCCTGCATCGCCTCCCGCTTCCCCAGGCTCCAGCAGCTCCTCATTGCCTCCAGCATCCATCCTGTGCCCCTCATCCCTTCCTGCACCCCCATCGCCTCCTGCATCCCCCATCCTTTCCTGCATCCCCCCTGCATTCACCTATCCCCTCCTGCATCCCTCCTGCATCCCCATCCTCTCCTACATCCCCCATCCCCTCCTGCATCCCCCATCCTTTCCTGCATCCCCCCTGCATCCACCTATCCCCTCCTGCATCCCTCCTGCATTCACCTATACCCTCCAACTTCTCCCCATCCCCTCCTGCCCCCCATCCTTTCCTGCACCCGCATCTCCCCTCCTATCCCCTGCATCCCTCCTTCCTACATCCCCCATCCCCCTGCATCCCCATCCCCTCCTGCATCCCCCCTGCATCCCCCTATCCCCTCCTGCATCCCTCCTGCATTCACCTATACCCTCTTGCTTCTCCCCATCCCCTCCTGCATCCCCCATCCTTTCCTGCATCCCCCCTGCATCCACCTATCCCCTCCTGCATCCCTCCTGCATCCACCTATACCCTCTTGCTTCTCCCCATCCCCTCCTGCATCCCCCATCCTTTCCTGCATCCCCCATGCATCCCCCTATCCCCTCCTGCATCCCCCCTGCATCCACCTATCCCCTCCTGCATCCCTCCTGCATCCACCTATACCCTCTTGCTTCTCCCCATCCCCTCCTGCATCCCCCATCCTTTCCTGCATCCCCCCTGCATCCCCCTATCCCCTCCTGCATCCCCCCTGCATCCCCCATCCTTTCCTGCATCCCGCGTGCATTCACCTATCCCCTCCTGCATCCCTCCTGCATCCACCTATACCCTCCTGCTTCTCCCCATCCCCTCCTGCATCCCCCCTGCATCCACCTATCCCCTCCTGCATCCCTCCTGCATTCACCTATACCCTCCTGCTTCTCCCTGTCCCCTCCTGCATCCCCCATCCTTTCCTGCATCCCCCCTCCATTCACCTATCCCCTCCTGCATCCACCTATCCCCTCTCACTTCTCCCCATCCCCTCCTGCATCCCCCATCCTTTCCTGCATCCCGCCCCTGCATTCACCTATCCCCCCCTGCATCCCTCCTACATTCACCTATACCCTCCTGCATCCCTCCTGCATCCACCTATCCCCTCCTGCTTCTCCCTGTCCCCTTCTACATCCCCATTCCTTCCTGCATCCATCCGGACACACCTACTGCATCCCCCCATGCTTCCCTCTATCCTCTCCTGCTTCCCCCCATCCCCTCCTGCATCCCTTCCTGTGTCCCCCCATCCCCTCCTGCATCCCTTCCTGCGTGCCCCCATCCTTTCCTGCACCACTTCCTGCATCTCCAGTACCCCCCCGACATCCATTCTGCTTCTTCTCCTGCACCTCCAGTGCACCCCCCTCTGTCTCCAGCATCCTTCCTATGTCACCAGTATCACCCCTCTCCATTCCCAGTATTCCATCCCCAGCCCTCTTCCAGCACCCCCTGTCCATTGGTGCTCGGTCCCACTCCACCACCAACCCCACAACCCCGGGTAAGCCACAACCCCACCAGCCCCAAGAGCCGAGTGAAGCCCATCCAGAGCGTGCTGGGATGCTGCTGCTGGAAGCCCCACTGGATACAGCATGATCCCAATGAGCCCAGGGTGAGGATTTCCTGTGAACCCCAGTGCAGGCACAGGGAACCCCCCCAAATCCTACTCCAAGGCCTCAAACCGCTCACCCATCCCCATTGCGCGCACAGGGATGCTCCAGCACCCCGGTCCCGATGCTCCACGCACTATCCCCAAGGGAGATTCCTGGCCCTGCTGGGATAACGGTGGCAGGAAGGACCCATCAGTACCAGGGAGCCACAACCAGAGGCCACTTGTGGAGGAGGAGGCAGGGAGCCAGGGCTCGCTGGAGCACGCCTGGTATGTGAGCAGTGCCGGACCCGGGCTGGGTCTGCCTGCCAACAACAGCCCAGCACCACCGGGCTGGCTCTGCAGAGCCGAGGGCCACTGGAGCTGGATGGGGAGAGGGTTTAGCATGGGGATGCTCCTGGAGATGCTCCCAGCGGCAGCGTGGCCGAGGCAGTGCCATGAGCATCCCTGAGGCCGTGCCAGAGGTGGCCCAATGAAGAATCATGCGGGTTTGGGTCTGCCTCAGAGCTCAGCTCAGTCTCCCCTCGGGCAGGTTCAAGCCATTCCCCTTGGCCTGTCCCTACAGGCCCTTGTCCCAAGCCCCTCTCCAGGTTTCCTGCAGCCCCTTTAGGCACTGGAGCTGCTCTCAGGTCTCCCCTTCAGGAGCCTTCTCTTCTCCAGGCTGCCCCAGCCCAGCTCTCTCAGCCTGGCTCCAGAGCAGAGCTGCTCCAGCCCTCGCAGCATCCCCATGGCCTCCTCTGCACTCGCTCCAACACCCCTGTGCCCATGCCAAGGCGATGCAGGGGATGCCCCAACGTCCCCATGGCTGCACTGGGGCCGCACACGAGATACCCCAGCACCTCCATGATGCTCCAAAGGGCAACGCACAAGATGGGCATCCCCATGGCTGGGGCCAGACAAGAACACTTCCCCATCCCTGGCAGTGCTCAAGGCCAGGTTGGACACAGGGGCTTGGAGCAAGCTGCTCCAGTGGAAGGGGTCCCTGCCCATGGCAGGGGTTGGAGCTGGGTGAGCTTTAAGCTCCCTATGGCCATGCTCTGGTCCTCACCACCCAATGGGGCCGGGGCACGGCAGGAGATGCCCCCCATGTCCCCACCGGGTGCCCGTGGCTCCTCCTCACCATCCCCTGCCCGCTGCCCCCCTCACAAAGGGGCTTTCTCGTCTATTCTGTAAGCGGAGAAGCCGCTGGGGGACGGCGCAAGGGGGGGAAGCCGGGGGTATAAAAGGCTTCTTCTCATGGTGAGGCCGTTTCGGGAGGCCGGGGAGGGGAGAGGAAGGGGGGGACCCTTTCAAAATATACAAAGAGAGGGGGGGGTGGTGGCGAACGGTTCAGTGCTAATGTGGAAAACTGAAGCCCCTTCCCCTCGGGAAGCGCGGACACAGCTCCCAGTGTCCCCGCACGTGCGGGGCCGGCGCGAGCGGCACACTGGAGCTATTAGGGGGGGAACAAAACCAGGAGGGGGGAAATGGTTGAAAATCGGTCACATTCCAGAGAGATTAGAGCAAGTTCTGGGTCCTCGTTACCAGCCACCCCCCAATTAAAAGCAGGGAGTTAACCCCTTCCCTGCCAGCCGGCGTTAGGACCACAATGGAGGCTCCAGTCCATCCATGCATCCATCCATGCATCCATCCATCATCCATCCCCTCCACGGGTGGGGTGACCCCGGACCGTGGCCCCAGCACAGAGGAAGCGGTGGTGCTGGTGGTGCTGGTGGTGCTGGTGGTTTCTGACCTCCATGCTCAGGGAGGAGGCAGCAGCTCCATAGGATCCCCAGTGCCCAATTAGGGGCTGGAATGAGCGGATTTCCTCTCCTCTTCCATGTGTGGGGCTGGATCCCAGCTCAGATGTTCTTCCTGGGAAGGGGGGGAAAGGTCCTGGCTGGTGGCAGGGTTGGTGCTGTGTGTCCCGGTGCTGTGTGTCCCGGTGCTGTGTGTCCCAGTGCTGTGTGTCCCAGCATCACATGGCTGGCATTCCATGCTGTATGTCCTGGTGCTGTGTGTCCCAGTGCTGTGTGTCCCAGTGCTGTGTGTCCCAGCATCACATGGCTGGCATTCCATGCTGTGTGTCCCGGTGCTGTGTGTCCCAGTGCTGTGTGTCCCAGTGCTGTGTGTCCCAGCATCACATGGCTGCCATTCCATGCTGTATGTCCCAGTGCTGTGTGTCCCAGTGCTGTGTGTCCCAGCATCACATGGCTGCCATTCCATGCTGTGTGTCCCAGTGCTGTGTGTCCCGGTGCTGTGTGTCCCTCCATTGTGCGTCCTGGTGTTGCATGTCCCAGCAACACATGTCCCAGTATCATATCCCAGCATTGCAAACCCTGGCACCACGTGTCCCAGGATTGCATATCCTGGTGTTCCGTGTCCCAGGAGTGCATATGGCGGTGTTGCATATCCCAGCGCTGCATGTCACAGTGCTCCACGTCCCAGGATCACATATCCCACATTGCATGTCCCAGCAGCTCACAGCACAGGGTTGTGTATCCCGGGGGTTGCTGGTCCTGGTGTTACACCTCCAGGCTCTGCCATTGCGCATCCCAACACTGCACATCCCAGTGTTGAACATCCCAACGTGGCACATCCCAGTGTTGAACATCCCAGCATTGCGCATCCCAGCACTGTACATCCCAACACTGCACATCCCAGTGTTGAACATCCCAACAGTGCACATCCCAATGTTGAACATCCCAGCATTGTGCATCCCAACACTGCACATCCCAGTGTTGAACATCCCAACACTGCACATCCCAGTGTTGAACATCCCAGCATTGCGCATCCCAGCACTGCGCATCCCAACACTGCACATCCCGATGTTGAACATCCCAGCATTGCGCATCCCAACGTGGCACATCCCAGTATTGCACATCCCAACGTGGCACATCCCAGTGTTGAATGTCCCAACATTGCACATCCCAGCATTGCGCTTCACAACATTGCACATCCCAATGTTGAACTTCCCAACACTGCACATCCCAGTGTTGAACATCCAGCATTGCGCATCCCAACACTGCACATCCCAGTCTTGAACATCCCAGCACTGCGCATCCCAACACAGCACATCCCAGTGTTGAACATCCCAACACTGCACATCCCAGTGTTGAACATCCAGCATTGCGCATCCCAACACTGCACATCCCAGTCTTGAACATCCCAGCACTGCGCATCCCAACACAGCACATCCCAGTGTTGAACATCCCAGCATTGCGCATCCCAACACTGCACATCCCAGTGTTGAACATCCCAACACTGCACATCCCAGTGTTGAACATCCCAACACTGCACATCCCAGTGTTGAACATCCAGCATTGTGCATCCCAACACTGCACATCCCAGTGTTGAACATCCCAGCATTGTGCATCCCAACGTGGCACATCCCAGTGTTGAACGTCCCAACATTGCACATCCCAGTGTTGAACATCCAGCATTGCACATCCCAATGCTGCACATCCCAGTGTTGAACATCCCAGCACTGCGCATCCCAACACTGCACATCCCAGTGTTGAACATCCCAACACAGCACATCCCAACACTGCACATCCCAGTCTTGAACATCCGAACACAGCACATCCCAGTGTTGAACATCCCAGCATTGTGCATCCCAACACTGCACATCCCAGTCTTGAACATCCCAGCACTGCGCATCCCAACACTGCACATCCCAGTGTTGAACATCCCAGCATTGTGCATCCCAATACAGCACATCCCAGTATTGAACATCCCAACATTGCACATCCCAATGTTGAACATCCAGCATTGCGCATCCCAATGCTGCACATCCCAGTGTTGAACATCCCAACATTGCACATCCCAATGTTGAACATCCAGCATTGCGCATCCCAATGCTGCACATCCCAGTGTTGAACATCCAGCATTGTGCATCCCAACACAGCACATCCCAATGTTGAACATCCAGCATTGCGCATCCCAATGCTGCACATCCCAATGTTGAACATCCAGCATTGTGCATCCCAACACAGCACATCCCAATGTTGAACATCCCAGCACTGCACATCCCAGTGTTGAACATCCAGCATTGTGCATCCCAACGCTGCACATCCCAGTGTTGAACACCCCAGCATTGCGCATCCCAGTGTTGAACATCCCAACATTGCGCATCCCAACGTTGCACATCCCAGTCTTGAACATTCCAACACAGCACATCCCAGTGTTGAACATCCAGCATTGTGCATCCCAACACTGCACATCCCAGTATTGAACATCCCAACGTGGCACATCCCAGCGTTGAACGTCCCAACATTGCACATCCCAATGTTGAACTTCCCAGCATTGCATATCCCAATGTTGAACATCCCAACGTGGCACATCCCAGTGTTGAACACCCCAACATTGCGCATCCCAGTGTTGAACATCCCAGCATTGCGCATCCCAACATTGCACATCCCAATGTTGAACATCCCACCGTGGCACATCCCCACGGGATGGCTTAAGGCCATGACACCCTCTTCTCCACCAGCCTCTCCTTTTGGGCTATAAAAGGTCCATTTGGAACCTGAGCTGCCGCTTTTCCAGGGAAACCCCTTTTTTCCGGGATGAAAGCCTCTGCACCAGCTTCTCCCTTTGCCTGCACTGCTCCATCCCGGAAATGTCCCAGTAGAGAAGATCCAAATGATGCCGGTACCCAGCAACTTCACCCTATTCCCCACAGCCCCAGAATGCATCCGGGGAAGCATCCAACCAGGACATTCCCAACACCCCTCCATGTATCCCTCACACATCACCTCCATTCCTGAGGGGCAGGCGGTGCGGATAGGGACCCATCCCAAACACCATCCCCTTTTCCATCCCAAATGCCCAGGGTTTGGCAAAGCCGGAACAGGGCCCCGCTGGTCCCCCCTGGCCTGTTTACACAGCTGTGGGTTAACCATCCGCTTGCTCTTCCCCTTCCCACCTCCAATCCAGCCCTTTCCCCCCCCCAGAATCCATCCCAAAACCCTGCGGGGGAGGTGGGAATGGTCCATTTTCTGGGGTGTTTGATGGAGCCCCCAGAACCCTTTGTCTGGGTGTTGGATGCTCCACAGCATCCCCACAAGCAGCAGCTCTGGCTGGTTTGGGGTAAAACCAGGCAGATTTGGCTCCCAGCAGCTCGGGGTGGGGGGGGGTCACAGGGAAATGGGAGCTCTGAGGGAAAAGGGTTTTCTCGGCTCGAGGCATCGCCTGATCCCACAAAATTCCGCCTGGGAGCCAAAGGCTGGCAAAGGCCCAAATCTGCCCCAGCAGGAGGTCCTGAGGCTGCGGGGAGGGGGGGGCTGAGCCCTGAAAAGGGGGAAATGGAGGGGAAAAAAGGGGGGGAAGGAAAAGAGGAGGAAGGGGGGAAGAAAAGGGGAAGAGGGAAGAAAAAGAAGGAGAAATGGGGAAAAGGGGAGGAGAAAAGGGGAAGGAAGGGGGCAAAAAGAGGGGAGAAAGAGGGGAAAAGGGGGGAAGCAGGAAAAAGGAGGAAGGAAGGGGGAAAGAGAAGGGAAAGGGGAGGGATTTGGGGGAGAGAAGGAAAGAGGAGGAGGAAAAGAGGGAGCAGGGAGAGGGAAAGGTGATGGAAGGGGGGGAAGAGGGAAAGGAGTGGGAAGAAAAGGGGGAAAAGAGGGGGAAAAAGGGTGAAATGGGGCAAAAAGGGGGGGGGTGGGGGCAAAAAGCCCTTCTCAAAGGCCACCATGGGCCATGGGAAGCGAATCCCACTCAGGGACTCGGAGGAGGGCAGGAATGGGATGAGGGAACCGGATCAACCACCTCCATGGCAAGGAAAAGGAGGGGAAAGCAAGGAGCATCCCATCCCCTGGCCCATCCCGCATCCCTGCACGGAGCCGCCGCATTCCGCTTCCCCGCGGATAATTAGGGAGGGAGAAATCCCAATTACAGCTGGGATTTACAGCCCCAGAACCAGGCCGTAAATCCTCACCCCTCCTCCCGCTCCCAGCCGCTTCCCAGCCAAATCTCCTCCAGATGTTGCCAGTTTCCAGCTGGAATGAGCCCTTTTGGGGGTGTCCTGCACCCCTGCATCCTGCCCAGGAGAACCCCAAGAGTTCCTGCTGGGATGCTTCCTTTGCCCGTTGGGGTTTGAAAGGGCTCTGAAGGGGTGCAATGCTGCGGCCCAGTTTGTCCCCATGGCTCTTTGTGCCCCATCCCAGCATTCCCAGTGACACAACCCAAGCCAATGGCTCTGGGGACATGGATTTGGGGTAGGAGCAGGTGCTGGGTGCTTGGGACTCCCCACTAAAGGATGCTCGACCGTTCCCGTGATGCTTCCCAAACCCCTCAGCCAGTGGCACCAGGTGGGAAATGCCAACAGCACTGGGATGGGAAACCAGGAAAAGGGTCTGGAAGCTGGAAAACGAGCCCCACAACATCCCCATTTGGGATGAGCACAGAGAGGCAGTGCTTAAAGCCGACCTTATCTCAAGGTACAGCCCCTCTGTTACCACATCGGGAATGCCAGGGAACAGCCTGGACCCAGCTCCACAAAGGAAAGGCAGGATGGGAGGGATGGAAGGAAGCAGGATAAGGCTCACAAGCAACACCAAGAGCCAGCTCCTAGGAGCCTCATCCCAAAACAGGGATGCTCCAAGCATCCACTGCCCATGGGTACCCGGAGCATCCTTCACACAGGGATGCCCGGAGCATCCTTCACACAGGGATGCCCAGAGCATCCTCCACACAGGGATGCCCAGAGCATCCTTCACACAGGGATGCCCAGAGCATCCTCCACACAGGGATGCCCGGAGCATCCTTCACACAGGGATGCCCAGAGCATCCTTCACACAGGGATGCCCGGAGCATCCCTATCGCTTGCAGAAGCCATGGAACAAGCTGGGATTGGACACACCAGGATCCAACTGACCGCAATTCCCTCCCTGAGCCCCAAACCTGACGGCAACAAGTTTTCCCTGCTGCCCCCAGGCTTTTGTATGCAGCTTTCAGCTCCCGTCCATCACGCTGAATGGCTCCATTCATCCCCCAGCGGCTGCATCCGCGCCGGGGGGATCCCAGCGGGTGCAAAGGGCTCATCCCACCCCGGCAGGAAAAATCCCATTGGCTCCAAGCCCCCCCCCTGCACTGAGCATCCTTGGACCTGGGGGCTGTGACACCCGGGAAGGGGTTTGAATGGGTTTCTGCATGTGTAAAACGTTTAAGAGCCCATCCAGGGTGTTGGAATGATGGGAGGCGTCCCTGGAAGCCACCCTGGGGTGGGAATGGGGGTAAGGAGAGCCCTGCTGCTCCCAATGGACATGGAGCTCCTGATTGTGGTGGCTGCGGCCTCTGGGTGCATCTCTGCATCCTGACGGGTGGTGCTGCACCCAGGCTTGGGGGGGCACCAGGGCAGCGGCACCCATGGCACACTTGGGGGTCCTTTAACACCCCAGACAGCACCCATGGGACAGCAGCACGGCCTGCCCGCCTCCCCTGCCCTCTGCCATGCTCCATGGGGGGCTCCCCAGGGCACAGGGACTGACCCCAGGGATCAGGGATCAATCCCAGGGATCAGGGATTGATTCCCAGGGCTAAGGGATCGATTCCCAGGGATCAGGGATTGATTCCCAGGGAACAGGGATCGATTCCCAGGGATCAGGGATTGATTCCCAGGGAACAGGGATCGATTCCCAGGGATCAGGGATTGATTCCCAGGGAACAGGGTTTGATTCCCAGGGCTAAGGGACTGATTCCCAGGGATCAGGGATTGATTCCCAGGGATCAGGGATCGATTCCCAGGGATCAGGGATTGATTCCCAGGGCTCAGGGATCGATTCCCAGAGCTCAGGGATCGATTCCCAGGGATCAGAGATTGATTCCCAGGGATCAGGGATCGATTCCCAGGGATCAGGGATCGATTCCTAGGGATCAGGGATCGATTCCCAGGGATCAGAGATCGATTCCCACAGATCAGGGATCGATTCCGAGGGATCAGGGATCGATTCCCAGGGATCAGAGATTGATTCCCAGGGATCAGAGATTGATTCCCAGGGATCAGGGATCGATTCCCAGGGATCAGGGATCGATTCCCAGGGCACAGGGTGCCAGAGCTGCCAAAAGCTAACCCCATAAAGAAGCCGTGGAACCACGTATCACCATCACCATCATCACCATCACTCCTTCCTCATCCTCCTCCCTGGTACCTTCCCCATCCCATTCCATTGCCCCCTCAACCCACGCCATCACGGCCTTCCTCTGCCCTTATCCCTCCTCTTCCTCCGGCCGGGATGCGCCAGGCGCTTCGCTCCGGGTTCCTCTCTTCCCTCCCGCTCCTGCCAGCGACTTCAAGGAAGGCAACCTAATGAAAAGCAGCTGCTGGGAATAGCAGCGGGATGATGAATGCGTGTTAAGTCCCCTTAACAAAACCAGGTCTGATGAGAGTCGCCCGGAGCACTTACTTCATTGCTTTCATTTGGGAATCGTGTTGGAAAAGGGAGGGAGGAGGGAGAAGCTAAAGGGGGGGGTGAGTGGAAACCTCCTGTAGGTCTCATTTAGCCCCTCCAAGCAGACCTCAGGGTAATTAGCCGAATGGCATAATTAAGGAAGAGACACAAAGGGGGCATTGTGTGCAGAGGCTCAACAGGGGAAACTGAGGCATGGGCTGGGTTTGGAGCGATGGGCACGGATGCTGGGCAAAAGAAGCCAAAAAGTGGGGAAAATCCTTTGGTTTTCCTTCCTATTTCCCAAGTGGGGACGGAAACTGGGAGGGGGGAATCCCAAAGAAACCAGTGAACACCATGGAAGCGCCGGGAGCCCAAACGGTGATGGATGCTGAGCCCCCCTGCATCCCAACACCTCCATCCCACATCCCGCCGCAGCACGAGCCAAAGCCCTCCCCGCTCCGGCAGCACCCGCCCGGCTATGGGAACAAGGGCTTTTCTTGCCAAAAACTCGGAATTTGAATCATTTTCCTTGGCAGCCATGCAGGGCCAGGATGGATTTTCCTTTGCAGACAGATCTGCCTCTGTCCCGCGCTGGGATCGGGAGCTGGGCTCGGGAATGGCGGGACTGAAGCCGAAAGGAGCCCAAGTGATGCTTTTCTCCCTCATTGACTTGAGGGCCACAACCCAATGATGCATTAATGACACCAGAGCATGGATGACTTCAGCACAGGGAGCTGGTTGAGTGCCTTGGCTGCATTTAAATCCTTGCCTCCAGACTGGAATTCCTGGGATTAAAGTCCTTGTTTTGGGATGGAACCACGACAACCCCATGTGAGGTTGGTCAATAGCAATGTATGGTCCCACCTTCACCTCCCTGGTGGTGCTGGGACCGGTTTGGGGATGCTGAGCATCCAGTTCCATGCCTTTCCCAACCTAGAGGATATCCCAGCCTGATTTTGCCCCAGGTTGTTCCAGGGTTGGGATAAAAGGCACTAGCTCCAAATGATCCTGATGGGATGGATCCAGTGTAGCAGCAGCAGCAGGGGTTTGCATCCATTCCACTCATGGTGCCCAGAGCTTTTCCTTCCCATCCGGCCTTGGGTAGCATCCTATTTAGGGGAATTGAGGAGTGATGAGCCCACGGAGCCAAACTCAGCCTCAGGAGTCCTCAATTCCTGATTCCCGGTGCAGCCATGGGGAAAACCAGGCTAAAATGCTGCTCTGAATGGCAACGCCAGCATTAGATCCTGCCAAATTCCAACCTCACCTTAGAGGGGCCTCAAAGTATTCCAGAATAGAGATGCCGGGGAGTGAGAAATCCCAAATTCCAGTGTCCTGAATGGAACCAACACCGGTGATACTGGAGTGGATTAACCCAAAGAGCTGGAGCATCCCGTGGCTTCTTTGCACAGGGATGGAGGTGCTGCTCCTGGTTTAGGCATTCCACATTCCACACTCATTTTCCAGCTTTCCAGGTATTTGGGAGCACGAGAGATGCAGGAGCAGCCGCTTGCCTGCTTGTTCATCCCCAAAAAGCTCACCCAGTGGTTTAGCTGCTGCCATGGCTATCCCAGCATCAAGGGAGCCTCTCCCAGCACACAGATTATTGGGATTTGGGGATTTTCCCCTCCAAAATCTCCCCTTTTCCTCACTCGGAGCAGTGCGGTCCAAGCCGCATCCCCCCCCCAGGGATGCCGTGGCCACCGGGATGGCCGCATCCCATGGACCAGCTCATTTCCTCCAATGGATGCAGGGGGGGAAAGAAGGAAAGGGGGAAACAAAAAGCTCCCAAGGCTGCTCGCACGTGTCCGGTCTTGCCTCGAAGCTTCCCGGGATGAGGGTGGGTGGTGCCTGGATGCAGAACGGGCTCGGGATGCTGTGCCCCATTGGATCCAGGATGCAGGATCGAGGAGGATGTCCCAGCCCAGGCTCCCCTATAGTTGGTATCCCAGGATCCAGAGGAGGGGGTTTGCTGAGTGCCACAGAGCTCGGGGGGGTTATTCCATGGAACGGGATACGGCGCAGCACAGTTCCCTTTTCAGACACCTCCTGGTTGCAATGGGACGCAAAGTGCACCCCAAAACCCCCTCCCAGTTTGCCCCCACTGTGATGCTTCTGCACCCACTCAGTGCCGCAGGCTCAGCTCTCCATAGGATCCAGTGGGATTCAGCCCCAATCCGGGGCTTTCCCATCCCCACTCATCCCCCAACAGGCTCAGCATCAACACCCGGGATGCAACAGCAGCTCCTCTCCCAGCTCCTTTTAATTAATCTCCTTTTCTGGGATTCATTAAATCATCGTTAGTGGCCGGGTTTTACGAATCCCAGTCCCTTTTCATTATCCCGTTTTCCTTGCCGGTATTTGGGATCGTGGCCAGTTGTGCATCATCTCCAAAACGTATTCAGACCCAAAGTGACAAACTGGGAATACAACCTTTATCCAGCTCCCGGCCAGCAGCCAAACTCGGGTGATTTCTCTAACACATCCCCTGTCCTCACCATTCAAACCAGTTACTTCCAATAAATCCCAAACACATAGAAAACTCGTCACACGACGCCACTGGGAAGCTGGACCCCAACTGGGATTTTAAGCCATTTTAACAGCACTGAATTTTGCCCTCCTTTCCATATTACAGCTTCCAATAGGGCAAAGGATGGGCTTTGATCTCTCCGGTGCTACCAAGGGAGAAATCCACCCGGATAACTGCAATAATGCAGCCAGGACTGATGGGTACCACAGCACATCCCTTCCTGGGATGGGGAAACTGAGGCAGGGAACGGGGTCCTGTGGCTAAACCCGGTTTAACCCAGTGTCTACATTCACTTTAGAGCCCTGAATTCACTTTGAGTTTCTCAGCCAGGCTCACCATGGACCATGGAGTTTGGGATGCTCTGGGTGCAGAGGGGTGATGCTGAGGTGTGGGGGGGTGGTCAATCCCGCTCTCCTTTGTACCCCCCCCTCTTTCCCCTCCCCAAATCCTCACTCCATTTGCTTAATCACTTTCCTAAGGGCCAGACAATGTCAGCCCATTGAGAGCTCCAACATCAGCCCATTGAGAGCTCCAACAAGTAGGTTTTCAATGAGAAAAGAGGCGCAGCTCAGGGTCAGGTTTCAGGGCGAGGAACCCCCCCCCAAGACTCACCGACACCCCCGGGGGGTCCCTATACCCGGGAGGGGGCAAACCAGCTCAACGTGAGGGGAACAGATCCCTTGGGGGAATGGGGTTTGAGCATCCCAGAAAGGGTCTTGGGGGGCCCGGGGGGACACTTACGGTGCGGGCGCCACCGGGGGACAGGGCTCCGTTGGCGAGGTAGGGGCTGCCCAGCTCGGGGAGCATCAGGAAGGGGTAGCCGGGGTAGGGGGGGCCCTTAAAGAAACCCCCATCTTGCTGGCGTCGGACCACTGGGGAGAGAAGGAACGGGGGGGGGGGGGAGTCAGGAGGCAGTGGAGTCAGGAGGACACACACGGGGGATGGGGGTGCTCCCATGAGGGGGGCAAAGATGGGGGCATTAGGGGGGGTTAGGTGAAGGTCCCTCTGGGGGTGCTGAAGTCCCTTGGGGGGGGACCTTGGTTCTTCTCGAAGGGGGGGTCCCACTTGGGGGGTCCCAGGTAGATCCCTCTGGGACCCCTTGAAGGGGTCTTCTGGGGGGGGGGAGCACGCAGGTATCTCAGGGGGGTCCTTGGGTCTTCGGGGGGGGCCCCAGTCCCCTTAAGGGGCGCCCCAGTTGTGGAGGTGGGGGGCACTGGGCTGGCAGCGAAAGGGGGGAGGTGTCCTGAGCCCATCGCCCCCCCCGAGGGGGTCCCCGTCTGCACGGGGGGTCCCGAGGGACGGCTCCGCGCTGGGGGCGGACACGGATCCATCCGTGGGAAGCGATCGGGGGCCGGTTACCGGGGGGGGGGGGGCGCGATCGCTGCGGGGGGGGGGGCGTGGGGACCGGTTCCTCCGGTGGAGGGGGGACACGATACAGGGGGGGGGGGGGGGGGTTGGACACGCGGGGGGTCCCGGGGGGTCCCGCCCGCAGCCGGGGGCGGAAACAAAGAAGTTGCGAAGTGTCGGATGGTCCCGGGGGGATGCGGCGGGGGCCGGGACCGGGACCGGGGCCGGGGCTGGGGGGGGGGGGATCGGGCCGGGGGGGGGGGTCCGGTACCTTCAGCCAAATAGTCCCGCGGCTTCTGGAAACTTTCCCGGGGCTGCGGGGGCCGCTCCGCCTGCGGGGAGAGCGCGGTGAGAGCGGCCGGGAGCGGGTCCCGCCGCCCGCCGCGGCCCCCGCCGCCCCCCGGCCTCACCTCGGGGTCGGGGTCGGAGCCAGAGCCGGAGCCGGCGCCGCGGTTCTCGGTCTCGCTGACCAGGGAGGACTTGAGCTCGTCCAGGTCCCCGTGGGCCGAGCCGCGCCCCGCGCCCTTGTCCTGCTCCTCGCCCTCGTCCTGGAAGGCGATGAGCTCGTCGGGGGCCCCCAGATCGTCCCCGGCTGCGGGCTCCAGCTGCGGCATCGTGGGGGTCCGGCCCCGCCGCCCCGCTCCGGCCCCGCCGGGCCCCGCCGCCGCCGCCGCCGCCCGGGAGGGTCGGGAATGCGCGGGGCGGCGGGGGGAGGAGGAGCCCGGCTGCAAACCGACACCGCGGGGCAGGGCAGGGCGCTCGCACCGCCCCGCGACCGGCCCCGACACCGGCGAGCGCCCGACGGCGGGACCCGCACCGGGCACGGCAGCGCCGCCACGTCCAGGGCTCCGCAGCCCGGCCTGGGGCTCCCCATCCCGTCCAGGTCCCCCCATCCCGTCCAGGTCCCCCCATCCCGTCCAGCTCCCCCCATCCCGTCCAAGTCCCCCCATCCCGTCCAGCTCCCCCCATCCCATCCAGGTCCCCCCATCCCGTCCAGCTCCCCCCATCCCGTCCAGGTCCCCCCATCCCGTCCAGCTCCCCCCATCCCGTCCAGGTCCCCCCATCCCGTCCAGCTCCCCCCATCCCGTCCAGGTCCCCCCATCCCGTCCAGGTCCCCCCCATCCCATCCAGGTCCCCCCATCCCATCCCGTCTGTGTTCCCTCCGTTCCATCCAGGGGCTCCCCGGTACGTTCACGGTGTCCCCTGCAGGGCCAGGGCTCCCATACTGTCCAGGACCCCCCATCCTATCCAGGGTCCCCCCATCCCCTCTCTGTTTTCCCCATCCTGCCCAGGTCCCCCATCCTGACCCTGTCACTGCAATCACACCCAGGGCCTGTCCTACACAGACAGGGCTCCTGTTCTGTCTGGGGTCCCCCATCCCATCCAGGAGCTCCCCTGTATGTCCAAGGTGCCCACCCTCATCCTGTCCCAGTCCCCCCCATCCTGTCCAGGGCCCCCCACCCCTTCTCATTCCCATCCAGCACACCCCATCCCATCCAGAGCCCCCGCCATCCCATCTGTGTTCCATCTTTCCATGATCCCCCCATACCATGTGCTCCCCTTCCCATCCAGGCTCCCTCTGTCTCATCCAGACTTCCTCTACCCCATCCAGAATACCCTATCTGGGGTGCCCATATCCCACCCAAGTACCTCCATTCCATCCAAAGTCTTCCCATCCCATCCAGGGTGTCCCATCCCATCCGGGTGCCTCCATCCCACCCAGCACACCCCATCCCATCAGAGTGACTCCTCATCCCATTCTTGTCCCTACCCTGCCCCATCCCATTCAGGTGCCCTCCTCCCACCTCGGTGCCCCTGTTCCACCCATCCTGCCAGGGTGTCCCTGTCCTGCTGGGGTGTCCCTATCCCATTTGGATTTCTCTTCTTTCCACTGAGGAATCCCCATCCTGCCCCTGTGCCCCATCAAACCTAAGCATCCCCATCCCACCGTGGTGTCCCTGTCAGCCTCACCAGTGGCCTTATTCCCCCATGACAGGGACACCGGGGTGGGATGGGTGCCCATCAGGTGATGGGAGACCCAGCAGGGACTCATCCAGCACCTCCAATCAGCTTCACCACCCTCAGCCTGGCCGTGACCCCCAGGCTCCAGCTGGAATCCCCACCTCCCCATTTCACTGGAGCCCCAGTCCCAGCGCTCCCTGCCAGCCCCACAAAGGTCCCTCAGTTGCTGTGCCTCAAAGGCTCCATGAAAAGGCTTTTGTAACAGCGGGATAACTGGTGACCCCAGTCCCCCCGGCCAGAGCTCCTCAGGGAATAGTGGGAAGCCCGGCCCCGCTCCCAGCCCTCCAGATGTTTCATTACCCGGCTTGTAATGAACCTCATCCATGTGCTGAATGGGGAGTTCAGAGCTGCCCCTTCCCATGCAGATCCGTGCTCCAGGTTTCGGGATAGCCCGGATGTGTCTCGGGATGCTAAAAGAGAGGAATAATCACTGAAATCCTTGTTTTTCCCAATAGTCTCCCAGCTCCAGTGGGGATCCATAAAGGAACAAGGGGAGATCCATGGGATGGAGGAGATGATGGTGGGGTGGGAGGTCCACGGGATGGAGGAGATGATGGTGGGATGGGAGGTCCATGGGATGGAGCAGATGATGGTGGGATGGGAGGTCCATGGGATGGAGGAGATGATGGTGGGATGGGAGGTCCATGGGATGGAGGAGATGATGGTGGGATGGGAGGTCCATGGGATGGAGGAGATGATGGTGGGATGGGAGGTCCGTGGGATGGGAGGTCCATGGGATGGAGGAGATGATGGTGGGATGGGAGGTCCACGGGATGGAGGAGATGATGGTGGGATGGGAGGTCCGTGGGATGGAGGAGATGATGGTGGGATGGGAGGTCCTGGGATGGAGATGATGGTGGGATGGGAGGTCCATGGGATGGAGCAGATGATGGTGGGATGGGAGGTTCATGGGATGGAGGAGATGATGGTGGGATGGGAGGTCCACGGGACGGAGGAGATGATGGTGGGATGGGAGGTCCATGGGATGGAGGAGATGATGGTGGGATGGGAGGTCCATCGGATGGAGATGATTGTGGGATGGGAGGTCCATGGGGTGGAAGAGATGATGGTGGGATGGGAGGTCCATGGGATGGAGTGGTGAGCTGGGACCATCGGACACCCCAGGACCCTCAGACACCCCAGGAGCCTCAGCTGCTCCAGGACCTGTGGCTGCCCAGGAGCTTCAGCTGCCCTGGAATCCTTGGACATCGTGGGGGCTCCAGGCAGAGCTTGGCAAGATGGAAAATGGGGAAATCCATGGATTTGTCTCAATCCTGGAGCGAGAGGGGGATTTGGAGAGGCTGCGTTGGAGCCCTGGAAGTGGGGGGCACTGGGGCCATGTCTGGGTGTCTTGGGGTGCAGGGTGTGGGGCCACGCTGGGGGTTGGGGACCCCTGGGGTTGTGATGGGAGAGGGGACCCCGAGAACCACCCCAAAAACTGCTCTGGGATGGGGCTCTCCAAAACCTGGTTTGAGGCGGGGTCTCCCAGAGCTGCCCCGGGATGGGGGACCGGGGGTCAAGGTCCCCGTGAGCCACCAAAGGACGGGGCCGGGCCCGGCGAGTCCGGGGGGAGCCCCGAATCCCCGTGAGGGGAGGGGCGGGGCAATAAGAGGGGCGTGGTCGTTGGGGGCGTGGTCTGCAGAGCAGTCATGGGGAGGGGCGATCGGGGCGCGGCCTAGAAGCGAGGGGGCGTGGTTTAATCAGGGGCGTGCAGATCGGGGCGGGGTTGCGTAGGGGGCGTGGCCTCGAGGCCAAGGGGCGGGGTTAGCCGAGGGGGCGTGGCCTGCCGGTGCAGGGGGCGGGCCGTGCCGGTGCGGTTCCGGGGCGGGCCCGCGGCAGCGCGGCGGGGCCGGGCCGGGCCGGAGCCGGAGCTGTCGGTGTCATGGCGCTGAACCTCGGCAAGAACGGGCGGGCGCTGCAGGAGGCCTACGGGCGGGTGGTGGCGGCGGGGAGCCCGACGGACTGGTGAGGGCCGGAGGCGGGCGGGAAGGGTCCGGAAAGGGAGAGTGAGGGGGCCCGGAAGGGATGTGGGGTGCATGGGGGGGATGGGGGGTGCACGGGGGTGATGGGATGTGGGATGCGTGGGGGTGATGGGGGATGGGTGCATGGGGGTGATGGGGGGATGTGGGGTGCATGGGGGGATGGGGGGTTGGGTGTATGGGGGGGATGGGGGGATGTGGGGTGCATGGGGGGGGATGGGTGCATGTGGGTGATGGGGGATGTGGGGTGCATGGGGGGATGTGGGGTGCATGGGGGGATGGGGGGTTGGGTGCATGGGGGCGATGGGGGGATGTGGGGGGGTGGGGGTGGGGTGATGGGGGGATGTGGGGTGTATGGGAGCAATGGGGGGATGTGGGGTGCATGGGGGATGGGGGAGGATGGGTGCATGGGGGTGATGGGGGGATGTGGGGTGCATGGGGGTGATGGGGAGGGGTGTGGAGTGTATGGGGGGATGGGTGCATGAGAGTGATGGGGGGATGTGGGGTGCATGAGGGGGATGTGGGGTGCATGTGGAGGCTGTGGGATGCATATGGGTGCTGTGGGGGTGCATGTGGGGGTGTTCCAGGGGGTTGTAGGGTGTATAGGGTGGGAATCTGAGGGGGAGTGGGAGGCAGAAGTGGAACCTGGATAGGGAGGTTGGGGGGGGCAGGTAGGGTTTTGGGGGTGCATAGGGGAAGGTTTAAGGCTTGGCTGGTGCCTCAGTGGGGCTGTGGGGTGGGAACTGTGAATGAGCAGCGTGGGGGTATCTGTGGGGTGCATGGCAGGGACTGGAGGTGAGGGGGTGGTGGGGATGTGGGGGCAGAGATCAGGGGATGTGTGGTGTTGGGGGGCAGGCAGCACGGGGACCCCATTGCAGTGTGTGCATTGGGGCGAGGACACCCCAAAGGGCACCGTGAGCTTTTGGGGTGCACCGCAGGGGCTCAGCTCCGCTCTTGCCTTCACTTCAGGGCTCTGTTCACCTACGAAGGCAACAGCAACGACCTGCGCGTGGCCGGCTCCGGGGGTGAGTGCAGGGGGGGGGACCATGGATGAGGATGGGGCTGTTTGCAGGGCTCTGCACCCCGCATCCAGCAGGGTCCTGTGCTGTGTTTGTGCCTCAAGCCCTGAGCATGGGAGCAGTGGGGGGGGCTTGGGGCAGGTTCTGGGTCTCTTTTCCTGGTGTTTTTCCATAAGGTTGTGAAGTTTGGGTCCCGGTGCCTCTCTGCAGGGGTTTAGATCCCAGCTGCCCACAAAGGAAGGACCGGGAAGCGCTTCCTGGCTTTCCCAGGCTGGTGATTCCAGGCTGCTGCTGCTCTGCTCTCTTTGCTTCCCCACTTGATGGGGGTCAGTGTGTGTGTTCCTTATGTGGCTGCTGGAGCTGGGGCAGTGCAGGCAGGCAGGATGCTCTGCTCTCCATCTGCATCCTGCAGCGTTCCCTGCCCGATTGCCTTTCCCATTTGGAAGCGGTTCCTCACAATCCACAAGCTCTCGGTGCTTGGGGTTGGGGAGTTGGGCAGGGAGTAACTTGATGAAATAGAACAAGGGAAAGTGTAGAGTCCTGCATCTGGGCAGGAACAACCCCAGGTTCCAGTATAGGTTGGGGAACGACCTGTTAGAGAGCAGTGTAGGGGAGAGGGACCTGGGGGTCCTGGTGGACGACAGGGTGACCATGAGCCGACACTGTGCCCTTGTGGCCAAGAAGGCCAATGGCATCCTGGGGTGTATTAGAAGGGGGGTGGTTAGTAGGTCGAGAGAGGTTCTCCTTCCCCTCTACTCTGCCCTGGTGAGACCCCATCTGGAATATTGTGTCCAGTTCTGGGCCCCTCAGTTTAAGGAGGACAGGGACCTGCTGGAGAGAGTCCAGCGCAGGGCAACTGAGATGATGAAGGGAGTGGAGCATCTCCCTTATGAGGAGAGACTGAGGGAGCTGGGTCTCTATAGCTTGGAGAAGAGGAGACCGAGGGGTGACCTTATTAGTGTATATCAATATATAAAGGGGGAGTGTCCCGAGGATGGAGCCAGGCTCTTCTCAGTGGCAAACAATGATAGGACAAGGGGCAATGGGTGCAAACTGGAACACAAGAGGTCCCTTCCAATCTCTAACATACTGGGGTACTGTGATACTGTGAAACGGGGCGGCGGGTCCTAGTGCAGTGCAGAGACCTGCTGGAAAGCAGTCACTGCTTTTCCAAGGGTCCCACAACCCCAAGCAGGAGGAGCTGTGGCCGGGGGATGTTTCTCTTGAAAAGACACGGCCTTTTTTTGTGTTTTCTCTCCTTTTCTGGCAGTTTTTTGGCCTCATCTTCCAGCAGGAGCGATGCTGCGGTCCATGGGGCAGCGCAGCCCTGCCCATCGAGCACCCTCTGGTCACTGAGCAGAGCTGGGCTCTGCTTCTCCATCCCTGAGCCCTGCCCTGGGGGTTACACCAGTGAGGAGGGTGCGGGCTGGGGTTTCCTCCTGCTTTACCCTGCACCAGCTTCCTGCTTGGTGAAGCGCCAGAGGTGGAAGGAGGGAGGGGAACAAGGCCCAGCTGGTTCCTCCTTTGCTGCTCAGGACTGCCCTGATCCTCCCCATGCTGTTTGCTGGTGGTGGAGGTGCTCTCCTTGCAGCATGGGTTTGGGTAGGAGCATCCTTCCCACTGTGGGTACCTGCCTCACAGCCTCTCCTTTCCCTCCTGGGGCAGATGGTGGCCTGGAGGAGATGGTGGAGGAGCTCAACAGCGGGAAGGTGATGTACGCCTTCTGCAGGGTGAAGGACCCCAACTCCGGCCTGCCCAAATACGTCCTCATCAACTGGGTGAGTGGGGACTGGCCTTCACCTTTCCCAGGAAGGGCCTCGGGGGGGAAATCACCGTTTCTCCCTTCAATTCCCTTTGGAATTGCTCCCTTCCTGCACATTGAATCCCTTCCACCAAGCTGCAGTACCAAGGACTTCCCATGCCCACTGCTGTGGATGCATAGCCCAAGCCCCATGGATGCAGGCAAAGAGAAACAGGGAGGATTCCCTTCCCTGTTGCAGCTCTCTGGCCATGGAGCTCGCTTGGCTGCTGGTGACACTGCTGGCAAATGGCTCTGAACCCATCTAGGATGGGTTGAGTGAAGCACCTGAGGGGGGGCAGGAGCCTGGAGCCCTCATGGTGCTGCCATTGTCATAGCATCATGGAATGGTTTGGGTTGAAGGGAGCTTAAACCTCACCCAGCTCCATCCCCTGCCACAGCAGGGACCCCTTCCACTGGAGCAGCTTGCTCCAAGCCCCTGTGTCCAACCTGGCCTCCACTCTCTTCACAGACTGGGGAAGGTGTGAATGACGTGAGGAAAGGAGCCTGCGCCAACCACCTCAGCACCGTAGCCAACTTCCTAAAGGTCTGCTCCTCTTCCCTGCTTCCTCCCCACATCCATGGCCCCTGGCTTAGGGAATGGCCATGGGGACCCTGCTCGGCTCACACTGCTCTTTGGGTGGCACAGAGGTGTCTGCAGGCGGGAGCTCGGGGCTCCCTCCACTGTCACAACCCTTCTGCAGTCAAAACCAGCTCTGGAGACTGCAGAGGAGGGGGAAAAGCCCCTTTGATCCCCAGGGAATGTTTGATTTCTCAGTGTTGGGATATCTTAACACGGCTGGGGACCTCTTGTACTCACCTGAGCCCTTCTCCTTCCCTTGGGAGCTCTGGGAGCACAGATGGGACCCATCAAGGCAGTGTGATGGGTTGGTTTAGTGGCTCCTAGAGCCACCCTCTCACTCCCTGCTTGCCTTTCCCCCTGCTCAGGGGGCTCATGTCACCATCAACGCTCGCGCCGAGGAGGACGTGGAGCCTGAGCTCATCATGGAGAAGGTGGCCAAGGCCTCTGGGGCCAACTACAGCTTCCACAAGGAGAACAGCAAGTTCCAGGACTCGGGCCCTCAGGCTCCTGTGGTGAGTTGGCTCCAATGGGGGGCTTCCTGTGGGGTTGCTCAGTGCCTGCTGCTCACAGGTGCTGCCTTTGCCTCCCCCAGGGCTCTGTCTATCAGAAGACGAACGCGATGTCCGAAATCAAGAGGGTCAATAAGGATAACTTCTGGGCCAAAGCAGAGGTGGGTGCTGGAGGGGGAGGCTTTAGGGGGAGGTTTGTCTCCATCTGCACCTTCCCTCTCTGACCTGCCTGGAGTCAGGATCCAGACCCCAAGTGAGGATGGAGCTGGGTGCATTGGTGGCACGGTGTGGGTAAGGCCCAGCAGCATCAACCCCGTGCTCTGCTGTGTGTGCCCTGGTAGAAGGATGAAGAGAACCGGAGGCTGGAGGAGAAGAGGAGAGCAGAGGAGGAGCGGCAGCGGCTGGAGCGGGAGCGGAGGGAGCGGGAGCTGCAGGAAGCAGCAGGGAGGGAGCAGAGATTCAAAGCGAGATCCAATGAGATCGAAGCCCAAAAGTGAGTCCCTGCCACTGGCGCTGCTCAGAGCCCATCCTGCTCTTGGGGTCTCTTGGCTCTGCTCTCAGGGGTGCCCTTGTCCCTTCCGAGCTGCGGGCAGAGCTGTTCCTCAGCTCCTGTGTGTGCATTCCCTGCTGCTGCAGTCACTGCACTTCCACTTCACAGCATCACAGTACCCCAGTATGTTAGAGATAGGAAGCGACCTCAAAAGCTCATCCAGTCCAATCCCCCTGCCGGAGCAGGAACACCTGGATAAGGTTACACAGGAACGTGTCCAGGCGGGTTTTGAATGGCTCCAGAGAAGGAGACTCCACAACCTCCCTGGGCAGCCTGTTCCAGTGTTCTGTATGAATTCATTTACTTTGTTTTACTTCAGTGGGGCTGCAAACTGGTGCACAGTTCATTCAAACAGGGTTTTTGAAGGAATACATCTTCAGGTTTTGCAAAAAAAGGGCAGAGGTTATTAGATTTAAGGAAAAGTTTGCTTACCTTTCTGTTTAACCCAAAGTGACAATGCCTACAATTATAAAACTTTATGAAAATGGAAAAGTTAAATCACAGCTAAATCACTTCACCTACCAAATTTGGGAAAAAATGGTCTTATCTGGCCATTAACACCTTCCAGGTAATCTGCAAATGAACCTCCTTTCATTCCACATCATCAAACAAGCACATACTTTCTTCAGATTAGTCCCACCACAAAGATATTTAACATTACTGTTTCTATCTTCTTCACCTCCTCTAGGAGAAACAGGTCTTCAGTTCCCCATGCCCCTAGTCCATCCAGTATTTTTGCTGGGATCAGACTACCTGAAAACTGTTGGACACTTTATGTTCCTTGTGATGCAGAGGGAACAATGGGGTGTGAAGGGGATTGGCTTCAGGTCACACTGGGGCAGGTTCAGCCCCGTGGTGCTCTGCCTTTGGGGCTCTGATCCCCCTCCTAGTGCTTGTGGGGCCCGAGCCAGCATCGCTCTGCTCCTGCTGATGGGAAGGGGTTGAGTTCCCTTTGCTCACTGTCCTGGAGGGTTGGCCGGGCTGTGGGCTCCTCCAGCTTGAGTGGGGATAGCATCTCCCTGGCCAAACCACAGCCACGTCCAGCAGCATCCATGGCTCTCCCTGCCCCAGGACCAAGCCTGAAACGTGTTACTGAAGCCCATAGCCACTGTTTGTGGGGTACCAGGGGTTCAGGCTGGCTGATGGAGGGCTCTGAGCCCTGCAGAGAGGAGGCAGCATGTGCAGGGCCCGGCATTGTGCTCTCTCTGCTGATTTCCTTCCTCTCTGAGCCTGTGTTGGGCGGTGGAGCTCGCTCTGCAGCAGCAGTGGGCACTGCCTTCCTGTTTGGAGCTCGGATGGGGAAGTCTGCCTGGTCCCTCCATGCCGGATGCTCGTGTCTGTGCTGCTGGAGGAAGAGCTGCTGCTGCTCTGCCCCTCTGCCCTTGCCCCCTGCACAGCTCCAGGGGTGGCCTGAGGCTCCTCATCCGGCCCAGCAGTGAGGGGCAGTGTCCTTCCTGTGCTCTTCCCTGGGTAGCTCAGCAGGGCAAGGTCCCAGAGCAGCCCCATGCAGGGCAAAGCCCTCATCCTGCCTGGTTGCTAACCTCACTTTATCACTTGCCTCCCCAGGAGACTCCAGCAGCAGCAAGAGGCAGAGCTCAGGGACAAGGAGCAGCAGCAATGGGTGAGCTTCAGTGTTAGCCCCTGTTTCTTCCCCCAGTGTCCATGATGGAGAGCACAGGGTGCTGTGGGGCAGGGGCAGGAGGTTGATGGAGGAGCTCCCCAGGCACTGAGAGCTCAGTGTGGAGAAGAGCCTGGAGGAAACTGAGTCCGTATCTGGAGCCCAGCAAACCTGCATCTCGCTCCAGCTGCAGGGGGTTTCTCCTCATTCACCCTCCAGCACCGTGGCTGTTCCCTGTTCCCATTTCCCCAGTCCTTGGGGCTGCCTGGGGAGATTGGGGCTGGCCGGGCCCCCCCAGAGCCTGCAGGAAACCCTCTTGTGCTGCAGAAGGAGCGGGCAGAGGAGTACGAGGCCAGGAGGCAGAAGGGCATCACAAGGAGTGAGTCGGTGGAGAAGGCACAGGTACAGAGCCAGGCTCCCTGCTCCCATCCTCCTTTGGCTCCATAGGGGGGGCATTGACCCTGGGCTCTTCCCTTTGCAGGAGGCTGCCTCGCTGATAGCACAGAGAGAGGTGAACCCCCGGGACATCTTCAAGCAGAGGGAGAGGTCGGTGCCAGTGGAGGCAGCAGTGGCTTCGCAGCCAGGTACAGCAAGGAGCTGGTTCCCAATCCCAATCCCAATCCCAATCCTGGGTCAGCCTCTGTGTGTTACCTGTGAGGCCACAGTTCCTGCCCCCCCACAGTGTTCTCTGCCGTGGGCAATGTCACACCCAGCCCATGTAGTTTTCCATGGTAAGGCTCTTGCTGGGGGCTGTGCCAGGATTTGGCAGCTGGGGTGAGAGTTTTCATGCTTTGGCTCTGCTTCTGGAGCTTAAACTTCGTATTTAAAATGAAAATCAAGCATATTAATGGTAGAAAGGGACCCCTGTCCTGGTGTGTCCTGGCTGCCATCCATTCACCTGCACTGGGCACTGGGGAGGCTGCACCTTGAACCCTGTGTTCAGTTCTGGGCCCTCACTACAAGGGAGACATTGAGGGGCTGGAGCGGGGCCAGAGAAGGGAATGGAGCTGGTGCAGGGCCTGGAGCACAGGGGTGATGGGGAAGGGCTGAGGGACCTGGGGGGTTCAGATGGAGAAGGGAAGGCTCAGGGGGGACCTGATGGCTGCCTCCAACTGCCTGACAGGAGGATGGAGCTGGGCTCTGCTCCCAAGGAACAAGGGATGGGACAAGAGGAACCGGCCTCAAGCTGCACCAGGGCAGGTTTAGATGGAGCTGAGGAACAATTCCTGCCCCAGAGGGTGCTCAGGCATTGGAACAGGCTGCCCAGGGCAGGGTCCCTGCAGGTGCTCACACCCCCTCAGTGCCATGGGGTGGCCGTGGCAGCGCTGGGGTAAGGGTTGGACTGGGTGAGCTTAAAGGGCTTTTCCAACCTGGCTGATTCTGTGATTCATTCCCCCCGTTTTCCACTGGCTGAACCAAGCAGCAGTGTGTTCTTTCAGAAGAGACCAATCTGCTCTAAGATCTGATCAGATAGAAAGCAGGAAGCTGAGGAAGCAAAGCTGAAAGCAGCTGAGGAAGCAGCTGAGCACCCGTGCTAGCTCAATGCTCTCAGGCAGCTCAGCCTCCTCCCATCTATCTGGAGTTCATCTGGAAGAAGCACTTCTGTGATAGGAGCACACAATCCCTTGGGGTTTCCCTCCCCAGTGGCTTCCAGTGGTGGAAAGGGAGACAAGTGCCCTGGTACTGGTAAAACCCAGGGGCTGAGGGCAGGTTTGTGAGCCTTGGTGCTTGTTCAGGGCTGTGCTGGGGTAGGGTTTGCCTCGTAACTCTCCTGCTTTGCTTTTGTTTGCCTTTGGAGGTGTAGATGGAGGAGATACAGGCAGAGTTACCCGCTGCCAAAGGAGCAGTTTGAATCCTACCCCTCCCATTGCTGCTCCTAATGTCTGGAATTCAGGGCCTGGGTGACCCCATCCTCCCCAGAACTCTTCCTCCCCCCAAAACGTGCCTTTCTCTTCTTTGTGCTGCAGCTCCTGCTGTAACCAGGAGACAAACTCGTTTTCCACAGCCAGGATTAGAGCTGGAAAATCCTGCTTAGGAGGCTGATGGAGCTGGGGGCTCCTATGGCAAAAAGCACCCGACAGCCCCCCTCTGTAACTGAACCCTTTGGGCCATGGAGCTGTTGCTGCATGGAGGAAGCCTCAGCACTGGCCCTGCTCCTGCAGCTCATCCCTATCCTTTCCTAGGCAAGCTTCGCAGCCCTTTCCTGCAGAAGGAGGTGGACTCAGCCCCGAGCCCTGCCTGCCCCGTGTCCCCTGCCCGGGGCACTGCTCCCACCGCCTTCATCCCCTCTGGTGCCCGGGGGACGCCTCCAGCCTCTCCGGTGCCCGCAGCAGGTACGTGGTGTAGCTGTGCACTGACAGAGTCCCCAAGGGGCAGCTTGAGGCCAGGCTCTGAGTTTCTGGTTCAGGTCTTCAGGCCAGAAACCAGAGTTTGTCCCAGGGCTGAGCGTGATGCTGAGGCTGGGGAAGGAGGGGAGTTACTGCTGCCTGCTGGGGAGGTCCCTGCGTTGCCTCCTTCAGCCTTCCAGTGCCTGAAGGGGCTGCAGGGAACCTGGAGAGGGGCTTGGGACAAGGGCTTGTAGGGACAGGCCAAGGGGAATGGCTTGAACCTGCCCGAGGGGAGACTGAGCTGAGCTCTTAGGCAGAAGCTCTTCCCTGTGAGGGTGCTGAGGCACTGGCACAGGGTGCCCAGAGAAGCTGTGGCTGCCCCATCCCTGGCAGTGCTCAAGGCCAGGTTGGACACAGGGGCTTGGAGCAAGCTGCTCCAGTGGAAGGGGTCCCTGCCCATGGAAAGGATTGGAGCTGGATGAGCTTTAAGCTCCCTTCCAACAGTGACCAGGCTGAGTCTGTGATAAGCAGAGGGCTCAGTGGCCGAGGGGCTGAGGACATCTCCTGGCTGAAAGGCTGAAATTCAGCTCCGTGCACCCCCAGAGCCCCTCCTGCTGCAGGGGATGTGAAGTTTGCTCCCAGGCCTTTCCAAAATGCCTTCGAGAGAAGCCAAGGACCTTTTCTGCCCCTGTGCAGGAGCAGCTCGGGCGGTCAGGGCTGTTTCATCACCCCAGGGAAGGCAGAGGGTTGGTGCCTGTTGTCAGTGCACGGTTGCAGGGCTCCCTGCACATCGCTGCCCTCACTGGGGTGATGGCAGGGAGAGGGACCCGTGCTGGGGAGAGCTTGCTCTGCTCTGTCCTCTCCAGGAGGTCTGTATGGGGAGAGCAAGCCTGGAGGAGGGCTGGTTGCATCCAAAGGGTCTCCCCATGGGCTGAGGGTGACATTGGGGTGTTCACATCCCTGCTGCTTGGCCCCGTGCTGCTCACGGCCCTGCCCAAGGCTACCGCAGTCACCACTAGATGCTGCTCTTGACCAGGGTCTCTGCACCAAGCCTTCCCCATCAGGCTTGAGGAGCAGCTTGGGAATGGTTCATCCTGAGCAAGCTTCTTCCTTTCCCCATTGGAGGGCCTGGATCTCTCCCTTGTCTTTCCTATCATTCCATAAGCCCCCACTGGCCCCATGGGTTTGTGCTTGCTGGGCAGGAGGTCAGGGAGCATCCATGCATCATGAGTTTGGTGGCACTTCAGCCTGGAGCAGGAGCTGGACCAGTGAGGGGCGAGGGGGAGGTTTTGGGGGTACCGTGGTGAGATCCCGTGTGCTTCCTTCACAGGGCGAGACTCGGGGTACAATTCCAGCGTCCCAGCTTCCCATGAGGAAGAGGCAAACCTCTATGAGGAGCCACCGGACTCCTCAGCCATCTATGAAGAACCCCCTCAGGTTGGTGCAATGGGATCTAAAACCAGTGGGGATCCCCCAAGCTCGGGCTGCATCCCCATGGGAATGCTGCTGCATCCTTCCCATTGCCAACAGGGAGCCGTGTTGGCTCTGAGCCCCTCTCACCGACTGCCCTAGGAGGTGATGATGGGGAAGGCTCTCAGCAGCCTCTCTCCTCCTCCTCCTGCTTTGCACGTCCCAGCCCATCAGAGCAGACAAAGCCCAGCTCTGTGGTGTGCTCTGTCAGCTTCTCCACTGTCTAATAGCAGGGTTGTGTCATGCTGCAGTGTTTCCCTTGGAGATGCGGTGGCCCTGTGGTTTCCTCTCCTTTAGTCATCCGCCCCTTCCCGGCTCTCAAACACAGAAGCATTTCAGACAGACTTGATCTGCTCATTCCCAAATCTGTCTGGAAGGGTTCAGCTTCCAGAGGAGCAGGGCTGGGGCTGAAACTGGAGCTGGTCCAGCTTCAACGGGTGCATCCATGGGGACGGTGAACCCCTGTCTGCAGCAGAGATCCCAAGGGATGTGGACTGGCTGCTGCCAGAGGGGTTGCCTGCTGCTGGTTTCTGGTGCTTCTGGTTAGGATGCTCCTTTAGGAGTCCATAGAGACACTTGGTGTGAGCTTCCCAGAGCCAACCTCCTGCACACAATGCTCTGATCCTTTGGGGGCTGCTCCGAGCCTCTGGGTGTTGTACACCTCCTTCCCACTGTTTCTCCTGCAGTTCAACAACTCCCCGTCCACCCAGTGAACCAAGGCGGGTTGTGATGTGCACCCCATTGTGTTGGGGTGGTGAGAGCCTGTTCTGCAGCCCCTTGCTCTGCTAACAAAGCCCCACTGCATCCTGCACACTGGTAACTCCTGTTCTTCTCTCTCCTTCCTGAAGGAACATGTGGATGATGCCAAATACGAGTACCCGGTGGAGTACCAGCAGCCGGACCTGACGGGGAAGGGGATCTGTGCCCGGGCGCTATATGACTACCAGGCTGGTAGGAGCTGCAGAGCCCAGCTCCCCCTCTGACCCTAGGGAGGGGGGCTTGCTGGGTCCAGTCTGTTTCCATCTTGCTCCTCCATAGAGGGTCTTACACCCAGACTGGGGCTGGAGTGGTTTGGGTTGAAGGGAGCTTAAAGCCCATCCAGCTCCAATCTCTGACATGGGCAGGGACCCCTTCCACTGGAGCAGCTTGCTCCAAGCCCCTGTGTCCAACCTGGCCTTGAGCACTGCCAGGGATGGGGCAGCCACAGCTTCTCTGGGCACCCTGTGCCAGCGCCTCAGCACCCTCACAGGGAAGAGCTTCTGCCTAAGAGCTCAGCTCAGTCTCCCCTCGGGCAGGTTCAAGCCATTCCCCTTGCCCTGTCCCTACAGGCCCTTGTCCCAAGCCCCTCTCCAGGTTCCCTGCAGCCCCTTTAGGCACTGGAGCTGCTCTAAGGTCTCCCCTTCAGGAGCCTTCTCTTCTCCAGGCTGCCCCAGCCCAGCTCTCTCAGCCTGGCTCCAGAGCAGAGCTGCTCCAGCCCTCCCAGCATCTCCATGGGAGATGCTGCATCTCCATCTCTTTCTCCCCTAACATCTGTTTCTCACTTCCCTCTCTTCCCTCCCTCTCTCTGCCTCATTCCAGCCGATGACACTGAGATCTCCTTTGATCCAGAGAACATCATCACCAACATCGAGATGATCGATGAGGGCTGGTGGCGCGGGTACGGCCCCGACGGCCACTTTGGCATGTTCCCGGCCAACTACGTGGAGCTGATCGAGTGAGGGGCCATGGGGCTCGCCCCCAGGCTGCTCCCAGTCCTCCCAATGGCTCTGCCTTCGAGTTCCTCCTCTTTTGACTCTGATTCTCTCTCCACACTGGTGCCATCGCCCTGCTCCCGGTGGGGCTGACCCCAGCACTGCTCCCTTCTCCCATCCCCTATTGCTGGCCCTTGGTTGGGATGAAGGCCCCAGTCCCATCCCAAGCCTTTGGGTCAGGCTCTGAATTCTCTTGCTGGGCTCAAGGATAAGGGATGACGAATCCCTTCCAGGGTATTTTCAGGGAACAAGTTGCCTCTTTCCCCACGCTCCCTCTGACCCTGTGGCCACCACAGAGCAGTTTTCCCCATTCCGGCTCGCTGGCGAGGCCCTTGCATTGCTTTTAGGGGTTTAACATCACCTGCAGAGGTGAAACCTCCTCTGCAGCGTTGCCACCACCCCTGAACCTCGCCATGAGCATCCCCCTCTGCTGTCCCCACCACAGGGGTTCGCTTTTCTCTTCCCTGTCCCCAAACCACGCTCCAGGCTGTGTGAATGAGCTCCCGTGGAGGGGGGCCAGCGAGGCCAAAGGGGGGGTTTGGGTCTGTCTTTTGGTCTGTCTCCCATGGGACCCCCCAATCACCCCAAATTCACTGTGAACAAGGAAGAGCCCAGCCCAGCCGCCACCTTCCCCTTGTTGAGTCTCTTCCCTGGTGTTGCTTTAGGAGTAGAAGGAGAGGATGGGTTTGAGGGTGCCCGTTCCCCCTGTGGCCCTGTGGGCTCTTTCCCCACTGCTTGCTCCTCCCCATCCCTCCCAGCAACAATAAAAGGGCTTTTCTTTGGTGATGGATGTGTGGTCCCGTGCAGGAATTGGGGTGAAATGCCAGTGTTTTGGTGCAGGGAGGGCAGAGCTCTCCTGTTCCCAACATCAGCTCTGAGCACTAAGGGGAATCACCCCATGGTTTTGGAATGGGTGCCCCAGCATCAGGCAGTGAGGGGCAGGACTTGGCCCCATCCCTTTATTCACTGGGGCCTAGGTGCAGGATGGGGAACATGCTTTGGGATGGGGACAGTGTGGGGACAGCAGGGACATGGGGGTGATAGGCACAGGGATGCACAGTGTTGAGGGCATGCGGGTGATGGGGGTGCAGCAGGAGTGGGGAGCTTGTGTTGGCACAGGGTTACTATGGACAGGGCACAGGTTTGGAATGCTGTGGGGATAGGGAAGGGAATGGCATGGATGGTGGGTGGGCAAAGGGATGGGGATGAGGGTGGGGATGACATGGGAATGGGATAGGGATGGAGAAAGGGATGGGGATGACAGAGACAGGATGGGGAAAGGGATGGGATGGGCAAAAGGATGAGGATGGGACAACATGGGGATGGGAAAAGGGATGGGGATGGGAAAAGGGATGGGGATGGGCAAAAGGATGAGGATGGGACAACATGGGGATGGGAAAAGGGATGGGGATGGGCAAAAGGATGAGGATGGGACAACATGGGGATGGGATGGGGATGGGAAAAGGGATGGGGATGGGCAAAAGGATGAGGATGGGACAACATGGGGATGGGATGGGGATGGGAAAATGGATGGGGATGGGCAAAAGGGTGAGGATGGGACAACATGGGGGTGGGATGGGGATGGGATGGAGAAAGAAGGGATGGAGATGGGGCTGGCAGAGGGATGGAGCTGGGGACAGCATGGTTATAGAGCAGGGCACAGGCAGTGGCATGGAGCTGGTACCAGCCCTGTGAAGCCGCAGCCTGGGCACTGACCCCATGGGCTCCCGTTCCCTCACTTCCAGGCAGTGAAGAACTGCTTGAAGAGCGGCGTCTCGTGGCCCTGGGGCAGGATTTCCACCTGGGGGGCAGGGATGTGGGGACGCTGCCTGTGCCAGCCCGTGCCCCCCATCCCTCCCCACTGCACCCACCTGCGTGCGGGGCGAGTGGCCCATGCGGGCGATCACCTCCTCAGCCACCCTCAGGGCCGCCTGGCGCTCCTGCTCGTTGGCCTTGCGCCCTATGGACAGGGACGTCAGAGCCCCATAGGGGATGGGCACTGTCCCCATCCCTATCCCCATCCCTGGGTACCTTTCCACACATAGACCTTCCCTCCGGCACCATTGTCCAGCACGAAGCAGTCATCGGAGCAGAGCACGCTCTGGTTGAAGGGGCTGCTCGCAGCCACTTGGGTCAGGTCCATGCGCCCCGTTGCATCCGACACCTGTGCGGGGACAGGGGGTCAGCTGCAGCATCCCTCATCCGTGCCCTGCCCCATGCATCCCATGGGGCCACCATGGTGTTCCCAGCGCTGGTGTCCCACCATGCCCTTGCCTTGTAGAGGATGGCTGCCCGCGCATTGCTCTGGTCGGCCACGGCGTCCTCCTCGGGGGTGCCCTCTGGCAAGGGGGGTTTGGGGCCCAGCACCTGCAGGGAGAGCGGACTCAGGCCTTAGGAGCACCCCCAGGGGCATTGGGGACCCCCTCTCCTCCCAGTGAGCACATGGGGGTCCTCCCGTACCTGGAGCATCTCCGGTGGCTCCTCGCCATCAGCCACGATCTCCAGGCGGGCTCTGCCCCCCCGCTCGCTGTCCCGGATGGCTGCGGCCAGCTCCTGCGCCCGGCTGCGCTCCAGCGCGTTGCACCCGGAGCCGCACCAGACCAGGAGGCTCTGGGGACAGGGAGAGGGGTGGTGGGGATGGAGCCATCGGTGGGGGCTTCAACCCCGCTCAGCCGGGATGGGGATGGGGCAGTCACAGGCAGACGGCACCCAGACAGACATAGGGGTGGATAAATGGGTGTCCCAATGGATGGATGGATACAGGGATGGATAAATGGGTGTCCCAATGGATGGATGGACACAGGGGTGGATAAATGGGTGTCCCAATGGATGGATGGACACAGGGATGGATAAATGGCTGTCCCAATGGATGCATGGGTACAGGGATGGATAAATGGCTGTCCCAATGGATGGATGGACACAGGGATGGATAAATGGCTGTCCCAATGGATGGATGGACACAGGGATGGATAAATGGCTGTCCCAGTGGATGGATGGACACAGGGATGGATAAATGGCTGTCCCAATGGATGGATGGACACAGGGATGGATAAATGGCTGTCCCAATGGATGGATGGACACAGGGATGGATAAATGGCTGTCCCAGTGGATGGATGGACACAGGCAGATGGGTAAATGCCTGTCCCAATGGACGGATAGACATCCAGATGGAGAAACACCCCAGCAACCACACATGCCTATGGATCAGGGAACCCCCCAACTGACTGATGGGCACCCCAAGACACAGAACTCTCTAAGGACAGCCGGACACCCCTATGGATGGAGCCAGTGGACAGATGGCTACCTTGAAGGGCAGGCAAACAGCACAACAGACTGATACTCGGAGGGACAGGGAGACACCCCAGCAGACAGACACCCCAAGGCAGACACCCCTGTGTGTGCATGGGCACCCCAAGAGAAGGACAAACAGCCAGGGCACCCCACTGAGAGCCCAGGGGACAGATGGGCACCCAGCAGCATTGCCCTGGGTGTGGGGCACAGGGAGGGGATGATGGGGACAGAGCCCCCCCCGCACCTCGCCCAGGTCAAGGATGAAGCAGTCTCCGGTGTTGAAGCTGCTCCAGGCCAGGTCCCTCTCGCTGGCCCGGATGTTCCTCCTGCCCTTGACCTGGTAGAGCCGGTGCCCGGGGCTGGCGCTGGGGCGCGGGGCCTTGAACGCCGAGGCCACGCCACCGTCCTGCAGCATTGAGGGGTTGGGCGCCCATGGTGGGACCAGCATCCACCAGGGATGCTGAGCACCCAGTAGATACCAAGCACCCAAGGGGTGAGGGCTCAGTGCACGGCCCAGCACTCAGTGGGGATGATGAGCACTGAGTACAGGTCCTGAGCACCCAGAGGTGATGCTCGGCACCTACCAGGAAGGCATCGAGCACCCAAAGGTGATGCTGAATGCCAGGCATCTGGTGGTGATGCCCTCAGCAGGATGCTCTATACGTGTCAAGGATGCTGAGCACCCACCATGAGGGCTGAGCACCTACCAGTGATGCCCAGCACCTAGAGGGGAGTCCCACATGCTCACTGGGGATAAGTGAGGGTGCCAAGAGCTTGGTGGTGATGCCAAGCACCAGGTCAGGATGCTGGGCACCAGGTCAGGATGCTGAGCACCGGGTTAGGATGCTGAGCACTGGGTCAGGATGCTGAGCACCGGGTCAGGATGCTGAGCACCGGGTCAGGATGCTGAGCACCAGGTTAGGATGCTGAGCACTGGGTCAGGATGCTGAGCACCGGGTCAGGATGCTGAGCACCATGCGGGATGCCGAGCACCATGCGGGATGCTGAGCACGGGGTCAGGATGCTGAGCACCATGCGGGATGCTGAGCACTGGGTCAGGATGCTGAGCACCGGGTCAGGATGCTGAGCACCATGCGGGATGCTGAGCACCGGGTCAGGATGCTGAGCACCATGCGGGATGCTGAGCACCATGCGGGATGCTGAGCACTGGGTCAGGATGCTGAGCACCGGGTCAGGATGCTGAGCACCGGGTCAGGATGCTGAGCACCATGCGGGATGCTGAGCACCGGGTCAGGATGCTGAGCACCGGGTCAGGATGCTGAGCACCGGGTCAGGATGCTGAGCACCGGGTCAGGATGCTGAGCACCGGGTCAGGATGCTGAGCACCGGGTTAGGATGCTGAGCACCGGGTCAGGATGCTAAGCACGGGGTTAGGATGCCGAGCACCGGGTCAGGATGCTGAGCACGGGGTCAGGATGCCGAGCACCGGGTCAGGATGCTGAGCACCATGCGGGATGCTGAGCACCATGCAGGATGCTGAGCACCATGCGGGATGCTGAGCACTATACGGGATGCTGAGCACCATGCAGGATGCTGAGCACAATGCGGGATGCTGAGCACTATACGGGATGCTGAGCACCATGCAGGATGCTGAGCACAATGCGGGATGCTGAGCACCATGCAGGATGCTGAGCACTATGCGGGATGCTGAGCACCATGCAGGATGCTGAGCACCATGCGGGATGCTGAGCACCATGCGGGATGCTGAGCCCCATGCGGGATGCTGAGCCCCATGCGGGATGCTGAGCCCCATGCGGGATGCTGAGCACTGGGTCAGGATGCTGAGCACCATGCGGGATGCTGAGCACTGGGTCAGGATGCTGAGCACCATGCAGGATGCTGAGCCCCATGCGGGATGCCGGTGCTCAGTGGATGCTGAGTGCCGGGAGCACCGTGGGGCTCTCAGCGGTACCTGGTAGGTGACGCCGTGCGGGAAGTACTGCATGAAGAGGTCGGACTCGTTGCCCTGCACCTCGCGGTGGGTGACGGGCCGCTCCCCCAGCAGCGCGTTCAGCTGCGTGGACAGGAGGGCGCAGGCCCTCTGCTCGTCCTGCGAGGAGTCCCGGCCTGCGGGCACCGGCTGTGAGCTGCGGCTGCCCCCGCAGCCCCCGGTACCTGGTACCCAGCGAGAGCCGCGGCTGCCCCCGCAGCCCCCGGTACCTGGTACCCAGCGAGAGCCGCGACTGCCCCCGCAGCCCCCGGTACCTGGTACCCAGCGAGAGCCGCGGCTGCCCCCGCAGCCCCCGGTACCTGGTACCCAGCGAGAGCCGCGGCTGCCCCCGCAGCCCCCGGTACCTGGTACCCAGCGAGAGCCGCGGCTGCCCCCGCAGCCCCGGTACCTGGTACCCAGCGAGAGCCGCGGCTGCCGGCCCCCGGTACTGGTACCCAGCGGAGCCGCGGCGCCCCCGCAGCCCCGGTACCTGGTACCCAGCGAGAGCCGCGGCTGCCCCCGCAGCCCCCGGTACCTGGTACCCAGCGAGAGCCGCGGCTGCCCCCGGTACCTGGTACCCAGCGAGAGCCGCGGCTGCCCCCGCAGCCCCGGTACCTGGTACCCAGCGAGAGCCGCGGCTGCCCCCGCAGCCCCCGGTGCCCAGCGCGCACCCAGCCAGAGGTGCAGGTGCGCCCGCTCCTCGGGGCCGTTGTGCAGCACCAGGTACGCGTCCCCCGAGAAGAACAAGCCCCAGCTCCGCTCCGGGACCTCCACCGGCCGCAGCTTCTCCACCCTCCAGATGTGCAGCCCCGGGAGGGAGGCGGCGGGGCCGAAAGGGGAACCGCTGGGGGGAAAAGGGGTTGCGGGGGGGAGCGGGGGTGGTTGGGGTGATAGGGGGTGATGGGGAGTGGGGGATGGTGATGGGGGGTGATGGGGGTGTGAGCAGGGGATGATGGGAGGTAATGGGGGTGATGGGGGTGATGGGGGTGATGGGGGGTGATGGGGGGTGATGGGGGTGATGGGGGGTGATGGGGGTGGTGGGGGGTGATGGGGGTTGATGGGGGGTGATGGGGGGTGATGGGGAGTGATGGGGAGTGATGGGAGGTGATGGGGGTATGAGCAGGGGGTGATGGGGAGTGATGGGGGGTGATGGGGGGTGAGGGGGGTTGATGGGGAGTGCAGGATGGTGATGGGGGGTGATGGGGAGTGATGGGGGGTAGGGGGGGTGATGGGGGTGTGAGGAGGGGATGATGGGAGGTGATGGGGGTGATGGGGAGTGGGGGATGGTGATGGGAGGGTGTGAGCAGGGGGTGACGGGGGGTAATGGGAGGGTGATGGGAGGTAATGGGGAGTGATGGGGGTGATGGGGGGTGATGGGGGGTGATGGCGGGTAGGGGGGTTGATGGGAGGTGATGGAACGTGATGGGGGGGTGTAAGCAGGGGGTGATGGGGAGTGACAGGGGGTGATGGGAGGATGATGGGGGGGTAATGAAGGGTGATGGGGGTGTGAACAGGGGGTGATGGGGGGGTGATGAGGAGTGATGTGGGGTAATGGGAGGCGATGGGGGGGGTTGGGAGGAAGGTAGTACCTTGTGGGGATGGCGGTGTACATGGCGTCAGGGTGGATGGATGGACCTGAGGACAGACACAGTAAGGTGAGAACCAGGAGGTCAAGGACACCCCAGCAGGGAGACGGATGCCCCAGTAGAGAGACAGACACCCCTAGGAACAGACGGCTGCCCCTGTGGATAGGGGGACACCCCTACAGACAGACAGACACCCCGATAAACGGGCACGCAGGAAGACAGAGAGACAGACAGAGAGCACAGCGGGTGGGGAGCCCCCCAGGGCGGGCAGATGGACCCCGGGATGGGCAGGCACAGACCCCCCCCTCCCCAACAGAACCCCCCCAACAGACCCCCCCCAACAGACCCCCCCCAACAGAACCCCCCCAACAGACCCCTCCCAATAGACCCCCCCCCAAGAGACCCCCCCCAACAGAACCCCCCCAACAGGCCCCCCCTACAGACCCCGTTGCTCGCAGCGGCTGCACCAGGACTCAAGGATGCCCCAAGCAGCCGCGGGGCACCCGGAAGACGTCGGAGGTGACTCAGGAGCAGGAAAGGGTGGGGACGGGACAGGACGGGGGGGGGATAGCCTTGTGTGGGGCCCCCCCCACTGGGAATGGGGCCCCCCCACTGGGAACGAAACTCCCCCACTGGGAACGAGACCCCCACACTGGGAACGGGGCCCCAACACTGGGAACGGGGCCCCCCACTGGGAATGGGGCCCCCACACTGGGAACAAGACCCCCACACTAGGAACGGGCCCCTCCCACTGGGAACGAGACCCCCACACTGGGAACGGGGCCTCCACACTGGGAACAAGACCCCCCCACTGGGAACGGGCCCCCCCCACTGGGAACGGGGCCCCCACACTGGGAACGAGCCCCCCCACTGGGAACGGTGCCCCCCCACTGGGAACGGGGCTCCCCCACTGGGAACGGGCCCCCCCCACTGCTGGGACCCCCCCTTCACCATCGTGGCGCTCTCCCCTCTCCATTGGGATCCCCATCCCACCATGAACCCCCCCCTGCACTGCTGGGACCCCCAACTCCACAGGGGCTGGGGCAGGGCTGAGGGGGGTGTACTGGGTGCAGGGGGCATACTGGGAGCTGCACTTGGGTTGTACTGGGAGGGGGTTGTACTCGGGTATGGGGGGGCTGTAATGGGGGTCTATGAGGGGTTGGGGAGGCTGTAATGGGAGCAGAGCTGGAAGGCGGGGGCATTACTGGAGGTTGTATGGGGCTCATTGGGAGGCAGTGGGAGCTGCACTGGAAGCATTGGGAGGCACTGGGAGCTCCACTGGGAGGGACTGGGAAGCACTGATAACATGAGGAGCTGCACTGGGAGCACTGGGATGGATTGGGAGGCCCTGGGAGCTGCACTGGGAGGGACTGGGAAGCGCTGATAACATGAGGAGATGCACTGGGAGCACTGGGATGGATGGGGAGGCGCTGGGAGCTGCACTGGGAGGCACTGGGAAGCACTGATAACATGAGGAGCTGCACTGGGAGCACTGGGATGGATTGGGAGGCACTGGGAGTTGCACTGGGAGGGACTGGGAAACACGGATAACATGAGGACCTGCACTGGGATGGATTGGGAGACACTGGGAGCTGCACTGGGAGGAACTGGGAAGCACGGATAACATGAGGAGCTGCACTGGGAGCACTGAGGGGGATTGGGAGGCACTGGGAAGCACTGCTAACATGAGGAGCTGCACTGGGGTGGATTGGGAGGCACTGGGAGCTGCACTGGGAGGCACTGATAACATGAGGAGCTGCACTGGGAGCACTGGGATGGATTGGGAGGCACTGGGAGCTGCACTGGGAGCACTGGGATGGATTGGGAGGCAATGGGAGCTGCACTGGGAGCACTGGGATGGATTGGGAGGCACTGGCAGCTGCACTGGGAGCACTGGGATGGATTGGGAGGCGCTGGGAGCTGCACTGGGAGGCACTGGGAGCTGCACTGGGAGCTGCACTGGGAGCACTGGGATGGATTGGGAGGCGCTGGCAGCTGCACTGGGAGGCACTGGGATGGATTGGGAGGCGCTGGGAGCTGCACTGGGAGGCAGTGGGAGCTGCACTGGGAGGCACTGGGATGGATTGGGAGGCGCTGGCAGCTGCACTGGGAGGCACGTGGCGTGCTCCCCGCAGCCCCCCCGCAGCATGGCTGGGCCGTGACTCACGCGTGGGACGAGTGCGAGCGGCCTCAGCCCCAGCGCGGCCCGGGGAGCCTGCGGGCCCCGGGGGGGGGGGGGGGATGCTCTGAGCGGTGCGGGTGCGGTGCGGGCCGTGCGCAGCGGGGCACGGTCCCTGCGGGCGGTGCTGCCCGGCCCGTGTGTGCGGTGCCTGCTCCGTGCGCGGCTCTGGGCGATGTGCGGGGGGGGGGAGGGGTCCAGATGTGCTGTGCACGCAGAGCCATGGATGTGATGGGAGCGTGCCCGGGCCCGTGTGCCCGCACAGTGCCGGGGGGTGCGGGGCCAGCGCCCGCTCCCGTGCAGAGCTGGTGCCGCCTGGTGCCCGTGCGGTGCCGGTGCCGTCCCAGCACCGCACAGTGCTGGTGCTGCTGCTGCCAAGCGACCCCCATGCAGTGCCAGTGCCATTGCAGTGCCCGTTCGGTGCTGGCGGCACTGCCGAGCGGGTCCTGCGCACTGCCGGTCCCGTGATGATGCCGGTGCCGGTCCCGGTCCCGTTGTTCCCGATGCCGGTCCCGTGATGATGCCGGTGCCGGTACCGTGCTGATGCTGGTCCTGGTGCCGGTCCCGTTGTTCCCGGTGCCGGTCCCGTGCTGATGCCGGTCCCGGTCCCGGTCCCGTGCTGATGCCGGTCCTGGTGCTGGTCCCGTGCTGATGCCGGTCCCATTGTTCCCGGTGCCGGTCCCGTGCTGATGCCGGTGCCGGTCCCGGTCCCGTGCTGATGCCGGTCCCGGTCCCGTGCTGATGCCGGTGCCGGTCCCGTGCTGATGCCGGTCCCGGTGCCAGTCCCGTTGTTCCCGGTGCCGGTGCCGGTGCGGGTCCCGTGCTGATGCCGGTGCCGGTGCCGGTCCCGTTGTTCCCGGTGCCGAGCGGTTCCCTCTCTCCGCCGTCCCCCCGCCCCATTCGCCTCCGCTCCATCGGTGCCGCCCCCGCCCGCCCCCGCCGCCGCCCCCCGTCCCCCTCCCGCTCTCCCGTTCCCGGCCCGGTCCCGGCGGCATCGCACGATGGGGCCGCCCCGGTCGTGCCTCGTGCTCGCGGCCGCGCTGCTGCCGCTGCTGCCGGCCGGGGCCGCACCGGGACCCTCCGAGCCCGGACCCGCGGTCACCGACGCCGAGATCGAGGCGTTCCTGCGCGGCCTCCTCGGCACCGGAGACCGCGACGGGGATGGGGATGGGGACGGCGACGGCACCGACCTGGGCTTCGGCATCGACCCGAGCATCGGCACCGGCAGCGACACCGGTGAGCGAGGGCGCCGCGGGGGTGCAGCGGGGAGGGACGGAACCCCTCGGCCTGGCCTTGGCGCCCCTCACCCCGCGGCGGGGCGGCTGCAAACCCCCCCCCCCCCCTTTTCCCCTCCGTTCTCCTCCCTCCAGGCTCCCCGGGGCTGATGGAGCCCGAGAAACCCAAGAAGGGAAAGAAGGAAAAAGCTCCAAAACCCACCAAGAAGCCCAAGGAGAGAGCGCGGGGCTCCAAGAAGGACAAGGACAGGGACAGGGGCCGGGATAAGGACAGGGACAGGGACAGGGGCCGGGACAGGGACAAGCCCCCCAAGAAGCCCAAAGAGAAACCCCCAAAAGGCTCCGAGAAACCACCCAAAGGCTCCAAGAAGCCCAAGGAGAAGCCACCCAAAGCCACCAAAAAACCCTCTGGCAAGAAACCACCGGAGCCCCCAACACCTCTCCCGGAGCTCCGCATCACCCCACAGCCCCCATGGGGCGAGGATGAGGAGGGGACACCCCAATTCCCAAAGCAGGCTTTGCCCTACGAGGAGGAGGAGGAGGATGGGGGTGGCAGAGGTGAGTATTGGGGAGCCCCATCTCTCCACCAGCAGGGTTTTGGGGGGTCTTGGCACATCACAGCATCACCCTGTGCCCCACAGCTCCCAGCTGCCCTGGCTTTGTCCCCCTGGGGTCATGCTCCCCCATCAGCCTTCCTCTCACCATGGGCTTTACTGCCTGGATGGGCTGGGTTTGAGGCTGGGTTTGGGGCTGGGATTGGGGTCTGGGGTCCCCAACAGGGCCTTGCTCTGTCCCTGTCCCCAGGGGAGCCGGAGGAGACACCAGTGTGGGAACTGGGCCGGGAGGACTCACATCCAGAGCCTGGTGAGTGCCCTGGCCCCGGGCCACTGCCCTGGGTATTGGGGCCACCTCCCTGTTCCCCAATGCCACCCCCTGCACCCCATTGCCACCTCCCTGCACCCCATTGTCACCTCCCTGCACCCCATTGCCACCTCCCTGCACCCCATTGTCACCTCCCTGCACCCCATTGTCACTTCCCTGCACCCCATTGTCACCTCCCTGCACCCCATTGTCACCTCCCTGCACCCCATTGCCACCTCCCTGCACCCCATTGTCACCTCCCTGCACCCCATTGCCACCTCCCTGCACCCCATTGCCACCTCCCTGCACCCCATTGTCACTTCCCTGCACCCCATTGTCACCTCCCTGCACCCCATTGTCACCTCCCTGCACCCCATTGTCACTTCCCTGCACCCCATTGCCACCTCCCTGCACCCCATTGCCACCTCCCTGCACCCCATTGTCACTTCCCTGCACCCCATTGCCACCTCCCTGCACCCCATTGTCACCTCCCTGCACCCCATTGTCACTTCCCTGCACCCCATTGCCACCTCCCTGCACCCCATTGTCACTTCCCTGCACCCCATTGCCACCTCCCTGCACCCCATTGTCACCTCCCTGCACCCAAATGCCACCCCCCTGCACCCCATTGCCACCTCCCTGCACCCCATTGTCACCTCCCTGCACCCCAATGCCACCTCCCTGCAGCCCATTGTCACCTCCCTGTTCCCCAATGCCACCCCCTGCACCCCATTGCCACCTCCCTGCACCCCATTGTCACTTCCCTGCACCCCATTGCCACCTCCCTGCACCCCATTGTCACTTCCCTGCACCCCATTGCCACCTCCCTGCACCCCATTGCCACCTCCCTGCACCCCATTGTCACTTCCCTGCACCCCATTGCCACCTCCCTGCACCCCATTGCCACCTCCCTGCAGCCCATTGTCACCCCCCTGTTCCCCAATGCCACCCCCTGCACCCCATTGCCACCTCCCTGCACCCCATTGTCACTTCCCTGCACCCCATTGTCACCTCCCTGCACCCCAATGCCACCTCCCTGCACCCCATTGTCACCTCCCTGCACCCCATTGTCACCTCCCTGCACCCCATTGTCACCTCCCTGCACCCCAATGCCACCTCCCTGTTCCCCAATGCCACCCCCCTGCACCCCATTGCCACCTCCCTGCACCCCAATGCCACCTCCCTGCACCCCAATGCCACCTCCCTGCACCCCATTGCCACCTCCCTCCACCCCATTGCCACCTCCCTGCACCCCATTGCCACCTCCCTGCACCCCAATGCCACCTCCCTGTTCCCCACTGCCACCTCCCTGCACCCCAATGCCACCTCCCTGCACCCCATTGCCACCTCCCTGCACCCCATTGCCACCTCCCTGCACCCCAATGCCACCTCCCTGTTCCCCACTGCCACCTCCCTGCACCCCATTGCCACCTCCCTGCACCCCAATGTCACCTCCCTGCACCCCATTGCCACCTCCCTGCACCCCAATGTCACCCCCCTGCACCCCATTGCCACCCCCCTGCTCCCCAATGTCACCTTCCTGCACCCCATTGCCACCTCCCTGCACCCCAATGTCACCTCCCTGCATCCCAATGCCACCTCCCTGCACCCCAATGCCACCTCCCTGCACCTCAATGCCACCTCCCTGCACCCCAATGTCACCTCCCTGTTCCCCAACATCACCTCCCTGCACCCCAATGTCACCTCCCTGCACCCCAACATCACCTCCCTGCACCCCAATGCCACCTCCTTGCACCTCATTGTCACCTCCGTGCACCCCAATGCCACCCCCCTGCACCCCAATGTCACCTCCCTGCACCCCAATTTCACATCCCTGCACCCCAATGCCACCCCCTACCCCAGAACCCCCCCCATGCCCCTTTCCCAAGTGCCCCCTCCCACAGAGCCCCCCACGGAGCCGGAGCCCCCGACCCTGGACTACAACGAGCAGCTGGAGCGGGAGGACTATGAGGACTGTACGTAGGGGTGCAGGGGGGTGGCATTGGGGTCCCTACTGCTGCTGGGGGGCTCCCCCGGCCCCCCCAGTCACCATCACCCCACACTGTCCCCAGTCGAGTTCATTCGCCGCCGGCAGCAGAAGCCCCCCAAGCCCCCCCGCAGGAAGAGCCCCCCGAGGGTCTGGCCCCAGCCCGAGGAGCCACGTGAGTGGGGCAGGATAAAGGGGGTGACAAAGAGGGGGGACAGTGCCCAGTGATGGGCACCGAGGGGAGCATCGCTTCGGGGCAGCTTGGAGCTGGGGTGGGCGTGGGGACAGGAGGAGGGGACCCCATGGGGGTGTGGGGAGCTGTGGGTTTATAAATGGGGGGGGCCTGTGGGGATGTGGGGACCCTACAGGGATGCGGGGTCCCTGCGGTGATCCCACTGAAACATGGGGGACACCACAGGGACATTGGGACCCTATAGAGGCACCCTACGGGGGCACTGTGGAGGTGTGGGGACCCCATAGGGTCCCATGGGTTCCCTTTTACCCTCCCCAGTGACACCGGTAGAGACCCCCCCAGCGCCCCCCCCAGCGCCCCCCCCAATGCCCCCCCCTGCACCCGAAGGGGACTACGATGAAGGCTTCTTGCCACCGGACTACGATGACTGTGAGTACCCCAGGACCCCATCCCTGTCCCCATGGGCCCCACAGGCCCTCCTGTGCCCCAAAGGTGTGTCCCAGCCCCCCCCCCTTTGCACCCACAGTCTCCTATGGGCTGCCCCCCCCACCGAAGCCCAGGAAAACCCTGGATAAAGGGGATGAGATGGAGACGGACGAGGAGAAACTGAAACCCGGTGAGAGATGGGCAGGGGCTGGGTCCTGGGTGGGGGACATGTCCCTATGGGGGGTGACATGGCCCTATGGGGGGTGACATGTCCTTATGGGGGGTGGCATGTCCTTATGGGGGGGTGACATGGCCCTATGGGGGGTGACATGGCCCTATGGGGGGTGACATGTCCTTATGGGGGGTGACATGTCCTTATGGGGGGTGACATGGCCCTATGGGGGGTGCATGCCCTATGGGGGGTGACATGTCCTTTGGGGGGTGCATGTCCTTATGGGGGGTGACATGGCCCTGTGGGGGGTGACATGTCCTTATGGGGGGTGACATGGCCCTATGGTGGGTGGCATGTCCTTATGGGGGGTGACATGTCCTTATGATGGGTGACATGGCCCTATGGGGGGTGACATGGCCCTATGGGGGGTGGCATGTCCTTATGGGGGGTGACATGTCCTTATGATGGGTGACATGGCCCTATGGGGGGTGACATGGCCCTGTGATGGGTGCCATGTCCTTATGATGGGTGCCATGTCCCTATGATGGGTGCCATGTCCCTGTGATGGGTGCCATGTCCCTATGATGGGTGCCATGTCCCTATGATGGATGCCATGTCCCTATGATGGATGCCATGTCCCTGTGATGGGTGCCATGTCCCTGTGATGGGTGCCATGTCCCTATGATGGGTGCCATGTCCCTATGATGGGTGCCCCATCTCCAGTAGGGAAGCCCAGGAAAGGAAGCAGCAGCAAGGAGGAGGAGGAGGACCCGTGGGCAGAGGAGAAGGGCCGGGACCGCAAAGGTGGGTGCTGCGGTCCCCATCCCCATCCCCATCCCCTCGCCCCCCCTAGGATCTACCCCCACCACTGTGCCCCCTTTCCAGGGAAACCCAAGAAGCCGGGTGGGAAGAAATGGGAGCCGGATGAGGATGAATGGGAGCCTCAGGAGGAGAAGACGAGTGAGTGTCCCTGCTTCACGGGGCAGCGGTCACCCCGCTGTGGGGCGATGGCCATCACCCCCCCATTGTCCCCAGGCTGCCCCCCCATCGGGCTGGAGTCCCACCGCATCGAGGATGAGCAGCTCCTGGCCTCATCCATGCTGCGCCATGGGCTGGGTGCTCAGCGCGGGCGCCTCAACATGCAGGTGAGGGGCACCCATCCTGCCTCTCTCCGCCCCCCTCCCAAAGCCAGGGGACCCCCAGACATGGCACAGAACCCCAGCCTGGGTTGGGTTGGAAAAGACCTTAAAGCTCACCCAGTTCCAACCCATGCCACGGGCAGGGACCCATTCCATAGAGCAGCTTGCTCCAAGCCCCTGTGTCCAACCTGGCCTTGAGCACTGCCAGGGATGGGGCATTCACAACCTCCATGGGTACCCCCCTCAGCACCCTCACATAAATCACTTCTTCCTTATCTCCAACCTGAACTCCCCCTGTTTCAGTCTGAACCCATCACCCCTTGTCCCATCCCTACAGTCCCTGATGCAGAGCCCCTCTCCAGCATCCTTGCAGCCCCCTTCACACACTGGAAGCTGCTCTGAGGTCTCCACGCAGCTTCTCTTCTCCAGCCCCAATGTTCTCAGCCTGGCTCCATACAGGAGCTGCTCCAGCCCCTGAGCATCCCCGTGGCCTCCTCTGGACCAGCTCCACCAGCTCCTTACACTGGGGCCCGTGCACACAGAGGGGTTCCGGGTTCCCCATCCATCACAACCAAGCGATGCTCAATGTCCCTCTCTCTGTCCTCACCCCAGGCAGGCCCCAATGAGGACGACTTCTTCGACGGGGCTTGGTGCGCCGAGGACGACAGCCGGGCGCACTGGCTCGAGGTGGACACGCGCCGCACCACCAAGTTCACCGGTGTCATCACCCAGGGACGCGACTCCCAGATCCAGTAGGGGAGCAGGGGCTGGGTTTGGGAACGTGGGGTGGGGGAGCTGATGGGGACCCTGCTCCCAACCTGTCCCCTTCCTCCCGCAGCGAGGACTTTGTCACCAGTTTCTACGTGGGCTTCAGCAACGACAGCCAGAACTGGGTGATGTACACCAATGGCTACGAGGAGATGGTAGGCACCCCAAAAGTGGTTAAGGGGGGCAATAGGGACCTTTTGCCCCCCAGTTTGGCTATGTCTTCCCCCTCCTTCCCCATGGCAGAAGTTCTATGGTAACGTGGACAAGGACACGCCGGTGCTGACCAAGTTCCCCGAGCCCATGGTTGCCCGTTACATCCGCATCTACCCCCAGACGTGGAACGGGAGCCTCTGCCTGCGCCTCGAGGTCCTGGGCTGCCCCCTCTCCAGTAAGAGCCACCCCAAGGAGTGTGGGGGGGCTGTGGAGGGGGGGGTGGCATCCCTGCAGTGCCCATCACCGTGTCCCTGTGCCCTCTGCAGCCGTCAGCAGCTACTACAGCCAACAGAACGAGGTGACCTCCACCGACAACCTGGACTTCCGCCACCACTCCTACAAGGACATGAGGCAGGTGAGCACCTCCCTAGGGGGGGGTCCTCCATAGGGGTGGGTTCAGCCCCACCAGTACTACCCCACCTCGCCCACCCCCTTGTGCCCGCAGCTGATGAAGGTGGTCAATGAGGAGTGCCCCAGCATCACCCGCATCTACAACATCGGCAAGAGCTCGCGTGGGCTGAAGATCTACGCCATGGAGATCTCGGACAACCCCGGCGAGCATGAGACTGGTGAGGGAGGAAGGTTCTGGAAGGGACCCGGAGCAGGCAGGGGTGCAGGCGTCACCCTGAGCCTGTGTCCTGGGTGCAGGCATCGCCCTGAGCCTGTGTCCTGGGTGCAGGCATCACCCTGAGCCTGTGTCCTGGGTGCAGGCATCACCTGAGCCTGTGTCCTGGGTGCAGGCGTCACCCTGAGCCTGTGTCCTGGATGCAGGCATCACCCTGAGCCTGTGTCCTGGATGCAGGCATCACCCTGAGCCTGTGTCCTGGATGCAGGCATCACCCTGAGCCTGTGTCCTGGGTGCAGGCATCACCCTGAGCCTGTGTCCTGGGTGCAGACATCACCCTGAGCCTGTGTCCTGGGTGCAGGCGTCACCCTGAGCCTGTGTCCTGGGTGCAGGCATCACCCTGAGCCTGTGTCCTGGGTGCAGGCATCACCCTGAGCCTGTGTCCTGGGTGCAGGCATCACCCTGAGCCTGTGTCCTGGGTGCAGGCGTCACCCTGAGCCTGTGTCCTGGGTGCAGGCATCACCCTGAGCCTGTGTCCTGGGTGCAGGCATCACCCTGAGCCTGTGTCCTGGGTGCAGGCGTCACCCTGAGCCTGTGTCCTGGGTGCAGGCATCACCCTGAGCCTGTGTCCTGGGTGCAGGCGTCACCCTGAGCCCGTGTCCTGGGTGCAGGCATCACCCTGAGCCTGTGTCCTGGGTGCAGGCATCACCCTGAGCCTGTGTCCCGGGTGCAGGCATCACCCTGAGCCTGTGTCCCGGGTGCAGGCATCACCCTGAGCCTGTGTCCCGGGTGCAGGCATCACCCTGAGCCTGTGTCCTGGGTGCAGGCATCACCCTGAGCCTGTGTCCTGGGTGCAGGCATCACCCTGAGCCTGTGTCCTGGGTGCAGGCATCACCCTGAGCCTGTGTCCTGGGTGCAGGCATCACCCTGAGCCTGTGTCCTGGGTGCAGGCGTCACCCTGAGCCTGTGTCCTGGGTGCAGGCATCACCCTGAGCCTGTGTCCTGGGTGCAGGCATCACCCTGAGCCTGTGTCCTGGGTGCAGGCATCACCCTGAGCCTGTGTCCTGGGTGCAGGCGTCACCCTGAGCCTGTGTCCTGGGTGCAGGCATCACCCTGAGCCTGTGTCCTGGGTGCAGGCGTCACCCTGAGCCTGTGTCCTGGGTGCAGGCGTCACCCTGAGCCTGTGTCCTGGGTGCAGGCATCGCCCTGAGCCTGTGTCCTGGGTGCAGGCATCACCCTGAGCCTGTGTCCTGGGTGCAGGCGTCACCCTGAGCCTGTGTCCTGGGTGCAGGCATCACCCTGAGCCTGTGTCCTGGGTGCAGGCGTCACCCTGAGCCTGTGTCCTGGGTGCAGGCGTCACCCTGAGCCTGTGTCCTGCCCGCAGGTGAGCCCGAGTTCAGGTACACAGCCGGGCTCCATGGGAATGAGGTGCTGGGCCGGGAGCTGCTGCTCCTGCTCATGCAGTTCCTATGCAAGGAGTTCCAGGATGGCAACCCCCGGGTGCGGAGCCTGGTCACCGAAACCCGCATCCACCTCGTGCCCTCCCTCAACCCCGATGGCTACGAGCTGGCCCGCGAGGCGGTGAGGGCATGGCAGGGATGGGGCAGTGGGTGGTGTCGTGGTTTATGTGCTGAACCCAGGATGATGGGATGTGCGTGGTGGATGTGGGTGGTGGATGCGGGTGGTGGATGCGGGTGGTGGATGCGGGTGGTGGATGTGGGTGGCGGATGCGGGTGGTGGATGCAGGTGGAGGGATGCAGGTGATGGATGCGGGTGGTTGGATGCAGGTGGTGGATGCGGGTGGTGGATGCGGGTGGTGGATGCAGGTGGAGGGATGCAGGTGGTGGATGCGGGTGGTGGATGCGGGTGGTGGATGCAGGTGATGGATGCGGGTGGTGGATGCGGGTGGTGGATGCGGGTGGTGGATGTGGGTGGTGGATGCGGGTGGAGGGATGCAGGTGATGGATGCAGGTGATGGATGCAGGTGATGGATGCAGGTGGTGGATGCGGGTGGTGGATGCGGGTGGTGGATGCGGGTGGTGGATGCGGGTGGTGGATGCGGGTGGTGGATGTGGGTGGTGGATGCGGGTGATGGATGCAGGTGGTGGATGCGGGTGGTGGATGCGGGTGGTGGATGCGGGTGGTGGATGCGGGTGGTGGATGCGGGTGGTGGATGTGGGTGGTGGATGCGGGTGGAGGGATGCAGGTGATGGATGCGGGTGGTGGATGCAGATGGTTGGATGCAGGTGGTTGGATGCAGGTGGAGGGATGCGGGTGATGGATGCAGGTGGTGGATGTGGGTGGTGGATGCAGGTGGAGGGATGCGGGTGATGGATGTGGGTGGTGGATGTGGGTGGTTGGATGCAGCTGGAGGCATGCAGGTGATGGATGCAGGTGGTGGATGCGGGTGGTTGGATGCAGGTGGAGGGATGCAGGTGGTTGGATGTGGGTGGTTGGATGCAGGTGGAGGGATGCACCCTCCAGCTCACGGCTGCCCTGGGCTGCTGCAGGGCTCTGAACTGGGCAACTGGGCTCTGGGCCACTGGACAGAGGAGGGCTACGACCTCTTTGAGAACTTCCCTGACCTGGCTTCAGCCCTGTGGGCAGCTGAGGACAGGAAGCTGGTACCTCACAAGTTCCCCAACCACCACATCCCCATCCCTGAGCACTACTTGGCTGAGGACGCCACGGTGAGCTGCAGAATGGGGCATGGTGATGGGGATGTGATGGGGCAGTGAAGGGGAGGTGATGGGGAGGTGATGGGGCAGTGATGGGGAGGTGATGGAGCAGTGAAGGGGAGGTGATGGGGAGGTGATGGAGCAGTGATGGGGAGGTGATGGGGCAGTGATGGGGAGGTGATGGGGCAGTGAAGGGGAGGTGATGGGGCAGTGATGGGGCAGTGAAGGGCAGGTGATGGGCAGGTGATGGGGCAGTGATGGGGCAGTGATGGGCAGGTGATGGGGCAGTGAAGGGGAGGTGATGGGCAGGTGATGGGGCAGTGAAGGGGAGGTGATGGGGCAGTGAAAGGGAAGTGATGGGGAGGTGAAGGGCAGGTGACAGGGAGGTAAATGGAAGGTGATGGAGCAGTGAAGGGGAGGTGATGGGGCAGTGATGGGCAGGTGATGGGCAGGTGATGGGGCAGTGAAGGGGAGGTGATGGGGCAGTGAAGGGCAGTTGATGGGGCGATCATGGGCAGGTGATGGGGCAATCATGGGGAGGTGATGGGGCAGTGATGGGCAGGTGATGGGGAGGTGAAGGGGCAGTGATGGGGAGGTGATGGGGCAGTGAAGGGCAGGTGATGGGGCAGTGAAGGGGAGGTGATGGGGAGGTGATGGAGCAGTGGAGGGCAGGTTGATGGAGCAGTGAAGGGCAGGTGATGGAGCAGTGATGGGCAGGTGATGGGGAGGTGATGGAGCAGTGAGGGGAGGTGATGGGGCGATCACGGGCAGGTGATGGGGCAGTGAAGGGCAGGTGATGGGGAGGTGATGGGGAGGTGAAGGGGAGGTGATGGGGAGGTGATGGAGCAGTGAAGGGCAGGTGATGGGGAGGTGATGGGCAGTGATGGGGCAGTGAAGGGCAGGTGATGGGGCGATCATGGGCAGGTGATGGGGCAGTGAAGGGGAGGTTGATGGGGCAGTGAAGGGCAGGTGATGGGGAGGTGATGGGCAGTGATGGGGCAGTGAAGGGGAGGTTGATGGGGCAGTGAAGGGGAGGTGATGGGGCGATCATGGGCAGGTGATGGAGCAGTGAAGGGCAGGTGATGGGGCAGTGAAGGGCAGGTGATGGAGCAGTGAAGGGCAGGTGATGGGGCAGCGATGGGGAGGTGATGGGGCAGTGAAGGGGAGGTGATGGGGAGGTGATGGGCAGTGATGGGGCAGTGAAGGGCAGGTGATGGGGCGATCATGGGCAGGTGATGGGGCGATCATGGGCAGGTGATGGGGCGATCATGGGCAGGTGATGGAGCAGTGAAGGGCAGGTGATGGGGCGATCATGGGCAGGTGACATCTCACACCACCTACCCCCTTTGGCAGGTAGCGGTGGAGACGCGGGCTGTCATGGCGTGGATGGACAAGAACCCCTTCGTGCTGGGAGCCAACCTGCAGGGCGGGGAGAAGCTGGTGTCCTACCCCTTCGACACAGCCCGTCCCGTCAGCGAGACCCCAGCGGCCGCCCCACGCCCACCGGATGAGTACGAGGACGAGACCCCGGAGCTGCAGGAGACCCCCGACCACGCCATCTTCCGCTGGCTCGCCATCTCCTACGCCTCGGCCCATCTCACCATGAGCGAGCCCTTCCGCGGCGGCTGCCACACACAGGACATGACCAACGCCATGGGCATCGTGCAGGGCGCCAAGTGGCATCCCCGGGCAGGCAGTAAGTGGGTGCCACGCTGCACGGCACCAGTTTGTCCATCACGTGGAGGTGGGAGCGAGCAGCTGGGTGGGTGCTTGCCTGTTTTGTCTCGCAGGCATGAATGACTTCAGCTACCTGCACACCAACTGCCTGGAGCTCTCCATCTACCTGGGCTGCGACAAGTTCCCCCATGAGAGCGAGCTGCAGCAGGAGTGGGAGAACAACAAGGAGTCTCTGCTCACCTTCATGGAGCAGGCAAGTGCTGGAGGCACCAGGCAGGGAGCGGGCCTGCCCCACACAGCTCCTCTCATCCCCCTTCCTGACCCAGGTCCATCGGGGCATCAAGGGCTTGGTGACGGACCAGCAGGGAGAACCCATCGCCAACGCCACCATCGTCGTGGGGGGCATCAACCACAACATCAGGACAGGTAGGTCGCAGGGCAGGGTGTGGGGCAGGGTGCTGGCAGTACCGTGCCACCTCTTCCACACAGCACCGTGTCCCCTCGCTGCCTGCAGCCAGCGGTGGGGATTACTGGCGCATCCTGAACCCCGGTGAGTACCGCGTCTCGGCCCGCACCGAGGGCTACAACCCCAGCGTCAAGACCTGCAGCGTCCTCTACGACATCGGGGCCACCCAATGCAACTTCGTGCTGGCGCGCTCCAACTGGAAGCGCATCCGGGAGATCATGGCCATGAACGGGAACCGGCCCATCCGCCGCATCGTGCCAGGCCGCCCCATGACGCCCCGCGAGCGCCTGCGCCTGCAGATGCGCCTCCGGCACCGCATGCGTCTGCGGCAGCAGATGAGGCTCCGGAGGCTCAATGCCACCACTGCTGCCAGCAGCCCCACGGCCCCGCTGCCCACCACGGCCATGCACTCCTTCAGCAGCACAGCCTATGTGCCCTGGAGCCAAGAGCCACCCACAGCCGGCACCTGGGAGATGGAGACCGAAACAGAGGTGGTCACCGAGGTGGTGACCGAGACGGAGACCTGGGAGCTGGGCACAGGGACGGTGCAGCCCTTCACCACGGCCGAGACCTACACCGTGAACTTTGGTGACTAGGGGTGCCTGTCCCCTCGTTCCTGCCTCAGCCGCAGGCTCCGGCATCGCTTCCAAGCAGGGCTCCAGCTCCTCACCCATGCTGCTTCCATGCTGCTGCTCGCCCCAAGGCTGGGTGGCTGCGGAGCATCCCCCGTGCTGCGCTCCAGGGCCGGCAGCAAGAGATGCGCTGCTCCATCCCTGAGACATGGGATGGAGTGAAGCAGTACACAGCCCTCGCCCCATCCTGGTGGGGTGGGCAGGGGTGGTCCTGCTGTCCAGGGCAGGGCCCGACGGAGGCAGGCACAGCCCCACTCCCCTCCACACATTTTGGTACACAAATAAATCAAGTTATATTGGTAAGAGAATCTCTCCTTTGCAACCAGCAGCTCCGTGCCAGCGCTCCCAGGAGGACGGCTGGGAATGGCACAAGGGGGTTTATTGAGTCCATGCCTGCTCCATCAGTGCTTGACCTCCATGTCCCCATCATCATCCTCAGCCCCGAAGCCAGAGAAGGAGATGGGCTGGCAGCTGAGATCGCGCAGGTTGATGAGGCAGGCGGTCTGCGTGGTGCTGAAGGTGGGCACTGTCACTAGCAGGACCTGCTGCCCGTTGTCCCCTATAGACACAGGCGGATGAGCCCCCCCTCACACCCTGGCACAGGGTTGGGGGTGCTGCAGGCGCAGAGCTCACCTGTGAGCAGCTTGGACTGGAAGCGGGGAGCATTGCCGCAGAAGTAGACGTGCGGGCACTCGGTGACGATGAATGGGTCCACGTTGTAGAAGGGGTAGCAGCCTGGGAGGGGTGGAAACAAGGGGGTCAACTTGCACCCCCTCAGCAACACCCACCCAGCTCAGCTGCCACCAGCCCTTGCCTCACCCAGCGTGTCCGGTGCTGTGGGGCAGATGTGCCCTGCCAGCAGGGTCCATTCCAGGATCTCCAGGTAGTCATCCATGCTGCTGTACTTGAAGATGTCACTGACGTTTTGACCCGATGTCCCCAAAAACCTGCGTTTTGGAGGTAGAAAGAGGGGGGTCACCCGGTTGTACCCCCCATGACTCAGCCCACGGTCCCAGAGCTGCTCACAGGATGCTTTACCTGACGCCATCCACATCGGCCTGGTAGGGGTTGGTGACCAGGCGCAGCGTGGCGTAGGCGCTGGCGAGGGGCAGCATGCAGTGGTGCAGCGGCTGCTGCGGCAGCATGTAGTTGGTGGGGTCAAACTCACCGGGCATCACGTCCACAGGCACTGAGCTCTGTGGGGATCAACAGGGATAAACCACCCCCTGAAGGGGCTGGGAGCAGCTGGAGCTGCTGCCGGCTCTGCCTTGCTCCCCCATTTGGCTCCTGCTGCATCCCACAGGAAGCCTCTCTTGGCTTCACCACACAGAGCAGATGCTGGGAACCGGGCCGGGCGCTGCGTTCCCTTTTGGCACCACATGGACTGCTCAAAGGGAACGTGTGGCTGGGGAAGGGGCCTCCCTGAGCCCTTGGGCTGCTGGCAGAGCATCATTCCCTGCCTCGGGAGCCAGGCACCCTCCCTCAGCAGGCCCTGATTCCCTGGCCAGCCCCATCCTGCTCCACATGCTCACACAAAGCTGCAGCAGGATCTCATCCAGCATCTTCATGGCCTCCACACTCGCTGCCTGCGTCTTCTTGGTCAAGTACTTGGCCTGGGTCATAGGGGAGACAGTGAGGAAAGGACCCTGTCCCCTCGCTGGTCCCTCCCTGTCCCCATCGTACCTTGTTGAGGGTGTCCCGGCTCTGGGTGGTCTGGCTCAGCATGTTCCCAGCCAGGATGACGCGGGAGATGTGTGCGGCGCAGCTCTGCTGGCCCTCGGCACCCAACTGCCCCGTGACCACGTCCAGCAGCAGTTGGGTGCTCAGCAGGGACTCACCACTGCCACTGCCCAGCCCCAGCCCCGACGCCAGCAGCACGAACCTGCACAGGCACAGGCAGCAGCTGTGATCCCTGAGTGCACCCAGCCCTGCCTGCTCCATCCCTGCCTGCAATGAGGTGCTTCAGAGAGCTGGGGTAGGATCATGAGCCCCCGTACGTGGTCTCTTGGCACAAGGCACCCACCCCACCAGGCCCAGGGGACAACTGGTCCCAGGGCTCGGGGACAGTGGGGACACAGTGCCAGCCCCTCCTGTCCCTGCACTCACCGGTCGGAGCTGGGCCCATTGCGGGGCAGTGCTGGGGGCAGGCTGGCGAAGCAGTGATCCTCCACCAGGAACTTCCCGGTGTCCTGCTCGTAGCCATACACAGCAAAGATGGTCCCTATGGCACAGAGTGGATAGTCACCCCCAGCCCGAGCCCTGAGGTGGCTGCCAGTGAGGGTCCGTGTCACGAGGATGGAGCCAGGCTCTTCTCAGTGGCAAACAATGATAGGACAAGGGGCAATGGGTGCAAACTGGAACACAAGAGGTTCCACTTAAACCTGAGAAGAAACTTCTTCTCAGTGAGGGTGACAGAACACTGGAACAGGCTGCCCAGGGAGGTTGTGGAATCTCCTTCTCTGGAGCCATTCAAAACCCGCCTGGACACGTTCCTGTGTAACCTTATCCAGGTGTTCCTGCTCCAGCAGGGGGATTGGACTGGATGAGCTTTTGAGGTCCCTTCCAATCTCTGACATACTGGGGTACTGTGATGCTGTGCTACCTGTCACCAGCTTCTGCACCTCGACAGCTCCTTCCAGCTTGATCCGCTGCAGCTCATCCTCCAGGATCAGCTCATCGGAGGGGTCGATGTACTTGGGCCGGGGTGGCTGTGGCACCAGGTTGTGCTGGGGGAGACACACACAGGGGAGGCTGTGACAGCCCCAGCGATGGCAAAGAGCCCTTCCCCATCCTGGCCAAACTCTGCTCATGGAAACCAGCCCTGGTGCTGCTGCGGCACCCAGAGGAGCTGCTTTCACCCAACTGTTCCTGCAGTGCCCAGCAAAGCCTGGGAGAAGAGGAACTGGGACATGGAGCTCTGGCTCACCTCTGGAAATGTGTTTGCAGTCACCACCCTGCATATCCCAACCCGTATGCTTCAAACTTCCCTGTGAGCCGGCCATGAGGATGGAAAAGCTTCCCTGGACACCCCCCTCATCCTCACCCTCCAGAGCAGGGAAAAGGGGTTTGCTCTGCTAATCCCACTGGATCCACATACTCCAAGGGCAGGAAAAGCAATGCCAAGCTGGGAGCAAGGGGTGGCACTAAGAGTGATGGGGTGGGCACAGAGATTATTACCCACCAGCTCCCTAGGTTGAACCCCTGGCAGCTCCCACTTCACTACAGCAAGCATGAGGGAAGCGATGGGAAGGCGGCTGAGGTCTTGGTGTGTGCTGGCCCATTCCCCAGAGGAGGAGGCTGTTCCCTCCTTACCTCCTCGCTGATCTCCCTTAGGATGGAGGGCTGCAGCTGCATGGCCTTGAAGAGCGTGCCCACCACGCAGCACTTCTCTCCTGCCTGCAGCTCGGAGAGCTTCCGCAGCGCGATGTCATCCCCTGCGGAGAGAACCGGGGCTCAGCCACGCTCCGGGCACAGCTCAACGGGCCCAGATGTGAGGCAGTGAGGGAATGAGGGGCAGGTTCCCATTCATCCTCAAGGCACGGAGCTCAGCTCACATGTGTGGGCCAGATGGGGCCAGCAGAGCACAGCCAAGAGGCAGCACTGGTGGAGGGGAAGCTTGGCCATGCCCAGCCGTTCCCAAGAAAAGAGGGAGCAAGGAATGGGGACTGGTGTGCTGGGCATGCAGCTGGTGCTCCTGCCCTTAGGCACGAGGGGCTGGTGCTGCTGCTCTCCATCAGGAGATGACACTAACACCCGTTGAACAGGCAGGAGAGATCACTCCCCCCCTGTTAAGGCTGGATCCCTATCACAACCAGCCATTTGGGGGGATCCCAATGTGAAGGCAGTGGCAGGAAAGGCACAAACGGGATCCCCAGAGGAAACCAGGCCAGGAACCAATCTGTGCCTCAGAAAGTGCAACCAGCAGCACAGCCCCAGCACTCCATCCCCTCTGCAGGCAGAACCCACATCTCCAACACCACAAGCTGAGCCCCATCCTGTACGTGTCTGGAGGACTTTTATCTCCCGCTGTTTAAAGCAGCTTGTGAAGCCCATCCATGCCTCCATCCATGCCTCCACCTCCATCCTGCAGTGAGCAGGACTGGCTGCCAGGCGCTGCCAGGCTCCCCTCCCAGAACAACACTGCCAGATCCCGCTCTGTACCGGCTCCTCCAGCCTTGCTGTGTGCCGGGGGGGGGGTTCCCCCCCCCAGAAACCTCTCCCTTTGCTCCTCACGCGCCTGCTGAACGTGACTGCGGTCCATGGCAAGGGCCCTGCTGGGATCACAGGCAGCCGGGGCTCAGCAGAGCTGGAAACACGAGTTCATCCATCCCAGGAATGCAAACACTCGGAGTCAGGAAAAACAATCCCGGTTTGGTTTCTTATTCTTGGCTCTCCCCCCCAGCTCAGGGGGACGGGGCTGCACTCTGCACACACAGACCCAGAAATCCCATCCCATGACTCCACACATGGAGCTTTAGGAAAGCGCTGCTTCCCGTCACCACGGCCCAATCCAGCTCCATGGAAGCGGCCGCAGCCTCAGCCCCACACAGCCCAGGGGCTGGGGAGAGGAAGGTAAACAAGCAGCCGGCCCAAAAAGCGCCTTAGAAGGGCAAAGCTGAGAACTCGGCTGGGCCAGGAAGGTGGAATTGGATCATGGGCTTTACCATGCCAGAGATGTGGTTTTAGGAACGCTGGGACACTGCCTAGCAGGGATAACATTCCCAGGAACACATGTGGGGTATTGAACCCTCAAAAGTATCTATAAAGTGAGGAAAGCAGAGGGGCTCTGTGAGCCTGAGGGACCCAGGGAGTTGGGACCATGTGAACATCATGGACTTCAACAAGGCCAAAGGCAGGGTCCTGTCCCCAGCACAAGCACAGGCTGGGGGCGACTGCATGGAGCAGCCTGAGGAGAAGCACTTGGGGCTGTTGGATGAGAAGCTCCCCATGGCCTGGCTTCAGTGAGCACTTCAGACCAGAACACCCCCGTGTGCTGGGCTGCAACCTGCAGAGCGTGAGCAGCAGCTCAGAGGGATCCTGCCCCTCTGCTGTGCTCTGGGGGGATCCCCCTGCAGCCCTGCTCCAGCTCTGGGGCAGCAGCACCAGAAGGATGTGGAGCTGTTGGAGTGGGTCCAGAAGAGGCCATGGAGCTGCTGCGAGGGCTGGAGCAGCTCTGCTCTGGAGCCAGGCTGAGAGAGCTGGGCTGGGTCAGCCTGGAGAAGAGAAGGCTCCTGAAGGGGAGACCTGAGAGCAGCTCCAGTACCTAAAGGGGCTGCAGGGAACCTGGAGAGGGGCTTGGGACAAGGGCCTGTAGGGACAGGCCAAGGGGAATGGCTTGAACCTGCCCGAGGGGAGACTGAGCTGAGCTCTTAGGCAGAAGCTCTTCCCTGTGAGGGTGCTGAGGCGCTGGCACAGGGTGCCCAGAGAAGCTGTGGCTGCCCCATCCCTGGCAGTGCTCAAGGCCAGGTTGGACACAGGGGCTTGGAGCAAGCTGCTCCAGTGGAAGGGGTCCCTGCCTGTGTGTAGTTGGAGCTGGAGGAGCTTTAAGCTCCCTTCAACCCAACCCAGTCTGATTCTATGAAGCTCCCAGTGCACTGCCTGTGGGGCTCTGTCCTCCTGCCCCACAGACGGGGTCTCCCCACTCACCCCACTTGCTCCGCGCGCGCTCCTGCAGGATGGGCCGCATGCGGGCCAGGCGCACGGCGTAGATGTGAGCGTACTGGTGCCCGAAGCTGCGCTCGCCCAGGCGGAAGGGCTGGGACTGGTCCGTGTACCCCGACACCGGCACCCGTGCGAACGTGGGGGGCTCGGCCGAAGGGGGGCTCAGCAGCCCCTGTGCCTTGGGGGCTGCCTGCTCCGAGAACATGGTAGGGGCTGGGGGGGGAGTGTGGGACAGGGACTGGGAAAGAGAATGGGAAAACTCAGGATACAGGAACGCTCCTGGACACCAAAACACTGCCTGCACCCCGCAAAAACACTGCCCCGGACCCCCAGAACAACCCCGGAACCCCAAAACAACCCCGGATACCCCCAAAACACTGCCCCTGACCCCCAGCACAACCCCAGAACCCCAAAACAACCCCGGATACCCCCAAAACACTGCCCCGGGCCCCCAGCACAACCCTGGAACCCCCAAACACTGCCCCGGACCCCCAGAACAACCCCGGAACCCCCCAAAACACTGCCCGGACCCCCAAAACAACCCCGGATACCCCCAAAACACTGCCCCGGACCCCCAGCACAACCCCGGAACCCCCAAACACTGCCCCGGACCCCCAGAACAACCCCGGAAACCCCAAATACTGCCCCGGACGCCCCTAAAACAACACTGAACCCCCCCAAACAACACCGGACCTCCAAAACCACTGCCCTGAACCCCCAAAAACAATCCCGAACCCCCCCCAAACAACCCCGGACCCCCCCAAAACAACCACGGACTCCCAAAACAACCCTGAACCCCCCAAAACAACCCCGAACCGCCCCCCCAAACAACCCTGGACCCCCCAAACACTGCCTCGGACCCCTAAAACAACCCCGGACCTCCCCCAGACAACCCCGGACCCCCCCAAACAACCCCGGACCCCCCCCAAACACTGCCCTGGACCCCCCCAAACAACCCCGGACCCCCCCCAAACAACTCCGGACCCCCCCAAACACCCCCCTCGGGCACCGGGACCCCCTCCGGGCCCTCTCATCACCAGGACCCCACAGAGACCCCCCCAAACACCACCCCCAGGCCCCCCCCCGGTACCCAGGTCACGCACGGGTCAGAGGTCGCGCTCCCGGTATCACGGACCCGCCATGAGGAGGGGGGTGGGGGGCGGGGAAAGAGAAAAGGCGCGAACGGCGCCGCCACCGGCGGAAGTGGCGTAGCCTTGGAGCGGAAGTTGCGTCAAGGCGGGGGTCGCCGTGGCAACCGCTGGCGGCGTTACCATGGGAACGGGAGGAAGGGCGGGTACCGGGCCCCACCGCCACCCATCGCCATGGGGGTGCACGGGGGACACTTGGGGGTCCCGTGCCCCCACGAGGGGGGGGCCTCTCCCTGCACTGGGGACATGGCAGCCCCCTGGGGACACCAGGAGGGCTCTGGGGGTGCAGAGCTGCCTCCCTGCCCAGGGACACTGCAGAGGGATGGATGGGGGTGCTCAGAGGGACCCCAATACCCCAAGGGGTGCCTCATCGCTGGGGGCCACCTGTGTGCCCCCCCTGTGTGGGGTGGGCTGGGACCTGCTGCGTTTTGGGGTGCTGGGGGTGGGATTTAGCCCTTGGTGGGGTCAGTGCTGTGAGGGGGTGTTCGGGGTGCCCCCCCCGTCCTCAATGGGGGGGGGATCCCCAAAACTCAGTGCCTCTGGCACAGCTGTGGCACCCCAGTTGGTCTCTGCACCTTGGGGGCCCTGTCCTCCACCCCAAATGCCCCCCAGTGCTCCTTATCTCTCAGCCAAGCCAGCTTGGGGGGGGTCGGGGTCTCCCCACAGCTGGGGGCTGGGAAGGCACAAGAGGACCTTCATCATCCCCACACGTGTGGGGCAGCCCCATAGCTCCAGACAAGGAGCTGAAGCAGCCCCGGAGGAGAAGTCCATGCAAACCCCGTTTATTGGGGAGCTGCCTCCACCAGTGGCAAATCCCGCATCCGTGTGTGCTCCACGCAGGGCTGTGAGCGGGACCAGCGGCCTCCCACCCCCTCCATCATCATCATCATCATCATCCTGCTGCTGCCCGAGTCCTCTCTCACTGCCCCATCATGCAGGCCATCTTGCAGGCGACGGCGGAGATGAGCGCGGCCCCGCGCCCGCTGCCCTCCTCCGACTGGATGAAGGTGATGTCGCAACCGGGCGTCAGCTGCCGCACGGTGGCGTGGAACCGGTCCTTGAAGCTGCCGGAGCGAGGAGAACACCACGGGCTCAACGGGCAGGACAAGGAAAAGGGACGGCGACGGGAGGGATGCTCCCGGGGATCCTCACCTGGGATGGAGCTTGTAGACGGAGCCATCCACACCAACGGTGATCTTGAGGGTGTCCTGGCTGCGGCTCTCCCGCATGCGGTTGATGACCCCGGCCAGCCCGGCCGAGCACATCTGCGCCGCGCGCGTGGACACGCTCTCGCACACCATGCGCACGATGTCGCAGTCCGTCCTCGACGGCAGCAGCTCCAAGGAGCTCAGGATGTTGTAGATCTGCTTGCGGTCATCCGAGTCGCTGCGATGGGGAGACAGAGGGGACAGGGAGGGGATGGGGTGATGCTGGGACCCCCCCTGTGTGGGGATGCTGTGGGGGTGCTGCCCCTTGCCGTACCTCTCGATCTGAGACATGAAGCGGGTCTCGAAGGTGCCGCGGGTCTTGAGCTTCTCCGAGGCTTCCCCGTTGAAGAGCAGGTTCTCGTCCACCAGCTTCAGCAGCACCAAGCGCACAATCTCCCCCATGTACTTCCCCCCGATGATCTTCTCATAGCTGGGAAGGGGGTCACAGGCTGTCAGGGTGGGATTTGGGGGGGCAATGTCCCTTGGCACCCCCTCTTTTGCCAGCACGAAGGACTCGGCTTCAGGGGTGCCCTGAAGCATCAGCTGAGCCCCGAGGGCTGGGGAAGGAGCAGGGTGGGTGCAGGGGATGTGAGGGGGGGGGATGACACCCAGAGGAATGGGATCTGTCCTATTCCTTACAGTTGCTGACCGGGGTTAAGTGAGGTCTCGTCCACCACGCGGTCGTACTCCAGCAGGAACTCGTCCAGCTCCCCCGAGGCGCCGAAGGCTCCCCACTCCGTGTTGACACACATCCGGCCCTCGTCGCCCTCCACCAGCTCCACGTTCTGCATCTCCTCCATGTAACAGGCGTTACAGCCCGTCCCTGCCAGCGGGAATCAGGGATGGGGGGGACACCAGCACCCACCAACACCCTGCATTCCTCCCATATGAACAGCTCCATAGGGCAGCTGGTGCCGGCCCCATCTCCCTGTGCTCAACCCTCCCACCAGCCTCTGGGTCTTGTCCCCATGGGTGCTGGTGCCGCGGTGCAGTGAGGGCAGCCGTGCCTCTAGGAGCTGATAAACAGCAGCGCTGTGTTTACCCAGCCCGAGGGGAAGGTGCCAGAGCCCAGATGGCTGCGTGCTTGCTGTGGGGCTGGGAGGTGGTGGGGGTTCAGACCATTCCCCTTCATTGGGTGCCTATCCATTGGGTAAGACCTTGGGGACGGACCCATTGAGGTGACCATAACCTTTGTACCCCTCCTGTCATCCCCTGTCCTCGCTGTGTCCTTCCAAAGGACAAGCTCCTGCCCGCAGCAGGGGCCATGGGAACGGTCGCCCCCTCCCTGCCGTGGTCCCTGTGGGAAGGGGCATCTTACCCACAATCATCCCAACCTCGCACCGGTGATCTTCGTAGTAGCAGGAGATCATCGTGGCCACCGTGTCATTCACCATCGCCACCACGTCCATCTCGAAGTCCTGCAGAGGGGAGAAGCACCCTCAGGGGCTGTCCCACCACAGGGTCCGGGGTGAAACACACCGGGCTCCAGCTGGGAATGCCGGGGTGTCCCTGGCGGCACAAACCCTGCGATCATCTCACCCCGCGGCGCTTGATGGCATCTCTCAGGAGCCCGACCACGTTGTTCCCTTCTGCGCCGGAGGCTTTGAAGCCCTTGGTCCAGTTCAGGAGGATGCCCTGGAGCAAGGGTAAGGCTGAAATGGAGCTGTGGGGGCAGCTTGGTGACCCCCAAATCCCCATCCTGCCCAGGCACCCCCTCACCTTGTCGATGTCCTCGTGCCGCACAGGGAAGGAGAAGGTGAAGCCCAATGGCAGCTTTTTGTGCTTCATCTGGTGCTTGTCCAGGAAGTCAGAGATGCACTCGGAGATGTAGTCAAAGAGCTGGAAGAGAAGAGGTGCCCAATGCCACCATCCCCACCACAGCTCCCCCGAGTGTGGCCACCTCCTCTTGTGGAGGGATGAGGGAGGTACCAGTGGCACAGTGAGCCCAGCACAGCGCCAGGGACAGTGTGGATGGGACGGGAAGCCCTGTGTAACCTGCTCACCATCTCGGCTGTTCCCGTCATGGCATCCTCTGGGATGGAATACATCTGGTGCTTCGTCTTCACCTTCCACTGCCCTTCCTCCCCCTCGCCCACCTTCACCAGCATCACACGGAAATTGGTGCCTCCAAGGTCTAGCGACAGGAAATCTCCAACCTCTGCAGAGCCAAGGGGGGGACAAGGGGTGACCGGCTCAGGGGGGGCTCACACTGAGCCTGGGAGGATGGGACACAGCCAAGGACCAACCAGCGCCATACCTGAGCCCTCGGGTGTGGAGCGGACGTAGGTGGGCAGCATCTTGACAGAGGCTTCCTCGTGCGTCTCCAGCTTCAGCCCCCGGTCCATCTCCTTCTGCATCCGGTACATCACCTTCTTCAGGTCCTCCTCCTTGAGCCGGAACTCTGACAGGATCTGCTCCACCTGCATGGAATGGGCAGCCTCAGCTGGGGCCAGGGGGTACGGGACACTGGTGGCCTGAAGTGAAATAACTAACCCACATTTCCTCCCCGTGGCCCTGGTGTTCCCCATCAGACACCCTGAAACACCTCATCCCATCTCTGCTACCCTGATGGACACGCTGGAGAAGCCGCAGGACTGGCACAAACCACCGCTGGCTCTGGATCCTTTGGCTGAAGGATGGTTGCATGGAAGACAACATCGGGACAAGCGACCTTGGACATCCCATCCCACCAAATCCCAGGGTCTTCCCCAGCTTCCAGAGATGCCATTTAGGAGCTCAGCAGCTCTCACTGAGGACATGGGACTCCTCCGTGCCATGATGGGGATCATAGCGGGAGCATCCCTTTCCCCTGTATTCCCCAGGAGCTGCAGGTATCATTTCCAGCCCATCAAACCCGCTGTGAAAAGGGAGCAGGAGCACAAGCAGGATACCGGGAATGCTCTCAGGGCCCTCTCAAGGGGAGTGCACGGCAGGACCCGTATTTACCCTTCCTGCAGCAGCAGCCTCCATTAGGCACAGCCCATGCTCGGGGCAGCAGCCCGGGGCTGTCAGATGGAGCCGGGGGGGAGCAGCGCTCGCTGCTCGGCGGCATTAGAGGGCTCATTAGTCACCGTGTTCCGGGCAAGCTCAGAGCGCTCCCGCTTGCATTGTCACCAGCAGACGGGTGTTTTCCTGGAGCCTGAGGCTCTTTCCCGCTGTGTTTCACGGCGGGGGGCTCTGTGCAAGCCTTTGGGATGTGGTTCCGAGCATCCCGGCTTTGGCACAGCATCCCCACTAAGTGAACCTGCCTCATGGCCCGGCCCCAAATGCCATCCCTCGGCCTCCAGCACCCCCAGAGTGTGGCTTGGCCCAGGTATCTCCTCGCCCTGAAAGCTCCCACTCTATCGTGGTGGGATTCCAGCACCTCTCCAGCCATCCTGCCTCACCCAGGCCAGTGCAGGGGCTCTGGTAACACCGAACCCCCAAATAGGAAGCCAGAAGACGCGGATGCACCATGGAGGATGCCAGTGGCCCCCCTCAGAAGGGGCAGCTCTGTGGTGAGGGTCACTGTGACTCGGAGCGTGTTCAGCCCAGGGTGGTTGGAAAAATCCTGCCAGGAAAAGCATGGAGCTGGATTTGACCACCTCGCCTGAAGGTGTCCACTGGGAAGCTCTCCTGTGGCATGGGAACACCGGGTTTGCTCCTGAGGCTCCGGGTTTTATTCCTGCCGGCTCATCCCTTCTCATGCCTCCAACATGATGGGGTTGGCTCTTCCTTGGTGGGATTTGGCTCTTCCCATGCAGCCAAAATGAGCTCCCAGCTTCTCAAGGGAACTGCTCACTATGGCCCGTCCCACAAAGGGGATAAAGCTGAAATCCACATGGCCAAAGGCTGCGATACCTGGTGATGTCCGAAGCTGCCAGCCACGCTCCTGCCCTCAGTACATGCTGGGTCCCCTTGGTGTTCCCTCAGTCCAGAGCAGGGAAGCATCTCACTGTCCTTACCCACAGCCCCATGAGCTCAATCCATCCAGGAGAAGAGATAGGAGCAGCTTCTCCCAGCTGGTGTTTAGCTGGGTGCCATCTGCCTGGGTGACAACAGTGACGGGCCCCATCTCATCCGGTGGCTGCTTGGCTGGCAGCAACACGTGAATCCCAGCCAGTGGTGCCGTACCAGGGACACTCCAGGCTCCATCCTGAGTTCTTGGTGCCATGGGGACTGGGCATGGTCTGTGCCATGCCAAGATCTGGCGTTCCAAAAGGCAAAGCCCCAGCTTACAGCACACTGATGTCTTCCCCTCCCGCTGCTTCCATCCCCAATGCCCGTGGGAGATGTCCACGGGGGTGGCTGGAAGTGCGGGGAAAATCCGCTTCCACCTTGTGCTCCCACCCCATCTCCCCATCATTCCCCCCAGCACTGCCCTGGCAGGGCCTCACCTTCTCCCTCCTGCCGCTCTCCATCCTGGCTCTGTGATCGAGCATGGGGACAGCCGTGGGGGCCGAGCAGCAGCGCCTGGCCCGGGAAGCAAACCCCGTTCCCCGTCCCGCCGGGCGTGCGGAGGGCGCTGCGCTGCTCCGTGCCTCGCACCGCCGGAGGATGCTCCACTTTCGCCGCTTTATCTCATCCGATGCCTCTGCAGCACCCACGGAGGGGGGTCCCGCTCCCCCCCGACCTCCGGCCCTTCAAGCGCAGGGGCAGGGAGAGGGGCCCGGCGCCCCGGCGTGCTCGGCGCTCTCGCCCCGCATCCTCCGCACCGGTCACGCTCTCCGCACTCGCTTCCTTCCACCGGGGAGGTTGTTGGGGTGGGTTTGGGTCAGGAGCGCACCCCGCTGGGGTTGTCCGGCCGGCGGGGAAGTCCCGGTGTGGCGGCGAGGCTCGGCCCCGTCATGCGGAGCACCACGCCCCGGGCCACCCGTGTCCCCGCTCCAGTTGTCATATCAACGGCTCGATGCGCTGCCCGCGGTGGCAAGCACTCCACCGGACGGCTTAGCAACCCAGCGCGCTCCCATGGAGACCGCGCCGGGCAGGAGGAGCCGGCGGCTGCGTGGCAAAGGTTACGGCCGCCCGGCGAGGGGCGAGGGGAGTGCTCTGCGCCTCCGGGATGGGAAAGCGCCGGTGGTGCCGGGGTTCACGGCGGAATGCGGGCAGCCACTGGTTTTCGGGGAGGGGGACACGGTGAACCCCCCCGTTGTCCCTGGATAGGTGCCGTCGGACAAGTATTGAGGGGTCCACGGGGCAATGAGGCTCGTGGGGGTCCCGATGGGCAATAGGATGCTCCTGGCCACTGGTGAACCCCAAATCCTCCCGGTGCTGGCCCGTGGCAGCGTGTCCCATCCTATGGAGCTGGGAAGGGACAGGGGGGGTCCTCTGAGGGGGAGGACGGGGGGAACCGCAGACAATGGGCTGCGCTGCGGGCAAGGCGGAGGGTTTGGGGGTGTCACTGCAGGGCAGGGAGGGGTCCGGGCTGCCCCACAGGGGGCAAAGGGGCGCCCGTCCCCAGCGCCCCATCGAGGGGGACACGCTCGCAGAGGGCTCCGCCCCCCCCCCGCGCCCAGTACAGCGCCCCCCTCTGGCGGCTCTGCGAGAGAAGCCCCGCCCCTCCATCGCACGTATGGCGCTGATTGGTCACCCATCTCGAAGGCGTGTCCAGCGGGCTGATGGGCGTGGTCTGAGGGCGTGAAGCAGGCCGTCATTGGTTATTATTCCGAGGGGAGGGCGGGGCGGAGCCGGCGCCTGCGCAGGGAGGGGGAAGCCCCGTGGCAGTGGCCGGCGCCGGACGTCACTTCCCGCAGGCGCGGTTCCACGTCCGGGTTGTGCTCGGTCCGGTCCCGGCCACCGCCTCAGAGCCGCCGGTACCGGATGAGGGGGACTTGGGGGGGACCGGTACCGGATGGGTCGGATCGGGGGGGATCGGACCGGGGGGGGGGGTCGGACCGGGGGGGGGTCTCACCGGCTGCGGCCCGTTCATCACCCCTGGTCTCGTCCCTCCGCGCAGGAGCCGCCGCTATGAGGCTCTACAGCCTCAGTGTCCTGTACCGGGGCGACCCCAAGGTGCGGCTGCTGAAAGCGGCCTACGACGTGTCCACGTTCAGCTTCTTCCAGCGGTCCAGGTGGGTGCGGGAGCGCCGGGGGACACCGGGGGACACCGGGGGAAGGGAGAGGGGTCCCCGGTGCGCTGCGGGAGGGGGAGCTGTGGCCCCGCGTACGCGGTCTGAGGGTGCCGGAGCCCCCTGGAAGAGCACGAAAGCTCCGTTTCCCGCAGGAGCAGCCCGGGGCCGGCAGCAGGAGGGCGGGTTTGAGCCGTAGAGCCTCCGGAAGCGATGGGAACCCCCTGGTGCTGGGAGGAGGCTGCTCGGTGCCGGCGCCCCACGCCCCACGCCTCCGCTGCCCTCTCATTTACCTGCTTGGGCTCAGCCGAAGCATTCCCCAGCCCTCAAACCCCGCTGGGGTCATTGCGGCACCTGCAGGTTCCGGCTCCCCTGCTCCAGGTTGCTCATGGAGCTCTCCCAGCGGCTCCTAAAAGGCTCTAAAAGTGTAAAATGAAGCAGGTGGGTTCCAAGCACCCTGCTCCAGACGCTAAAAGCTTTAGGAAATGCCCACAGGACTCACATTTTCCATGCCAAGTTTTCATGGAGCCTCCAGCACGATTGGTTCTGCAATTCCAGGGATAAAGGGAAAATACCAAACTAAGAGCAGCTGAAAGCCAGGCTTGCTTAGCCAAATGTGTGAGAGGGATAAAGGGGCTGTGCCGGCCCTTGAGGCTGGAGTGCAGTGGGTGAAATAATCACTGAACAACCCTGATGCTTCCTGCTTGTGGCTCCCAGTGTTACAGATGCTGAGAAGAGTCCTTTTGGGGTTTTGCTGCTGGCCACAGGCAGGGACCCCTTCCACTGGAGCAGCTTGCTCCAAGCCCCTGTGTCCAACCTGGCCTTGAGCACTGCCAGGGATGGGGCAGCCACAGCTTCTCTGGGCACCCTGTGCCAGCGCCTCAGCACCCTCACAGGGAAGAGCTTCTGCCTCAGAGCTCAGCTCAGTCTCCCCTCGGGCAGGTTCAAGCCATTCCCCTTGGCCTGGCCCTACAGGCCCTTGTCCCAAGCCCCTCTCCAGGTTCCCTGCAGCCCCTTCAGGCACTGGAGCTGCTCTAAGGTCTCCGTTCCATGCAGCAGAGGGGCAGGATCCCCTCCCTGAGCTGCTGCTCACGCTCTGGGGCTGCAGCCCAGCACATGGGGGGGGTTCTGGGCTCAAGCACCCACTGAAGCCAGCTTGTGTGGAGCCTCTTGTTACCCAGCACTCCCAAGGCCTTCTCCTGAGGCTGCTGCATCCAGGCTCCCCCAGCCTGTGTCTGGGACAGTCCTGAGCGGTCTGCAAGGGAATGGAGTTTCCAGTGGCTGATTCCTCCAGGAATACTGGGAGTTCCATGGGCTGTGGCTGCAGCAGATCTCCCAGGCCAGGGGACCATGCTGCGCCTCTGACGTTGGCCAGAGCAGATTTAAGCAATCTTTGGGCTGGTTTTCTCTGTACAGCACTGGAAACGCGGTGGTTCAGAGTCCTGATGGAGCCAGTGTCTCATCCCATAGCATCCAGCCTGGGATTGGTGCATCCCCCCCAAGGAGCGTGGAACTGGGAGAGGCAGACCCCTGTGTGGGGCTTACAGTGGGGGGGCTGTGGGGTCTGTGGTTGTTGATGCTTCCTTGGCATCACTTGAAGCTCCAGAGCCGGGGGTGTGGGAGCAAACCTGACTTTGGCTCAAAGCATGGGGTGTGATGGCCTCATGCAGGAGAAGGGACTGGAGTGCTCCTCACCATGAGCAGGGCACAGCCTCACTGCTGGCTTTGGGCATGGCTCTGGCTCAGTGCTGGCTGAGGTCTTTGTCGGTGGCTGCAGCTCTGTATGGACACAGGCTTGGAGGCCTCATTCCCTGATGCGGTGGTGGGGATACGGCCGCATGGGACAGCCCCTGTCCCGCTTTGTGCTTCCAGCGTGCAGGAGTTCATGACCTTCACGAGCCAGCTGATCGTGGAGCGCTCGGAGCTGGGCAGCAGAGCCTCTGTCAAGGAGCAAGGTGAGGGTAACGCGGGGCCACAAGTGCTGCTTCCTCCTCTGCTTCTGATGGGAGCTGAGACCTCGGAGGGCAGCCGGGTGAGTGGCACCGAAGGGGTGAGGTTGTTGAGCTCGGCCCACCCTTGAGAGAGCAGCAGGGACCTGCCCCACAGCCAGCAGCCCCCTTGGAGCCCACACAGCCTCCTCCTGCCCCTCACCCTTGGGCTCTGCCCTGTGAGTGCTGGCTCCATACCCTGACCTCTGGCCTGTGCAGGGTGCGGCCTGGAAGCAGCTTAATGACACTGCAGGCTGGTGACACCTTGTTGTTGGTGTTAAATCAGGCCAAGTGCTCCTCCTGTGCTGTTTGTTCAGCCCTGGCAGGACCTGCTCCCTGCCCTATGGAGCCAGGCTGCCCTCACCTCCATAAGCACCACTGGGGACCGATTCAGAGCTGCCTTTGAGCCCTTCCTGCTCTTGTCATGAGGTGTAGTCACCGGTGGCAGCTTCCAGGGGGTGGGTGGATGAGCTCCGGGGCCGGGTGGGTGCTGGGGGTGCCTCTGTGACGTGAGCTCTGTGCCCAGAGTACCTCTGCCACGTGTACGTCCGGAACGATGGCCTGGCCGGGGTGGTGATCGCAGACAACGAGTACCCCCCGCGGGTCTGCTTCACCTTGCTGGACAAGGTGAGTGTGGGGCTGGGCTGGGGACCTCCCTCCTCAAGCACCCAACCCATCAGTGGGGGGATCTCAGAGCTGGGTTGAGCCCAAAGCCTCTTGAGCGATAGCACAATGTGGCTTTGCCTACCAGGACTGAGCTCCTCATGAGCATCCTCTCTGCTGTGGGGTTTATGTGGGGCCAAAGCCCCGTGGTTAGTGGGTGACAGGGTGCAGTGGGGACAGCCACCCCTCCCTGGTGTGGGCACTGCTCTGTTTGCTGAGGAGCTTGGGGTCTGTCTCCTTCAAAGGGGAACAAGGAGGAGAAACATCATAGGATCATAGAACAGTTTGGGTTGGAAAGGACCTTAAGGTCAGCCGGTCCCAACCCCTTGCCATGGGCAAGGATGCTTCATGCTAGACCACATCACCCAAGGCATTGCCCAACCAGGCCCTGAACACTGCCAGGGATGGGGCATTCACCACATCTCTGGGCGCCCTGTGCAGCACCCTGCAGCTTCTTACACCTGAGATCCCCTGGGTTTGAGGAGCAGACCCCTCCTGGTGGCTATGGCAGAGCCCATGGCAGTGACCCCCATGTCCGTGTGCCGCAGGTGCTGGATGAGTTCTCCAGGCAGGTCAGCAGAGCAGACTGGCCCTCGGGATCCCCAGCGACCATCACCTACACAGCCCTGGATGGGCACCTCAGCAAGTACCAGGTACAGCCCGCATGGCACAGGGACGGGGAGCCACAGGGTGCCAGGGTGCTGATGTCCCTGTTATTTCTCTCCCAGAACCCCCGTGATGCTGACCCCATGACCAAAGTGCAGGCAGAGCTGGATGAGACCAAGATCATCCTGGTGAGGAGAACCCCGAGGCTGCAGTCCCATCCTGCATCCTCCCCTCTCCAGAGAGATTCCTGTGGGTGCTTACGGTCCCCTTCGCTCCTTCCCCTTTGTTTTCTCCTGTCCCAGTGTCCCAGTGCAAGCAGCAGGGCACTCACCCTCCTCCCTTCCCATTGTTACTGGGGCTGGGATTGCTCCCTCCCTCACCGGGGCTGTGGGAAGAGGGGGCTCATCCCGGGGTGCAGCAGTACCCGAGTCTGCTGGGTGCCGGTGCCGTGGGTTAGCACCAGTTTCCTTGGCAGCACAACACCATGGAGTCACTGCTGGAGCGAGGGGAGAAGCTGGATGACCTGGTCTCCAAATCAGAGGTGCTGGGGGCACAGTCCAAAGCCTTCTACAAAACTGTGAGTGCAGGGGGAGGCCCTGTCCTGGGGCACCAGTGATGGGCTGGGATCAATCCCTGGGGAAGAGGATGTGTAAAGGAACTGGTTGGATGGCTGTGGTCAATGGCTCAGTGTCCAGCCAGAGACTGGTGATGAGTGGGGTCCCTCGGGTTGGTGTTGGCACTGATCCTGTTCAGTGTCTTTGTCAGTGACATGGACACTGGGCTCGAGCACCCTCAGCAGGGTTGTGCTGGCACTGAGCTGTGTGGTGCGGGGGGGACACTGGAGGGAATGGGGGGGATCCAGAGGGATCTGGACATGCTGAGAGGTGCCCGGTGCCAACCTCATGGAGCTCAGTAAGGCCAAGGCAAGGTCCTGCCCCTGGGTCAGGGCAGTCCCAGCACAGACAGAGGTTGGGTGGAGAAGTGACTGAGAGCAGCCTGAGGAGAAGGACTTGGGGGTGCTGGGTGAGAAGCTCCCCATGACCCAGCTTCAGTGGGCGCTTGAGCCCAGAGCCCCCCCGTGTGCTTGGGCTGCACCCCCAGAGCGTGAGCAGCAACTTGGGGGTGGGGGGGGGATTTTGCCCCTGTTCTGGGCTCTGGGGAGACCCCCCCCCCCTGCAGCCCTGTGTGCAGTGCTGGGGTCCCCAGCATAAGGACATGGAGCTGGTGGAGCGAGTCCAGAGGAGGCCACGAGGATGCTCAGGGGCTGGAGCAGCTCCTGTATGGAGCCAGGCTGAGAACATTGGGGCTGGAGAAGAGAAGCTGCGTGGAGACCTCAGAGCAGCTTCCAGTGTGTGAAGGGGGCTGCAAGGATGCTGGAGAGGGGCTCTGCATCAGGGACTGTAGGGATGGGACAAGGGGTGATGGGTTCAGACTGAAACAGGGGGAGTTCAGGTTGGAGATAAGGAAGAAGTGATTTATGTGAGGGTGCTGAGGCGCTGGCACAGGGTGCCCGGAGAAGCTGTGGCTGCCCCATCCCTGGCAGTGCTCAAGGCCAGGTTGGACACAGGGGCTTGGAGCAAGCTGCTCCAGTGGAAGGGGTCCCTGCCCATGGCAGTGGTTGGAGCTGGATGGGCTTTAAGTTCCCATGAGCCCAAACCCTTCTGTGCTGGGCAGGGATCACCGTCCTCTGTGTGTGGGACTCCTTGAGGCATCCCTTGCCCTGTGGCTGGTGCCCATCCCAGCTCTGTTGGTCCCTGGTGCTGATCCTGGCTCCGGTGATGCAGAGCTCCTTGTCTGGGGGTGCAGTGCGGGCAGGACGGGGCTCTGCAGCCTCACTGCTGCTTTCCCTTCTCTTCCCAGGCCCGGAAGCAGAATTCCTGCTGTGCCATCATGTGACACAGACCCCACATCTCCTGCTCCGGACCTCCAGCCCCGCGCTGCCCTTCGGCAGGAGCCGCAGCGCGCGCCCAGGCCGGCACTGAAGTGACTTTATGGCCCCATGTCCAGGGGCTGGTATGGGGCCGGTGCCCATGGGGCAGAGGGGGAGCACTGGAGCCCCCTGGCCCTTGTGTACCCCCAGGGCAGCCGGGACCACTGGGCACTGGACAAGGTCCCCTCCCCATTGCCCCATGGCCTTTCCCAGTGCCTCGGGGGTGAGGGGGTGTCTGTGTGCCCCAAGGGTGAGCCAGGGGGTGGGGAGGGGGGGAAGCAGAAGTGCTTTCCCATGGTGGGGGGGTGCTTGCTGCTGGGATATTATTGCCTGTGCCCAGGGAGGGGGTCACCTCTGGGTGCCTTTGGTGGTGGTGTGGGATGGGACAGCCCCCGCGGGGGGCTCAGGATGGGGGGGGGGGGGGCTGTCTGTGTGTCCCCCCCTTTGACCCAGTGAAACCAGCCCCAGGGATGCGGTGCCTGCACCAGTGGGAGGGAAGCAGGGCCGGGGAAGGGGGGGGGGGGTTCCTGCTTCCCACCCCTGCTCCCATCACCTCGGGGGGGCTCCATCAGCCCCCGCTGCCTCCTCTTCCTCCTGTGGAAGGGGGAAGCAGAGCTTTTGCTTGAGGTTGTATCGTGGTCGGTGTTGCTGTCGGTCCCGGGCCCTGGCCCACAGCGCCCAGGCAGGATAAAATTGTCTTTGGCGCTTGTTGCCCCGCTCTGGCTCTGTCTGGGTGGGAATCATGGAATCGACCTTGGGAAAGCCCTTTAAGCTCATCCAGTCCAACCCTTACCCGGCACTGCCGAGGCCACCGCTGACCCATGGCACTGAGGCCTCGGCTCCATGGGGTGTGAACACGTATAGAATAGTTAGGGTTGGAAAGGACCTTAAGATCATCCAGTTCCAACCCCTGTGCCATGGGTAGGGACACCTCACACTAAACCATGGCACCCAAGGCTCTGTTCGACCTGGCCTTGAACACTGCCAGGGATGGAGCATTCACAACCTCCCTGGGCACCCATTCCAGTGCCTCATCACCCTAGCAGGAAAGGATTTCCTCCTTATATCCAATCTAAACTTCCCCTGTTTCAGTTTTAACCCATCACCCCTTATCCTATCACTACAGTCCCTAATGAAGAATCCATCCCCAGCATCCCTATAGCCCCCCTTCAGACACTGGAAGCTGCCCTGGTGCAGCTTGAGGCCGGTTCCTCTTGTCCCACCCCATGGGAGCACAAGGGCTCCTTCCTGCTGCCTGCCAGTTGTAGAGAGCAGTAAGATCCCCCCCTTTATCCATTGGTTTTCCTCATAATTTATTTGCAGTTTTCCCGAGACAAAAACGAAATCCAAGGAATCTTTTACACTTACAAGGCTCAGAAAGAAAAGACGAAGGGTTTTGTTTGGTTGTTTTTTGGAGGGGGGCAGGAAGTGGGTGGAAAAAGAATGAGAGAGAAAAAGGGGGAGAGAAGAGTCAAATTTGGCAACGATCCACCAGCATTCATGGGACAGAAACAGCTCAGCTCAGCTCCTCAACATACAGCGTTAGCGCCCGAGGGTTGCTCCCGCGCAAAGGGCATGCAGAAACGACTGATCAGGATTAAAAAAGAAGAATCATCATCATCATCATCATCATCATCATAATAAATACCCCAAACCCCCCCCCAAGCCCAAACCAGCCCCCAGCAACACGGTGCCTCTGGATGTGGATGGAGATGGGCCAATGGGAAGCGCATGGCCGAGCTGGGGAGGTTGGGGGTGCCAGGGGGTGTGTGTGTGTCCCCTGAGAGGGGAAGGGGTGCGGGAGGGGAGCACTGCCCGGTGCCATGGGGGGGACCCCCGGCGGAGCAGCCTGTGCCCCCTAAGAGACCCGTTCTCTTAGTCTAAAGTGCTTTCGATGCTGCGTCAGTGCTGGCTGGATCGCCCCGAGCCCCTGTCCCAGCCCTGGTACATGGCACCCCCCCCACCCCAAGCCCCATCACCCCCATAAAACCCATCAGCACCCAGAGGTGCCTCTGTCACCAGGCAGGGGACACGGAGGTGGCACCCACCGTACCCCCAGCACCGGGACTTTGCGGAGTGGGGGGGGGGTGCCCCTTGTGTGTGCACCCCCCCCCCCCAAACCCCCCCCTCCCCAGCAGCCGGGGCCCCCCCATGGGAATTCAAAAATAAAGAGCTCTCTCTATGTACAGGGACGGGGAGAGCGAAAGCGGAGCCCAAAGAACAACATCCACCACCAGCAACAGCGACACGCCACAAGCACAGCCGGGGCCGGGGGGGGCCGGGCCGGGACCCCCCTCCCTGCCACAGCCGGGAGACACCCCCAGGCGGAGACAGGCAGAGAGAGAGGGGATGGGGGGGGGGGGGTCTGGCTATGGGAGCGCCCCCCCCCCCCCAGTCCCCACCTAGGGCTGGATGTGGGGTGGGGGTTGGGGCTCCCCCCCCTCTTTTTTTTTTTATAATTTTGGCATTTTTGGGGTTTTTTTGTGTGTTTTTTTTTTTTTGTCTTTTTGTTTTCTGCAAACACAGGCACTGGAGGGGAGGAGCGGGGGGGTTCGGGGGGGTACAGGCATGCGGACGCGTGCTTCGGGGCCGCAGCTCCGGCTGCCGGCTCGGCTCCCATCGCCGGCTCCGTCAGGCTGGAACCAGGACAGCCACCGCCAGCCCTGCGGGGATGCGGGGGGGTGAGGCCGATCCGGGGGACCCCCGTTAACCCCCCCCAACTCCCCCTGCTTTCACCTCCATTCACTGCAGCGGGGCGACCGGGGCCCCCGAGCCGTGGAAGTGGACGTTCTGCCACTTGCCGTCGCGGCGGTGCCACACGCGGGTCTCCTCGGACTGGCTGGTGCGGGGCCGGCCCTGGGCATCGATGTACTGCGTGAGGCGGATGTAGGCGATGCAGGCGGCGTCCTCGCCGATGACGTGAACGTGCGGGTTCAGGATCGTCGTGTGGATGGGTTTGTTGTTCTTGGAGAGCACTGCGGGGAGGCCGGCGGGTGAGGGGGGCAGCGGGATGGATGGGGGGGGCCATGCGGGATGGGAGGGGTGGGTGGGTGAGGGTGGGCAGGGTGCTGGCAGAGCTGGGTGATGGCCACAGGCTGGGGCAGGCAGGGACCAGGGAGAGGATGGGGAAAGGGAGCAAGCAAGGGACTGGTGGGACACAGGCAGGGGCAGACAGGGCAGGGGATGGAGAAGTCTGGGGGGCAGATGGGGGGCAGACAGGGACAGGGGAGAACAAGCAGGGGGAGGGCTGGGGACAGGTGACAAGAGAGGATGGACAGAGGGACAGGCAGGCAGATGGGGAGGATGGAAGGGGATGGGCTGGGTGAGGACAGGCAGGACATGGGCACAGGTAGAGCACAGGCAGGGCACAGGCAGGGCAGAGATAGGGCACAGGCAGGGCACAGGAGGGTGCCGGCGGGGTGCAGGCATAGGCAGAGAGAGGGCAGGGTGCAAGGCAGAGGCAGGCACAGTGCAGGGCAGAGGCAGGGAGCAGGCAGAGTGCAGGGCACAGGCAGGGTGCAGGCAGGGCGCAGGGCACAGGCAGGATGCAGGCAGGGTGCAGGGCACAGGCAGGATGCAGGCAGGGCGCAGGGCACAGGCAGGATGCAGGCAGGGTGCAGGGCACAGGCAGGATGCAGGCAGGGTGCAGGGCACAGGCAGGATGCAGGCAGGGTGCAGGGCACAGGCAGGGTGCAGGGCACAGGCAGGGTGCAGGGCACAGGCAGGGCGCAGGGCACAGGCAGGATGCAGGCAGGGCGCAGGGCACAGGCAGGGTGCAGGCAGGGCGCAGGGCACAGGCAGGGTGCAGGCAGGGCGCAGGGCACAGGCAGGGTGCAGGCAGGGCACAGGGCACAGGCAGGATGCAGGCAGGATGCAGGGCACAGGCAGGGTGCAGGCAGGGCACAGGGCACAGGCAGGATGCAGGCAGGATGCAGGGCACAGGCAGGGTGCAGGGCACAGGCAGGATGCAGGGCACAGGCAGGGTGCAGGCAGGGCGCAGGGCACAGGCAGGGTACAGGCAGGGTGCAGGCAGGGTGCAGGGCACAGGCAGGATGCAGGCAGGATGCAGGCAGGATGCAGGGCACAGGCAGGATGCAGGCAGGGTGCAGGGCACAGGCAGGATGCAGGGCACAGGCAGGATGCAGGCAGGGTGCAGGGCACAGGCAGGATGCAGGGCACAGGCAGGGTGCAGGCAGGGTGCAGGGCACAGGCAGGATGCAGGCAGGATGCAGGGCACAGGCAGGATGCAGGCAGGGTGCAGGGCACAGGCAGGATGCAGGGCACAGGCAGGGTGCAGGCAGGGCGCAGGGCACAGGCAGGTGCAGGCAGGGTGCAGGGCACAGGCAGGGTGCAGGCAGGGTGCAGGGCACAGGCAGGATGCAGGCAGGGCGCAGGCAGGGTGCAGGGCACAGGCAGGGCGCAGGGCAGAGGCAGGGTGCAGGGCACAGGCAGGATGCAGGCAGGGCGCAGGGCACAGGCAGGGCGCAGGGCACAGGCAGGGCACAGGCAGGATGCAGGCAGGATGCAGGGCACAGGCAGGATGCAGGCAGGGTGCAGGGCACAGGCAGGGCGCAGGGCACAGGCAGGATGCAGGCAGGGTGCAGGGCAGAGGGAGGATGCAGGCAGGGTGCAGGGCACAGGCAGGATGCAGGCAGGGCGCAGGGCACAGGCAGGGTGCAGGGCACAGGCAGGGTGCAGGCAGGGCGCAGGGCACAGGCAGGGTGCAGGCAGGGCGCAGGCAGCACCGGGCACTCACAGTTCTCAAAGTAGAAGCGGTGGAAGTCCATCCCCTCCACCAGGTTGCCCAGAGCCTCGGGCTCGAAGGAGGTGAGCCCCGGGTCGCAGATCTTCCTGTGGGGCAGCCATGGGGCAGCCGTGGGGCAGCAGCGGCCACGGCCCCCCCCCCCAAACCCCCCCTGTGACCCCACTCACGCGTAGGCCTCGAAGTCCCCGTTGTTGACGGCCTCAATGAGCTGCTCTGTGATCTTGATGATCTCCTGCTTACGGGCTGGAGGGCCACCGGCACCATCACCACCCTGACCCCATGCCCTGCCCATCCCCCTCCCATCTTCACCCCTATTGCACCCCAGCTTGTTCCCCTCCCCATCCCATCCCTATCTTTATCTCCATCCCTGTCCCCATCCCATCATCCCTGTCCCCATCCCATTCCATCCCTTCCCCAGGGGCCCTGTGCTGGAGGGCTGGGGACAGACACACACATGATGGGGGTGGTGGCAGGGCCAGTGGGACAGGGGCAGATCCATGTCATGGGAGATACTGGGATGGACACGGACATGGGACATGGAGAAGAGATACATGGGGAGAAGGGATGGGGACAGACAGAGGGGGTACAGATGGACCATGGGAACACACACAGGGACCTCCATGCACCCAGGGCCCTGCAGCTCTGCCCTGCCACACCAGTATCGGCCTCCCCATGGTCCTGTGCCCTTCCAGCACATCCCAGCACTACCCAGTGCCATCCCAGTGCCCTTCCAGCACATCCCAGCACTGCCCAGTGCCATCCCAGTGCCCTTCCAGCACATCCCAGCACTGCCCAGTGCCATCCCAGTGCCCTTCCAGCACATCCCAGCACCATCCCAGTGCCCTTCCAGCACATCCCAGCACCATCCCAGTGCCCTCCCAGAACGCTGAGGCGTCCCAGTATCCTCTGAGTGACACCTCAGCATGTACTCCCTGTACTCCTCAATGTCAACCCTCCACGTCCCACTATATCCCAGTGCCATTCCAGTGCATCCAGTTTCATACAAGTGTTTCCCAGTGATATCCCACTCTGTCTCAGTGTAATTCCAGTGCATCCCAGTGCATTACAATAAATCCCAGTTCCATGCAAGTGCATCACAACACATCCCAGTGCCATCCTATTGCATCCCAATGCATGCCAGTGCATCCAAAATGTCCCAGTTCCGTCCTAGTGCAACCCACTGCATCCCAGTGACACCCCAGTACATTCCAGTGCATTCCACTACATCTCAGTTACACCCTGGAGTGTTCCAGTACCAGTCCTGGGCATCTCGATACACCCCAGTTTCCAACAGCACATCTCAGGGCCATCCCAGTGCACTCCAATGCAATCCAGTGCCAGCCTACTGTGTCCCAGTGCCCTTCCAGCATTCCAGTTCATCCCATTTCCATGCCAGTGTCACACTCTTGAATCCCATCATCCCCCTATTGCATCCCAGTACCAATCTACTGAGTCCCAGAACTATTCCAGTGGATCCCACTACATCCCAGTTCCATTCCAGTGCATTGCAATACCATTCTACTGCATCCCAGTACACCCCAGTTAAAACAAGTGCATCTCACTGCTATACCAGTGCATTTCAATTCACCTTGGTACCATATCACTGTATCCCAGAGCCATCCCAGTCCATTTCTGTGTCACCCTCATGTGATCCAGTGCCATCCCAATGCATCTCAGTGTCACCCCACTATATCTCAGTGTGTCCCAGTGCATCTTAATGCCACTCCTGGGCCATCCCAGTGTTCCCCAGTGCACTTCATGTCATTCCAGCACATTCCTACACAGCCTAGTTCCACCTCAGTATGTCCCAGTGTCATCTTAGTGCATGCCAGTGTCATTCCAGCACATTCCAACACAGCCCAGTTCCATCCCAGTGTGTCCCAGTACTAGTGCAGAGCGTATCTTTACACTCCAGTCTGCCCCAGTGAATCCCAGTGATATCCCACTGCATCTCAGTGCCAATCTTCTGAGTCCTAGTGCCATTCCAGTGCATCCCAATACATCCCAGTACTGCCCAGTTCTAAAAAGTGCATCTCAATTAACCTTGGTACCATGCCCCTGTTGGCCAGCATCATCCCAGTGCATCCTGGTGCATGCCAGGCCATCCCAGTGACATTCCAGTACACCCCAGTGCACCCTCATGCACCTTGGCGCCATCCCAGAGCCATCCTAGTCTGCCCCCATGCCACTGCAGTATGTCCCAATCCACCCCAGTGACATTGCACTGCACCCCAATGCCATTCCAGTGCAACCCAATTCAGCCCAGTGCCATATTACTGCATCCCAATGCATCCTAGTGCCATCCCAGTGCATCCCAGTGCTATCCCAGAACATTCCAGTGCTGCCCTAGTGCATCCCAGTGTCATCTCAGTGCATCCCAGTGTATCCCAGTGCCATCTCAGTACACCTCAATGCATCCTAGTGCCAGTATCAGTACATCTCAGCACATCAGTGCATCTCAGTACATCCCAGTGCCATCTCAGTGCATCCCAATGCATCCCAGTACATCCCAATTTACCCCAGTGTCATCCCAGTGCATTCCACCCCCGTCCCAGTGCCATCTCACTGCATCCCAATGCATCCCACTGCCATCTCAGCACATCCCAGTGCATCCCAGCATCATCTCAGTGCATCCTAATGTATCCTAGTGCCACCCCAGTGCATTCCACCTGCCTCCCAGTGCATCCCAGTGCCATCTCAGGCATCCCAATGCATCCCAGTGCCATCCCGGTGCCATCTCAGTGCATCCCAGTGCAGACCAGCGCCACCTCAGTACATCCTAATGCATCTCAGTGCCATCTCAGCACATCCCAGTGCATCCCAGCATCATCTCAGTGCATCCTAATGTATCCTAGTGCCACCCCAGTGCATTCTACCCGCCTCCCAGTGCATCCCAGGCATCCCAATGCATCCCAGTGCCATCCCGGTGCATCCCAGTGCAGACCAGCGCCACCTCAGTACATCCTAATGCATCTCAGTGCCATCTCAGGCATCCCAATGTATCCTAGTGCCACTCCAGTGCATTCCACCCGCCTCCCAGTGCATCCCAGTGCCATCTCAGGCATCCCAATGCATCCCGGTGCATCCCAGTGCAGACCAGCGCCACCTCAGTACATCCTAATGCATCCCAGTGCCATCTCAGTGCATCCCAATGTATCCTAGTGCCACTCCAGTGCATTCCACCTGCCTCCCAGTGCATCCCAGTGCCATCTCAGGCATCCCAATGCATCCCGGTGCATCCCAGTGCAGACCAGAGCCACCTCAGTACATCCTAATGCATCTCAGTGCCATCTCAGCACATCCCAGTGCATCCCAGCATCATCTCAGTGCATCCTAATGTATCCTAGTGCCACCCCAGTGCATTCCACCCGCCTCCCAGTGCATCCCAGTGCATCCCAATGCATCCCAGTGCATCCCGGTGCATCCCAGTGCAGACCAGCGCCACCTCAGTACATCCTAATGCATCTCAGTGCCATCTCAGCGCATCCCAATGTATCCTAGTGCCACTCCAGTGCATTCCACCCGCCTCCCAGTGCATCCCAGTGCCATCTCAGGCATCCCAATGCATCCCGGTGCATCCCAGTGCATCCCAGCGCCACCTCAGTACATCCTAATGCATCTCAGTGCCATCTCAGCGCATCCCAACGTATCCTAGCGCCACTCCAGAGCATTCCAACCCCAGTGCATCCCAGTACCAGCCCCCCCCGCGCAGCCCCCATCACCTTTGGTGTCCTCATCCTCGATGGTGGTGTTGGTGCTATCGGACGACTCCTGCCAGCAGTGCCAGGGGAGAGACACAGACAGAGAGCAGGGTGAGGCCAGGCCCCACCGGGGATGGGGGGGGAAGAGCCTGGCTGGGGCCCGGCAGGACCCCGCTGACACCGGTTGTGCTGGGGACGCCGCCGTCACCCCCTCCCGCCCCGCGCCATGGCTGATGCTGGGGAGATGGAGGCGGAAAGCGGGGCCCAGACGGCCCCGGCGCTACCGGCTGCGGCGGGGCGAGGGGGGGAGAGGCAGCAATACCTTAACGCCGTCCGCGGGGTTATGGATTACCGTAGTTTGAGGCTCCTATGGGAGAAGGGAGAGAGACGGGGGGGGGGGGATAGGGAAGGGAAGGAAGGAAGCAAGAGCCCGGAGGGGGGACAACGGAGTTGGGGGACGACGGAGCGAGCAGCACGCGGACAGGGGCGAAGAGAGACCCAGACCGGATTTGGGGAGGGCAGAGGGGGGAGAGAAGCAGAGAGTCATTAGTCCAGCGGAAGGTGAATGGTTTAATTCACAGAAAGACAGAGGCTGGGGGGAAGTGGGGAGAGAGCTGGGGCAGGGGGAAGGACACAGCAAGAGGAGAAGCTGCAGGGTGGTGGTGGAGGGCAGCCCCGTGCCCATGGGCACTGCAGCCTCACTGCCTGAGCTGGACATCCCCTTACCTGCAGCCTGCATCCCCCACAACAGCTCCATGTCCCCAGGCCCGTGTCCTGGAATCACGGCACCAGCTGGGTGTCCCCATGCCCGTATTCCATATTCATGGTACTGGATGAGCATCCATGTGCCTGCATCCTGGACTCACGGTACCAACTGGGCATCCCTGTGCCTGCATCCTGTATCCATGTGCCCGTATCCTGGACTCAAGGTACCAATGGGCATCCCTGTGCCTGCATCCTGTATCCATGTGCCTGCATCCTGTATCCATGTGCCCGTATCCTGGACTCAAGGTACCAATGGGCATCCCTGTGCCTGCATCCTGTATCCATGTGCCTGCATCCTGTATCCATGTGCCCGCATCCTGCATCCATGTGCCCGTATCCTGGACTCAAGGTACCAATGGGCATCCCTGTGCCTGCATCCTGTATCCATGTGCCTGCATCCTGGACTCACGGTACCAACTGGGCATCCCTGTGCCTGCATCCTGTATCCATGTGCCTGCATCCTGGACTCGCGGTACCAACTGGGCATCCCTGTGCCTGCATCCTGTATCCATGTGCCCGTATCCTGGACTCAAGGTACCAATGGGCACCCCTGTGCCTGCATCCTGTATCCATGTGCCTGCATCCTGGACTCACGGTACCAACTGGGCATCCCTGTGCCTGCATCCTGCATCCATGTGCCTGTATCCTGGACTCAAGGTACCAATGGGCATCCCTGTGCCTGCATCCTGCATCCATATGCCCGTATCCTGGACTCAAGGTACCAATGGGCACCCCTGTGCCTGCATCCTGCATCCATGTGCCTGCATCCTGTATCCATGTGCCTGCATCCTGCATCCATGTGCCCATATCCTGGACTCACGGTACCAACTGGGCATCCCTGTGCCTGCATCCTGTATCCATGTGCCTGCATCCTGCATCCACGTGCCCGTATCCTGGACTCAAGGTACCAATGGGCACCCCTGTGCCTGCATCCTGCATCCATGTGCCCGTATCCTGGATTCACGGTGCCAACTGGGCATCCTTGTGCCTGTATGTTGCATCTCTGTGCCTGTATCCCATACCCACCTTGCTGTCGCCATGCTGGATCATCCCTGTACCTTGTTCCTGCTGACCTGTGACAGCCCCAGCCTGTATCCCACACATACTTCACCATGCTCTGGTCCTGTGTGTCTTGTGGTGGGGTCCCCCCATGTCCATACCCTCTGTGATGGGTACCCCAGGGTCACATCCTGCCACCGCTCCAGTGCCACAGCAGCAGCCCCATGTGCTGTGTCCTGCACCCACCTCACTGTCTCCATTGTGGGGACACCCTCGTGCCCAGGTCAGGAACCCACCTCGTCCCATGGCAGGGCCATCAGGTGCCCATATCCTGCACCCATCTCACTGCACCCACAGCAGGGGCACCCCCATGCCCGTATCCTGCACCCACCTTATCTGTATGGCGAGGGCACCCCTGTGTCCATATCCTGAACCCATGCTGCCCATGGCAGGGATGGATTGTGCCTGTATCCTGCACCAGTGTCACAGGACACTCCTGTACCCGCATCCTTGCACCCACCTTGTCCATGGCTGGGCTCCCCCTTGGCCGTATCTTGCACCCATCTCGCTGCACCCATAGCAGGGGCACCCCTGTGCCCACATCCTGCACCCACCTTGTCCCATGTCAGGGCATCCCCATGCCTGTATCCTGCACCCATCTCATTGCACCCATGGAGGGGGCACCCCTGCGCCTGTATCCTGCACCTACCTTGTCCCATGTCAGGGCATCCCCATGCCTGTATCCTGCACCCATCTCACTGCACCCATGGAGGGGGCACCCCTGTGCCTGTATCCTGCACCCACCTTGTCCCATGGCAGGGCATCCCCATGCCTGTATCCTGCACCCATCTCACTGCACCCATGGAGGGGGCACCCCTGTGCCTGTATCCTGCACCTACCTTGTCCCATGGCAGGGGCACCCTGTGCCTGTATCCTGCACTCACCTTATCCACGCTGCATGGGTGCCCCCACATCCGTATCCTGACCCCCCCCCTCCATCCTCATGCCCCCCCCTTCACCCCCAGCAATACCAGGGCCAGCCGGACAGACAGACGGACAGGGTGGGGGTGCCATGGCGATGGATGGGATGGGGTGGGATGATGGGATGGAGCCAGGGTGGGGGGGCAGGGGAGCACCTACCAGTGCGGCGGGCGGGAGAGTCCCCTTGGGGCTGGTGACGCCAGCGCTGCCTTTGGTGCTGTTGGTCTGAGGCTGAGAGCAGGGAGAAAGAGTTGGGGGGCTCAGTGGCATTGGGGGGGTGACCCCCACCCCCCCCCACCCCCCCACGGGCGCTCACCTTCACACCGTCTGCCTTCTTGTTCAGTAAGCTCTTAGCTGCTGTGGGGGGGGGGGAGAGCATCAGAGACCATCCCCCCCCTCGGGGAACAGGGGACACTGTGTGTGTGTGTCCCCCCACCCTGAACCCCCACCCCTGGCCCCCCACCCTGATGCCCCCCCCAATGTGCCAGCAGCACCCATCACCCCGGTGTCGGGGAGGGGGGAACATGCTGATGGGGGGGTGGCCCCATCCTGGGGTGTCCCCATGTGAGCTTGGGGGGGGTCCCCACCCTGGAGGCCCCCGCGGGGGCTGGCTTACCTTGGAGGAATGCAGAAAGGAAAGCGAGAGAGAGAGGAGGGGGGAGCGAGAGAGAAACGGGGGAAAAAGGGGGGGAAAAGGGAAAAACATAAAAGAAAATCATAAAAAAGACGAGTTGAGTGCAGGGGGGGCAGGGGTGGCCCCTGTGCCCCCCCCCCCCGTGTCACCCTGGAGGGGGACAAGGAGGGGACGAGGAGCATCTCTCACTGCTGTCACTGCTGTCACTGCTATCGCGAGCTCTGCCCATGGGTATGGGGGGGACAGGAGGGGGTCAAAGTGGCCTGGGGGGGGGGGGCTGGTGTCACCTTGAGCATCCTCATTGCTCCTCCAATCTTGGGGACCCCCCCGCTGGTGTCACAGCGCTCGTGGGGTGACACGTCCGGTGACAGCAGGGTGACAGGCATCAGCCCCCAATACGGGGTGGACTAATGGGGGGGGGGGGCACGACACCCCTGCCCCCCCCTTTGGTGGAGCCGTGTCCCCATGGGGGTCCCTGTCGGGGTGTCCCCAAGGGTCCCGGTCCCTCCTCAGGAAGCAGGCGGGCGCTGAGAGGTGGGGGTTTAAACCAGAGCCAAACTGGGGGGGGGTACCCCGGAAGGGGGATGGGGGGGGGCAGATGGAGCCCTTTGGAGGGGGGGCCCCGGTTTAACACCCGCCGAGTGTTCCGCGGCGCCTCGAACACCGGCTGCAGCTCTCAGGAAGCCATGCGGGTTGGGGGGGACGTGCTGGGGCGGGGCCATGGGGCATGCGGCTGGATTCATCCCTCCATGCAGCACATGCATCTCCACATGCAGCATCTCCCCATGCATCTGGGGGGGGTACCCATAAATTACCTCCACCCCCCCCCATTGCTAACCCATAGGGTGTGCGTGCCACCCCCCCGGGGCACAGGCACCCAAGCAGCGATGGGGGAGCACAGGGGGTGACAAGGAGGCGGGGGGGCACAATGGGATCTCTGTCCCCATGGGGGTGATGGGGGGGGGGGGTGCGATGCAGTGCGGGGGGGGAGGGGGGGGGCCATGCATGCGCTCCGATTTCCGAGGAGGGCACCCGAAACCCATGGGGGGGGGGGGGTGAAGGACACAGAGACCAAGCGGGGCCGGGTTAGGGGGGGCCGGGCGGGCCCTTTGCGGACGCGTCTACCTTGTTCCACCAGCCCCAGGGGGGCCCCGGCGGCGGCCGCCGACATGGTCGGAGGAGCGGTGGTCTGTCTGCCCACTGCGGCAGCGGCACGGAGAGGAGAGAACGGAGCGGAGCTCCCGTTAGGAACGGGCCGGGGGGGGGGCGTTGAGGGGGGGGCCCGCAGCCGGGACCCCCGCTTCCCACCCCCCCCTCCCCACCCCCCTCCCTTCTTTTCCCCATCCCAGCAACGGCACCAACGGGGCCGGGCTCTGCTTGCTCCCCTCCCGCACCCTGTGCCCCCCCCCCCCGCAATGGCCGGTAGAGGCGGGGGGGGGGCACACACGGGAGCGGGCACTACCTGCTGCTGTGTGCGGGGGGGGGGCCGCGTCCTGCCCCCCCCTTGGGTACCGCACGCCCCGTCCTCGGCGACAGGGGAAAAAACGGGGGGGGGGGGGGGGGGGGTGGCAAAAGGGGGGTTGGGGGGTAAAGAGAGAAAGACAGCGACAGAGAGAGGGGGAGGGGCACCAGCCTCGGCGGGGGCTGCGGGCGGGGGGGCTGCGGCCCCGGCTCACCCCGGCAGCGGGAGCCCCCCCTTACCTGAGAAGTTCCGGGTGGCCAACATGGTGGTGAGGATGGCGCCCTGCGGGGGGCACAGAGAGAGAGAGATGCGGGGGGCAGCGGGGTGCGGGAGGGGGGTGTGGGGTGGGGGGTGCAGGATGGGGCTGTGGGGTCCGGGAGGGGGGCATGGGGTAGGGATGCACAGCAAGGCCATGGGGTCCGGGTGCAGGATGGGGCCATGGGGTGCAGGATGGGGGTGTGGGTTGTGGGGTGCAGAATGGGGCTGTGGGGTCCGGGAGGGGGCCATGGGGTAGGGATGCACAGCAAGGCCATGGGATGGGGATGCAGGATGGGGCCATGGGGTAGGGATGCAGGTAAGGCCATGGGGTGGGGGGCAGGAGGGTGGAGGATGGGGCCATGGGGTGCAGGATGGGGGTGTGGGGTCCAGGAGGGGGGCATGGGGTAGGGATGCACGGTAAGGCCATGGGGTGGGGGTGCAGGATGGGGCCATGGGATGGGGATGCAGGAGGGTTCAGGATGGGCCATGGGTGCAGGATGGGGGTGTGGGTTGTGGGGTGCAGGATGGGGCTGTGGGGTCCGGGAGGGGGGCATGGGGTAGGGGTGCACGGTAAGGCCATGGGGTGGGGGTGCAGGATGGGGCCTTGGGTTGAGGATGCAGGAGGGGGGCATGGAGTGGGGGTGCAGGAGGGTGTAGGATGGGGGTGTGGGGTCCGGGAGGGGGACATGGGGTAGGGATGCACGATAAGGCCATGGGGTGCAGAGGTGCAGGATAGGGCCATGGGTTCAGAGGTGCAGGATGGGGCTGTGGGGTCTGGGAAGGGGCCATGGGGTAGGGGTGCAGGAGGGTGCAGGATGGGGCTGTGTTTTGTGGGGTGCAGGATGGGGCTGTTGGGTCCGGGAGGGGGGCATGGGGTAGGGATACACGATAAGGCCATGGGGCGGGGATGCAGGATGGGGCCATGGGGTGGGCGTGTATGATGGGGCCATGGGATGGGGATGCAGGATGGGGCCATGGGGTAGGGATGCAGGATGGGGCCATGGGATGGGGATGCAGGATGGGGCCATGGGATGGGGATGCAGGATGGGGCCATGGGGTGGGAGTTCAGGAGGGTGCAGGATGGGGCCACGGCACTGTCAGAATGGGGCTGTGCCGGTGGGAATGCACTGGGATGGGACCATGCCCGGGGTGGGGGGGGGGGGTCACTCTTGGGGGGTCTCACCTTGAGCTTCCTCCGGGCGTTGAACTTTTTCAGACACTCGACCGTCTCCTGCCTGTGCATCATGGAGGCCACGGTGGAGCGTTGCTGCGGGGACAGGGGGGTCAGCACCAGCGCTGCAGCATGGGGCGGGGGGGGGGGGACCCCCATGGGGCAGAGGCTGGGCACTTACGCAGACCCACGGGTGCTTGAGGGCCTCGTGCGCTGTGATGCGCTTGGCAGGGTTGATGGTCAGCATCTGGTTGATGAGGTTTTTCGCTTCGGGGGTGACCGTGTCCCACTCGGGTGAAGGGAACTGGGGGGGGGGGGGGTGGCACAAGGGGACACCGGGGGGGTGATGATGGGGAGGGACAGCCCCACGGTGCCTCGCTGCACACCCCCAGCCCACCATGGGAGAGGGGGCTCAAAGCCTTCCCCCAGTAGGTTCCAGTCAACCCCCGGCACCAGGGACTTACATCGTAGGCACCGGCCTTGATCTGTTGGTAGAGTTTGTGCTGGTCCTCGTCCCAGAAGGGCGGGTACCCCACCAGCAGGATGTACAGGATGACGCCTGCGCAAGGGACAGCGGCATCAGGGCCAGGGCACGGGGCTGGGGTGGAGGCAGGATAGGTACAGGGATGGGAGCAGGATGAAGGGGATGGGACCAGGAAGAAGGGGATGGGATCAGGATGAATGGGATGGGATCAGGATGAAGGGGATGGGATCAGGATGAAGGGGATGGGAGCAGGATGAAGGGGATGGGATCAGGAAGAAGGGGATGGGAGCAGGATGAAGGGGATGGGATCAGGAAGAAGGGGATGGGACCAGGATGAAGGGGATGGGACCAGGATGAAGGGGATGGGACCAGGATGAAGGGGATGGGATCAGGATGAAGGGGATGGGATCAGGATGAAGGGGATGGGACCAGGATGAAGGGGATGGGATCAGGATGAAGGGGATGGGATCAGGATGAAGGGGATGGGATCAGGGTGAAGGGGATGGGATCAGGGTGTAGGGGATGGGATCAGGGTGAAGGGGATGGGATCAGGGTGAAGGGGATGGGATCAGGGGGGGATGCAGGGAGGACAGGGTGAAGGGGATGGGATCAGGATGAAGGGGATGGGATCAGGGTGAAGGGGATGGGATCAGGGTGAAGGGGATGGGATCAGGGTGAAGGGGATGGGACCAGGGTGAAGGGGATGGGATCAGGGTGAAGGGGATGGGATCAGGATGAAGGGGATGGGAAGGATGAAGGGGATGGGATCAGGGAAGGGGATGGGACAGGGGAGGGGATGGGACAGGGAGGGATGGGCAGGGGGGGATGGGTCAGGGGATGGGATCAGGGTGAGGGGATGGGATAGGGTGAAGGGGATGGGATCAGGGTGAAGGGGATGGGATCAGGATGAAGGGGATGGGACCAGGGTGAAGGGGATGGGATCAGGATGAAGGGGATGGGACCAGGATGAAGGGGATGGGACCAGGATGAAGGGGATGGGACCAGGATGAAGGGGATGGGACCAGGATGAAGGGGATGGGATCAGGATGAAGGGGATGGGATCAGGAAGAAGGGGATGGGATCAGGGTGAAGGGGATGGGATCAGGATGAAGGGGATGGGACCAGGATGAAGGGGATGGGATCAGGGTGTAGGGGATGGGATCAGGATGAAGGGGATGGGATCAGGATGAAGGGGATGGGACAGGATGAAGGGGATGGGATCAGGGTGAAGGGGATGGGACAGGATGAAGGGATGGGACCAGGTGAAGGGGATGGGATCAGGGGGGATGGGACAGGGGGGGATGGGATCAGGGTGAAGGGATGGAGCAGGGTGAGGGGATGGGACCAGGAAGAAGGGGATGGGATCAGGATGAAGGGGATGGGACCAGGAAGAAGGGGATGGGACCAGGATGAAGGGGATGGGAGCAGGATGAAGGGGATGGGACCAGGAAGAAGGGGATGGGACCAGGATGAAGGGGATGGGAGCAGGATGAAGGGGATGGGACCAGGATGAAGGGGATGGGACCAGGATGAAGGGGATGGGATCAGGATGGGGACAGGGATGGGTCCAGGATGGGTCCAGGATGAAGACTGGGATAGGGCTGGGACAGGAACTGTGCTGGGACCGACATAAAACCAGGATAGGGAGCAGGATGAAACTGGGATGGGAAAAGGATGGAACCAGGAAGGTGATGGGATTGGGGCCAGGTGCGGATCAGGAGGGGGATCGGGGAGGCACTGGGCAGGGATCAGGTGGGATCAAGCAGGGACAGGGATCACCTACCGCATGCCCAGATGTCCACAGGTTTGCCATAGGCCTCTTTGCGCAGGACTTCAGGGGAGAGGTATCCCGGTGTGCCCGCAAAGCCTGGATGGGATGGGCAGGAGCTGAGCCATGGCAGCATGGACGGGACAGGGACAGGACAGGGACACAAAGGGGGACAGGGGCACGGACATGGACAGGGATAGGGACAGGATAGGAACATGGACACAGACAGAGACAGGACCAGGGACAGGACAGGAACATGGACACAGACAGGGACAGGATGCAGTGGGCATTGCACTGGTGCACAGGGATGTGCTGGGCACAGGGTAGAGAAAAGGTGGACACTGGGGGACACAGGGGGCATGGGGGGACACAGGGGCACTCATGGCACTCACCGAACCAGGCCTGCTGATCCCCCTGCACCTCGATGGCGAGGCCGAAGTCGGCCAGTTTCACTGCAGCCCCTTTGCACTTGCTGGCCAGGAGCAGGTTCTCCGGCTGCGGAGCCAGCACCAGGTATGGGCAGCACCAGGTATGGGCAGCACCAGGTATGGGCAGCACCGGGTGCAGGCAGCACCGGGTATGGGCAGCATCAGGTATGGGCAGCATCAGGTATGGGCAGCACCGGGTATGGGCAGCATCGGGTATGGGCAGCGCCGGGTACAGGCAGCATCAGGTATGGGCAGCACTGGGTGCAGGCAGTGCCAGGTATGGGCAGCACCGGCTATGGGCAGTGCCAGGTGTGGGCAGCACTGGGTACGGGCAGTGCCAGGTATGGGCAGCACCGGGTATGGGCAGTGCCGGGTACAGGCAGCACCGCGTACAGGCAGCACCAGGTATTGGCAGTACCGGGTATGGGCAGTGCCAGGCATGGGCAGCACCGGGTATGGGCAGCACTGGGTATGGGCAGTGCCAGGTATCGGCAGTGCTGGGTATGGGCAGTGCCGGGAATGGGCAGCACAGGGTACAGGCAGTGCCAGGCATGGGCAGCACCGGGTATGGGCAGTGCCGGGTACAGGCAGCACCGGGTACAGGCAGCACCAGGTATTGGCAGTACCGGGTATGGGCAGCATCGGGTATGGGCAGTGCCGGGAATGGGCAGCACAGGGTACGGGCAGTGCCGGGTACAGGCAGCACCGGGCACAGGCAGTGCTGGTTATGGGCAGCACTGGGTACGGGCAGCACTGGGTAGAGGCAGTGCCAGGTATGGGCAGCACCAGGTATGGGCAGCACTGGGTACGGGCAGCACTGGGTAGAGGCAGTGCTGGGTATGGGCAGCACCAGGTACAGGCAGTGCCAGGTACGGGCAGCACTGGGTACGGGCAGCACTGGGTATGGGCAGTGTCAGGTACGGGCAGCACTGGGTACAGGCAGCACCGGGTACAGGCAGTGCCGAGTATGGGCAGGGAGGGAGAGGAGGCCGTGGGAGGAAGTAGAGGGGCTTTGCAGCCACCATGGAGTGGGTCCTGCCCCGGGGGGGTCTGCCCGGCCCCCGCTGGTTTCACCATCACCCCACACCCACAGCTAAACTTGAGCACCCCCCGCACCCCAAGAGGTTGAGTTCCGCCCCCCCCCAGGAGCCAGGGGTTTGGGGTCCCACCAAGCCAGGCCCCCCCCACCCAAGGGACCCCTTGCAGAGGGGCAGACGGACAGATGGGGGGGCTCACCTTGAGGTCCCTGTGGACGACCCCCATCTGGTGACAGTGGAGGACGGCCTCCAGGATCTGCTGGATGCAGTGGCTGCGTGCAAATGGGGGGGGGGGGTCAGGGGCACGCTGCCCCCCCCACCTCCTGCCCCCCCAAACCAGCCCCTGGCCCCACTGCGCCTGGGGGGAACCCTACAGAAACATCAGTATCTCATATTGGGGGGGTGCTGAGCTTGGCACCCCCATACCCCTGCCTGGGGGGACACCCCTGGGTGCCCCTCAGGGGGTGCCCCCATGGAACTACGGGGGTCACCCTCCTGGTGCTGCTGTGCCGCCCCCCAGCCCTGCTGCCCCTCGGGACCCCCAGACAGGACTCACAGGAGAGGGACGGGGGGGATGCGGGCAGGGTGGATGGAGACGAGACAAGAAAGAAAGAGGGAAGGAGCGGGGGGGATGAGAGGCTGGAATGGGGGTGAAGGGGGGGCCCTCGCCCGGCTGGGGGGTGCTGGGGCATGGGGGGGGGGGGGCAACCTCCCTGTAAGGGGGGTGGCAAAAAAAAGTGGGGGGGGGGGTGTCAGAAAAAGGAGGGAGGAGAGAGCCCCAGAGCGGGGTCCCAGCGCGGGCACAGATGCTCCGGCAGGCGGGGGGCACGGCCCCCCCGGCCCCCCCCGTTAATACTGACCTGCGGCTCCCTCTGCACAGGGGCAAAGTGATGGGTGGGAGAAACGCGCTAATAGCTCATGGACACAGTGACTGCAAAACAAAACGGGGGGCGGGGGGGGCGGGATGGCGGGGGGGGGGGTCAGGATGGGGGTGAAGGGGAGGGATGGGGGAATAGGTGGGAGGGGTTAGGATGGGGATAAAGGGGTGGGATGGGAGAGGGATGGGGTGGGAGTGGGGGGCAGGAGGACGGAGGGGCAGGTTGGGGGGCAGCAGGAGGTGGAACAGAGGGAAGGGGGTGCTGGGGGGAGGCAGCGAGCAGAGGGGCAGCGGTGGGACACATGGACGGACACACGGACACGCACAGAGCCCGAGCGACGCGTGATGGGAGACAGGGAGGGATTGGGGGGGACAGGGGAGGACGGATGGAAAGGGATGGGGTGGGATGGGGATGGGGACGGGGGGGGGGGGGGCGGAGATGGGGAACGAGCCCCCCCCCAGAAACAATGTTGTGAAAGCCCAGAGACCACGGGGATGGGCACACGGTGGCACACGGGGCGCTGGGGGCCTGGCACCAGCACGGGGGGGGGGGCCCTGGGGGCCCCCCACCAGCCACCAGCCACTCCCCACACATGTTATGACAGCACCAGGCCTCAGCGGCAGGGGGGGACATGGGGGGGCCCACTGAGCACCCAGCAGCAGGATGGAGCCGGGGGGGGGGGCAGGGTAAGAACCACCCCCCCCACACTGGGTGCCCCCCTTTCCTGCCTCGCTGGAGCTGCCCCATCCCTGCAGCCCCCCCCGGGGGGTTGGCACTGGGGGTGTCCAAGGGGGGGTTTAGGGGGGGTCTGGGTGGGGGCGCGGGGCTCACCTGGCATCGGCTTCACTGTAGTATTCCCGCGCCACGATGTCCTCAAAGAGCTCACCCCCGGTCACCCTGAAACACACGGAGCCGGCGCCGTCACCCCGGGACACGGACCAAGGACCCCCCCCCCCCCGGTACCCCCGGTACCCCCCGGCCGCACTCACAGGTCGAAGACGAGGTAATGGAAACCCTCCTCGGAGATGCTGTCGTGGAGCCGCACTGCAGGGACAGGGATGGGCGCAGGGGTGGGCGCAGGGATGGGAGCCAAGGGGGACCCCCCCCCCCCACCGTGGCCCAGGGGGTCCCCGCTCACCGATGTTGGAGTGCTTCAGGAGCCGGCAGATCCGGGCCTCGCGCTCCAGCTTCTGGTGGTCTGGGGGGAGAAGGGGGAGCCCTGAGCCCCAACAGCACCCAGCTCCCCCGCACTGCAGCCACACGGGGGGTGTGGGTGCGCACACGTGTGTAGGGGCACACATGTGTGTGTGTGTGTGCAGGTGTGTGCATGTGTGCGGTTGTGCGTGCTTATGCAGCTGTGATGTGTGCAGGTACATCTGGGGGTGTGCATGTATGGATGGGTGTGCATGTATGGATTTGTGTGCATGTATGGATTTGTGTGCATGTATGGATGTGTGTGCATGTATGGATGCGTGTGCATGTATGGATGCGTGTGCATGTATGGATGCGTGTGCATGTATGGATTTGTGTGCATGTATGGATTTGTGTGCATGTATGGATGTGTGTGCAAGCATGTATGTGAACATATGTGTGTGCATGTATGCATGTGTGTGCAAGCACATACATGCACATATGTAAGTGTGCATGTATGCATGTGTGTGCAAGCATGTATGTGCACATCTGTGGATGCGCATGTATGGACGTGTGCATGTATGGATGTGTGTGCAAGCACGTATGTGAACATATGTGTGTGCATGTATGGATGTGTGTGCATGTATAGATGTGTGTGCAAGCATGTATGGGTACATATGTGCTTCTGCGTGTATGGATGTGTGTGCAAGCATGTATGTGCACATCTGTGATTGTGCATGTATGGATGTGTGTGCAAGCATGTATGGGTACATATGTGCTTCTGCGTGTATGGATGTGTGTGCAAGCATGTATGTGCACATCTGTGATTGTGCATGTATGGATGTGTGTGCATGTATGGATGTGTGTGCAAGCATGTATGGGTACATATGTGCTTCTGCGTGTATGATGTGTGTGCAAGCATGTATGTGAACATATGTGGGTGCATGTATGGATGTGTGTGCAAGCATGTATGTGCACATATGTGGGTGAGCATGTATGGATGTGTCTGCATGTATGGATGTGTGTGCAAGCATGTATGTGCACATCTGTGGGTGAGCATGTATGGACGTGTGTGCATGTATGGATGTGTGTGCAAGCATGTAGGTGCACATCTGTGATTGTGCATGTATGGATGTGTGTGCATGTATGGATGGGTGCGCATGTATGTACGTGAACATCTGTGATTGTGCATGTATGGATGTGTGTGCAAGCATGTACATGAACATCTGTGTGTGTGCATGTATGGATGGGTGCACATGTATGGATGTGTGTGCAAGCATGTATGTGCACATCTGTGATTGTGCATGTATGGATGTGTGTGCAAGCATGTACACACACATCTCTGGTTGTGCATGCGTGCAGTTGCGTGTACATGTGTGCAGTTGCGGGTGTGGGTGTACGTGGGGCTGTCCATGCATGTACACGTGTCCAGGTGTGCTGTGTGAGGCTGTACTTGTGTGGATGGGTGAACCTGTGTGTGGCTGTACATACATGTACATGTGTACGGCGGTACATGTGTGAGGCAGTACATCCATGCGGTCATGCTTGCGGGCACACGTGTGTCTTTAGGTGTGGCTGTACCTGTGTACAGGTGTACATCCGTGTGCCTGTACCTCTGTGTATGTGTACCCGTGTGTGTGTATTCACATGTATGTACCCATGTGCTGGGCAGGGCTGTGAGGGTGCACACAGACACACACACGCAGCTCACAACCCCCTGCACACATGTGCGGGTGCACACACACGTGTGTAACCACGGTCACACATACAGCTCACACGTGTGTGCACACACACAGCATCATAGACACAATGTGCACACGTGTGTGCAAACACACACATCCATTGCCCAGTACCCACATGTGTGCGCACACATAGAGCATGCATACACAGCCTGCTAACATGTGCACACACGTCACACACACACGCACCCCATGTCACACTCCAGGCACACGTCCTGCACATGTACAGTGCACATGCCTGTGCATGTTGCACATGTTGCTCACACACGTGCACACATACACTTGTGTACCCCCCACGTGTGCACCCATGAACAGCCATGTGCACACACGTGTACACATGCCATGTACACATCGCGCATACATGTGCACACACACACTGCTCACACCCATGTGCACCCCCCATTCCACTCACTCTTAGGCATGCACATAGTACATGCATGTATGCACACACACATGTACACAGACACGTATGCACACACACATGTACACAGACACGTATGCACACACACATGTACACAGACACGTATGCACACACACATGCATGTACACACATACGCACACACACATGTACACACACACATGTACACACACACAAATGCATGTACACACACGCATGTACACACACATACACATGTATGCACATACACATGCATGTACACACACATACACATGTACACACACAAATGCATGTACACACACGCATGTACACACACATACGCACACACAAACGCATGTACACACACGTGCACACACACGCAGGTACACACACATATGCACACACACATGTACACACACATGTGCACACACACACACGCAGCTCACACGCATGTGCAACCCCTGCGGTGGTGCAGGGACCCTGCGGGGCAGCAGGAAGGAACAGGAAGGGCCAGAGCCAGCCCCATGGAGCACCCTGCAACCCCCCAGCACCACAGTACCACGGGTGTGATGGGTGCCCCGGGTGTGATGGGTACCATGGGTACCACGGGTGTGATGGGTGCCCTGGGTATGATGGGTACCACAGGTGTGATGGTACCACGGGTGTGATGGGTGCCCCAGGTGCAATGGGTACCACGAGTGTGATGGGTGCCCTGGGTGTGATGGGTACCACGAGTGTGATGGGTGCCCTGGGTGCTCTGGGTGCCCTGGATGTGATGGTACCATGAGTGTGATAGGTACCATGGGTGTGATGGGTACCATGGGTGTGATGGGTGCCCCGGGTGCGATGCATACCACGGGTGCGATGGGTGCGCTGGGTGTGATGGGTGCCCCGGGTGCGATGCATACCACGGGTGCAATGGGTGCCCTGGGTGTGATGGGTACCACGGGTGTGATGGGTACCACGGGTGTGATGGGTGCCCTGGGTGTGATGGGTACCACGGGTGTGATGGGTACCACGGGGGTGATGGGTGCCCTGGGTGGGATGGGTACCACAGGTGTGATGGGTACCACGGGTGTGATGGGTGCCCCGGATGTGATGGTGCCCTGGGTGTGATGGGTGCCGCAGGCACGCCGCACATCCCCACGGGCACTGGGGGCCAGGCCAGGGGTGCCTCGGGGGAGTCCCGGGGGGCTCCTACCTCTGGCCGAGAGCTTTTTGGTGTTGATGATCTTGGCGGCGTACTCATGGCCGGTGCAGAGCTTGACACAGCGCCGGACCACCGAGAAGGCGCCTCTGGGGGGAGCAGGGATGGGCTCAGCCCCCCCCGACCCCCAAACACGGCTCCCCCCCGTGACTCAGCACCCAGGAACGGGGCTGCACTGCCCGTGACTCAGCAGCAGGGGGTGAACCCCGCGCCGGGGGGGGGGCCCTGACACCGAGGGCCTGTGGATGGGAGGTGCTGGAGGGGAATGGGGAGGGAGGGAGAGCGTGGCAGGGGCCGGGGCAGCATCACGGCGGGGAGGGGGTGCGGGAAGGATCCGGCACCGGCAGCCTGTTGCCATGGGGACAGCGGGTGGCCCGGATGGTGGCGATGGCCGTGGTGATGGGGATGATGGGGATTGTGGCAGTGATGGTGGTAGCAGTAGTGGTGATGGGGGTGATGAGGGTGGTGGAGATGCTGATGGGGATGATGGGGATGATGATGATGATGGAGTGATGGAGATTATGATGATGAGGATGATGGGAGTGATGGAGATTATTGTGATGGGGATGATGGGGGTGATGGTGGTGGTGGAGATGGTGATGATGTGGATGGGGATGATGGTGATGGGAACTGTGGAAATGATGGGGATGGTGACGATGTTGATGGGGATGATGATGATGGTGGGAATGATGGGGATGATAGTGGTGAAGGTGATGATGGAGATGATGGTGATGGTAGTGATGGTGGAGATGGGGATGATGGAGGGGATGGGGATGATGGAGGGGATGGGGATGACGGAGGGGATGGGGATGACGGAGGGGATGCGGATGATGGAGGGGATGGGGATGATGGAGGGGATGGGGATGATGGAGGAGATGGGGATGATGGAGGGGATGGGGATGACGGAGGGGATGCGGATGATGGAGGGGATGGGGATGGCGGAGGGTATGGGGATGACAGAGGGGATGGGCATGATGGAGGGGATGGAGATGATAGGGATGGGGATGATGGAGAGGATGGGGATGATGGAGATGATGGGGATGATAGGGATGGGCATGATGGAGATGATGGGGATGATGGAGATCATAGGGGTGGAGATGATGGAGAGGATGGGGTTGATGGGCATGGGGATGATGAAGATGATAGGGATGATGGAGATGATGGAGATGATGGAGATGATGGGGATGATGGGCATGATGGGGATGATAGGGGAGGGGATGATAGAGATGATGGGGAAGAGGATGATGGGTAGGGGGATGATGGAGATGATGGGAAATGGGATGATGGAGATGGGGATGATGGGGAAGATGGGGAAGATGATGATGGGGAAGGGGATGATGGAGATGATGGGAAAAGGGGTGATGGAGATGGGGGAGATGGGGATGATGGGGAAGATAGGGAAGAAGATGATGGGGAAGGGGATGATGGAGATGATGGGAAAAGGGATGATGGAGATGAGGATGATGGGGATGATGGGGATGATGGGGAAGTGGATGATGGAGATGATGCAGATGGGGATGATAGTGGTTATGGTGATGATGGCAGTGAGCACAGGGCCTGGCTGCAAGCACACCGGGGCACAGGGAGGCAGCAGCAGCCCCAGGGATGGGGATATCGTGCCCATGCCCGGCAGCAGCACCTGCTCACCCGCAGCCCCTCCTGGTGCCACCAGTGCCTGTGCTCCCCCAGCACCACTGTCCCTGCGGTCCCCTGCCCATCTCCTGCCTGTCCCTAAGGCAGCAGTGCCCCCGCTATGCCTGCACTCCGCAGTCCCATGCCAAGGTCCCATGGGGACACTCGGACCCTGTCCACCCCCTGTGCCCCAGGTCCCCCTCATGGCCATGGGATGGGAGGGACTCCCTGGACCCCATCCCCTCCCCACAGGGCCGCGGGGACAGGGTCCTGGGGGGGGTTCCAGCTCCCACCCCCCCCGTGCCTCAGTTTCCCACGGGCCGATGCCCCCCACAGCCCCGGCTGGGGGGCGATGCACGCAGCGGCTGGTGGGTGACACAGAGGGATGGGGGGATGGGGACCGCGTTGCCATGGCAACCAGGACGGGCTGCATTTTGGGGAGAACGAGGGAATGGCCCCCGATGGCACCAACACCTCCCCCCCCCCCCCAAAGGGAGCCCTGGTAACCCCAGCAGAGCATCCCTCTGCCACCCCAATGGGATCTGCCCCCCCCGCTCCCCGTTTTATGCCCCCCCCCCGCACACAGGTCGGGGGCTGATCTGCCTCTTCCCCCGCGCCCCCCCCCCCCCGTGGCCCTGGGGGCAAATGAGTCCCCCGCAAACGAACCAAGCTCCTCCAACACCTGCACGGGGGGGGGGGGGTAAGGGATGGAGGGACCGGGGGTTGGGGGTCCTTAGGCGCGTCCATTGGGGCTGGCATCTCCTAAGGACTGGCGGGGGGGGGGGGCAGATTTGGGGAGTTATGTAAGGCCCAAAGGGGTCCAAGGGGGGGTGGGGGGTCTGCAAGGACCACGGGGAGGGGGGGCCATGGGCGAGGGGATGGGTGGGGAGCTCCGGAGCTCTGTAGGGGTGGGGGGCTCGGGGGGCGTCTAAAGGGAGCAGGAGCCAAGAGGACTCAAGGACGGTCAGGATGATGAGGGATGCCTGTAGGGACGGGGGGGCATAAGGATTCGGATGGGGGGGTCTCTATCGTGATTAAAGAGGTCTATAGGGTCTGTAAGCGCTGGGGGGCATTGATGATGGCTAGAGGGGGGGTGTCTGGGTGTCCATAAGGGGATCCGGAGAGATGGGGGTGCTGCGAGGATGGGGGGGTCTATAGGAGCAAGGGGGAGCTGTAATGACCGGGGGGACTGCAGGACCCGGGGCGGGATCAGGTCTGGGGGGGGGGGGGGTCTGTGAGGACCGGGGGGGGGGGGGGATCGGGTCAAGGGCGGCTCTAAGGACTGGTGGGGGGATGTGAGGATGGGAGTCCCCGGGGGGGGGGGGGGGGAGGGGTCCGGGCTGTAAAGAACGGGGAGGGGGGGGGGGGGGAGGCAGGGCCAGTCCCGGGGGAGGGGGCTGGGCAGGGCCGGTCCCGGTTGAGGCGGAGGGGAGGGGGGGGGGGCCCCCGCGTCACGTCTGCACCGAGCGGCGGCCGGAGCCCCGGGCAGCGCCCCCCGCCCGCTGGCCCCCCCCCCGGGTCCGCGGCTCTTACTTGCCGATCTCCTCGTAGAGCTGGTACTCGTCGGTGAAGCGGGTGCAGGGCACGGTGGTGGCCATGCTGCCGCCGCGCCGCGCCGCAATGAGCAGCCCCGGCACCGGCTCCGCTCCGGCTCCGGCTCCGCCCGGCGCGGGGGGGCGGGAGGGAGGGAGGGAGGGAGGGAGGGAGGAGGCGCCGCGGGCGGGGGAGGCTCCAGCCCGGGACAGCCCCCGCCGCCCCCCGGACGGGATCTCCCCCCCCCAACCCCCCCCCCCATCTCCGGGCCCCGGCCCTGCCCCCGCGCTGGGACCACCCCCGGTGTCGTCTTCCCCCCCCCCCCCCCCCGGACCCCCGGGATCCCCCTTTTCCCCCCGGGTCTCTTTACCCCCCCATGGGGGTGACACACCCACCCCACACCCAGACACCTCCCCCCCCCGGGATCGCACGTTCCCCCGAGGACCCCAAATCCACCGTGCCACCCCCAAGCCCCCAATATCAGCCCCCCCGGGGACCCCACCTCCATCATCCCCCCAACACCGCACCCTCCCAGTGTCACCCCAAACAATCCCTCCCCCCAACTGGGGAAGGGGCTGGGGGGGGGCAAAAATCCCCCCCCCCAACGGGGCACCCTGAAGCCCCCCGATGCCAGAGCCCTGCTGCGGGGGGGGGCAGCTTTGTTTTGAGGACACGCACACACTAGAGGCCACGGCAGCCGCAGGGCCTGGCTGGGGGGGGGGGCACACACACACCGCGGTGTCCCCCCCCTCCCCTTGGCCGTAGGCGCCCATCACCGTGGCCGGGGGCGATGCGGGGCGCGGGCAGCGGGAGCCCCCCCCCGGGCGCGGGTGGGCGGCTGGCGGCTGGCGCTGCCGTTGCCATGGGGACCGTGGGCGGCCGGGGGGGGGCCAGGGGGGCTGCGCCGAGCCTGGTTCTATTTGTGCATTGCCACAGCGCGGGGGAGCCGGGGGGGGGGGGGGAATGGGGACACGGGGATGGGCGGGGGGCAGCAGTGGGGCGAGACCCCGAGGTTGGCACTGCCAAAGTCACCAAGCACCCGGCGCCCACCCCGACAAACCCAACCCCCCCCCCTCGGTTACCCCAGATCCACCCCCAAGGACCCCAAAACCCATCCCTGGCCACCATGCACTGAGACCCCCATCTGCAGAGCAGGGCCCCCGGTGTGTCCCTGTGCTGGGGGGGCCATCCCCCCCCCATGATGGCAGCGAATCACTTGCAGGCCCCGCGCTCAAGAAATGTGTTTATTGCAAACCAAGGGGGGGCCGGGGGGGTGTAAGGGGGTGGGGGGGCAGGGACCCCCTCGCCACAGGGTGGGGGTCAGTGGGAAGCTGCAAGCACCAGGGGCTGCGTTCCCATCCCAGACCCCACAGCGCTGCGGGTACGGAGGGGCTGGTGGCCGCTAGAAGCCCTCTGCAATGGCAGGGCAGGGAGGGTTCCCCCATCCCAAATCCCGAACAGAAGCATCCTCATCCCCCAGGGATAACGACTGTGTCACCCAATGAGCTCCGTCTATTCCACAACGCAGGAGAGCCGGCGGCAGCAGGGGTGAGGGGAGAAGGGTCCCAGCGCTGGGTGCCCGCGGTGATGGGACGTGGATCCGGTTCACACGGCAGCACCGGGGCCGGTACCAGGGTGATGGGGGCTCCCCGGGGGGGGCTCCTCCTCTCCCCGCTTCCTTTGGTGCCGCTGTCAGAACTGCACAGCGCCGGGGGAGATGTTGAACATGGAGGGGTCGAACTTCTGGCCGCGGAAAGGGGAGCCCTCCGTGTCCCAACCCTTCTTCAGCATCTCATGCACCTTCTGCACACAGAACATAGGCTCCTGTCAGGTCAGGGCTGACGCTGTGGGGTGAGGTGAGGCTTGGGGGTGTGACCATCACCACTGCCCCATGGTGGTGTGGGGCAGGCAGCACCTACCAGCTCATGGCTCTGGGGTTTGCCCTGCAGCTTCTGGTGGTAGTCGAAGGTGAGGCGGTCCAGCACGGCGTGCTCCTCCTCGTCCACTGTGGCCATGGAGCGCTCCTTGTTGATCTTGTCGATGTCGATCTGCTCCTCGCCCTCCAGGATGGCGTTCCACCAGTACTCATCCCCCTTGTTCAGGTTGATCTGGGGGTGAAACGGGGGTCAGAGAGCAGAGAGGAGCCCCTGGGATGTGGAGCCCCCACTATGAGCTCAGCTATGCCCAGGCATCGCCCCAAGCCAGAACCACCCCCCCTGTGCTGGGCTGCAAACCCAGAGCATGAGCAGCTCAGGGGGGGGATCCTGCCCCTCTGCTGCGCTCTGGGGCCTTCTGGACCCCCCTGCAGCCCTGATCCAGCTCTGGGGCAGCAGCACCAGAAGGATGTGGAGCTGCTGGAGCGAGGCCAGAGGAGGCCATGGAGCTGCTGGGAGGGCTGGAGCAGCTCTGCTCTGGAGCCAGGCTGAGAGAGCTGGGCTGGGGCAGCCTGGAGAAGAGAAGGCTCCTGAAGGGGAGACCTTAGAGCAGCTCCAGTGCCTAAAGGGGCTGCAGGGAACCTGGAGAGGGGCTTGGGACAAGGGCCTGTAGGGACAGGCCAAGGGGAATGGCTTGAACCTGCCCGAGGGGAGACTGAGCTGAGCTCTGAGGCAGAAGCTCTTCCCTGTGAGGGTGCTGAGGCGCTGGCACAGGGTGCCCAGAGAAGCTGTGGCTGCCCCATCCCTGGCAGTGCTCAAGGCCAGGTTGGACACAGGGGCTTGGAGCAAGCTGCTCCAGTGGAAGGGGTCCCTGCCTGGGGCAGGGGTTGGAGCTGGATGGGCTTTAAGGTCCCTTTAACCCAATCCAGCCTGGGATATGATGTGATGAAGGGGCCCTGCCCGGCAGAGCGTGCAGCTCCCACCATTGCAGTGCCCTCATCCCACCTTCCTCTGGCCCAGGAGCCCTCATGTGGGTGACAGTGAAGGTGAAGATGCCACCATTGGGGCATTCCAAACTGTGACGCCCATATGCCTTGATGTGATTTTGCCAGGAGAGGTGGGCTCCTTCCTCCCGTGTGATTCCAGCTCTAATCCCAGCAGCGAGGCAGGTTTATGGCGTTCATCAGCCTCTGCAAAGCCATCAATAAAGGCAGACAATACAATTTACCCAAAGCTCCCTGGAAGCTCCCCAGCTCTGGAGGGGAAAAGGGAGGCAGCTCTTAAAGGTGTGGAGATGTGTCTGCAGCGTGAAGAGGAAAACCAGTGGATACTGGAGGGGGTGACTGGGGCTTAATCATGGGGGAGCAGGGGTGAAACATCCCAGCTTGGAAGGCATTCACGATGTGTTTGTTCTCCTCCATCGGAGCGGAGGAAAAGCCCCTGTGGGCTTCCCAGCCCTGGGCAGGCAGGTGGAGGGATGCTGAATTCCCCTGGGAATGCCATCTCCTGGGAAGCAGGATGAGCCATGGGGCAGCAGCGGCCCCACATCAGGAACACACTCCAGGCCCACTGCTGCTCCTCAGGCTTTCAAGCAAGAGGGATGAGGTGAAACCAAGAGGATGGGATGTCCCACAGAGCTGAGCTCTCACGGCACTGCTGCTGTCCCCACCAGAGCCAGCCTGGCAGCAGAGGGATGAACGGATGGGGTAAGACTCCATGGCTTGTCAGCCATCACCCCACCTCCATCCCAGAGCAGCAGGGGGAGGAAAACCCATCCCAAATCCTGACCCCACCGAATTCCCTTCCATCCCTGGTGCCCTGCCACTGTCTCCACCACCAGCAAGCCCCAGGGAACCCATAGAGGCATGGATGGGGTGGATCCCCTCATCCACAGTCCCTCAGGGGATCCTTTCCTCCCCCTGCTCCACACGTGGCCCTCACTTTATGGACTACATCCCACTTCCCACCCTGACGGGCAGATGGAACAATCCATTCCCTCAGCAGCATTTCTATGGTGCTCCTCGTGCATGGGGGGAATTTGCTCATCCCCCTTTATCCCACGTGGAGAGATGGGAAAGTGGGACTTGTTCCCAGGTGGGATCTCCACTTTCTGATGTGAGGCTCTGAAACGCCAGCAGGCCAGGGCAGAGTTCTCCCTCTACCACCCTGAGTTGGAAGCGGTGCTGGAGCACTTGCCATGGGCAGATCCAGCCTCCAGCATGGAAGCACAGGCTCAGAGGGGTTTCTCCAAGACATCCCTGCCAATGGCCTCAGTTGATCCAGCCCGTTACTTGGTTGGGTGCCTGCAAGAGGTTGTAGTGATGGAGATAGAGGCTGGAGCCTCGCCAAGGTGGAGGTAAGGAAAGCCAAGAGCCTATGGCAGAGCCCCGGTCTCAGCACGGGCAGGGGGGTGTCCTGCAAATCCCACCCATGGAGAAAGGCTCTGATGGGCTCCAGGAGGGAGCAGAGGGGAGGGAACAAGGACAAATCTTGACCCCATTATGTTCCTCACTTTGATTTGCCAGTGCTTGAAGCTGAACCTATGAGTTTCCCAGATGGGAGCTCTGGGGTCCTATAAATGCCCATGGCCATGAACCAGTTGAAGGATCGGGTCCCTGCGGCGTGCCCAGGCTCTCGGTCAGACTGCGGCTCTGCTTTCCCAGCTGGCAGGTCCCAAAGGGCCTCCTGGGCTGCAGGGAGGCCTTTAACCCATAGCCCAAAGGGCTGCAATGAGTCCAGGTGAGCTCCAAGCCCAGATGAGACGTTGAGGGATCCTCCGGTGGCACAAAGAGGGTGAGAGATGTCACCGGTATGCACACAGGGTCACGCCACAGCTCCATGCCCTGCCAGGAAGCTCACAGCCCTTTGGTGCCAGTGCTGGGCTTTGTCACAACATGAGGATCCTAAACACCTTGTCAGAGCTGCAGAGATGCTGTCAAGGGATATAAGTCTTAGAGAAACACCCTCTCACCTCCTCTTTCCTTTGGGAACAGCAAAGTCAGTGGGAGACGTTTGGGGATGTGATGTTCCCTGAAGGATGCGGAGCGCAGGACAGAGGGAGAACACCATGGATCGTTATTACCTCGGCTCTGCAGCTCACGAGATGACAAACCCAAGACTGTGATCGCTGCTCAAGGCAGGACTTGGTGACAAAAGCCCAAGTGTGGACAACCAGTGCTGGAGAGGAGGAGCCAAAGACAGGGACCAGGGGGAAAGAATCCTCAGCCACAAAAATAATCGCCAAGCAGGCGCGTTGTGCACAACACCCAGCCGGGACTTCTAAAAACAGCTCGTGTGGAGTTATTTTAACCTCAGTTCTGACAGGCGAGCGGGTGTGCCACAGAAGGGAGAGCACAGGGACTACACCCGGGAGCAGGGCTTTGGCACGGGCCTGGGATGGGATCCTGGGCAGGAGGATGTGTGGATGGAAGAGCCTGGAGCGCACAGGTATCACTGATGTGGCTGCAGGAGTGTGCAGGACTCAATATCCTCTCTGCACAGAACTGGAGCCTTCCCAGATGGACAAGAGCAAGCAGAAGAGAGCTTGGCACGTGGATCAAGCTGCGCCAGCAGGGACTGCCTCAACTCACATCACAGACCACAGGAACATGAGCACATAGGGGCTTTCTCTGGCCACAGCCATTGAGGTGGCCCAAGCAGTATCCAAGGTGTTGAGGATGTCCTCGGATGACTCCGTGCTGGCACTTGGGGAACGCAGTTCCAGCTGTTAATGCCCCCAGCCCCAGGTCTCAGGGAGGGTACCCAGGTACCAGCTTAGAGCATCCTGCAGGACCAAGCCTCTCCCGACCCCGCACACGGAGATGCACAATGTGTGGATGCACAAATTCAGGAACAGGAAGGGCCCGTGAGCCCTGTGAGCCTCCAAGTGACCAGAAGGGTCCTACAGGCACTGAACGGAGCAGGTCATAAACACATGGCTGGGTATCTCCTGATGAATGGATCGGGAGGAATCACAAACCACTTCTGGCTACTGAGCACACGGGAAAAGGAGATGCTCTTGGACGGGAATTACTCACTCTGCTCCAGTTACCTACAATTCTTCAAGCGAAACTCCATCCCACCATCAATATGTTGGCAGCCAGCTGGAGCCTCACAACCCTGGGCTCGCGCTAACGGGAGGCGGGACCCAGCTCAGGGGTTGGAGGTGATGGGACTGCTCCCCACGCTGCCCCAAGTCTCGTTCCATTGCCTGTCACTCCCATCCTGCTCCTCTGGCACCGGGTGTTCAATAAACATCACGTCCCTTACTGATGCTCAGGACATGCCCCAGGGATTCTCTGCAGTCACCCGTCTCAAAGCCACCTCCTATGGAACGAGTTTGCTCCTTCCCAGAAGTGTTTCTCTTCCCAGATCAGCTAATTTGCAAGAAGCTTAAGAACTTTAAGACCCAGGTTAATGATGCCACCACCTCCTTTTTCACATGGCCTGATGGAGCTGGAGAAGCTCCTCTCTCTTGGTACCACTCTGTCATCCCCTGCTACATCCATGCGGATGCGTAATGCCCCCAAAACTCAAACAGGAACTTGGCAACTGTTTGACCCTTGAGGTCCCAGGCTGATGGGCAGCAACACAACCCCCAGGCCAGCTTCAGCCAGGAACAGAACTCACAACCTCAGCCTGTTGAGCACACCAGAAACGAGCGTGTTACCCACCAGTAACACAGTACTGGGCAGGCACAGCCCCTGAACCACCTGCAGAGGGAAGATCTGTGGTGCAGGGGCACACGCACACCACAAGCCGTGGCGCCTGCTGAAGGCAGAGAAGGAGCCAGAGCTTCAAACAGGGGGAGTTCAGGTTAGATAAGGCAGAAGCTGTTCCCTGTGAGGGTGCTGGGGCGCTGGCACATGGTGCCCAGAGAAGGGGTAAATGCCCCATCCCTGGCAGTGTTGGACAGAGCCTTTGGCAACATGGTCTGCTGTGAGGCACCCCTGCCCTTGGGAGGTGGTTGGAGCTGGATGAGTTTTAAGGTCCCCTCCAACCCAAGCACTTCCATGATTCTATGAACAGGCATTTGCAGGATGCTGGCGCAGGACCAGGGCCAGGAGAACCAGAGGACAAAGCTGGTGAGGACAGGCAGGCAGCACCGGTGCCACGGCCTCTCTCTGCCAGCAGACCTCATGTGCTGGGATGAGGGGCCAGTGACCACCTCTGGTTAACTGATGTGCTGCAGCTTGGGAACCCTCCTCACCCAACCCAGAGGCTGTGCTGCTCTGCCAGCTTGCTCAGAGGGGCAGCTCAGGAGCCAGAGACAAGGCACAGCACACAAAGGGCAGGGTGAGCTGGATGCTGGACAGGGAAAGCCAGACCACGTCCAGACCTGGCCCACACTTCCAGGTGCTTCGGTTTTCCAGCCAAGGCCAGCCGAGCTGCAGGGTCCCTTACCAAAACACACTTCCCTGGCTCCAGGCTCCAGAGGGAGCTCTCCGTGTTGATCTTGTGGGTGAGTTTCCCTTCCATGAGGACGTGCGGGCTGCTCCCCTCCAGCACTGCCACCCGAATCGTGCTGCTGCTAATATCCACAGACACCTGGGGACACAGAGAGAGAGGGAATAAGCAGGGAGGCTCCTGTTTGCCCTCTTGCTGTGCTGCATGGGGTGCGGGGTCAAGTGCTCTCGCTGGGGATGAGATGGAGAAAGGAGCTTTCGGCCCCATGGGTAGCAGGAGCCTGGGGATCCCGCTGTTGTTTCTCAGCACGCAGCAAGAGCTCGGACGAGAGAGGAAACCTCTCTGGGATCAGAGGCTGCAGGGCCCAGCGATGGAGCCCCACAAGGACAGCAGGCACTACACCTGCCCCGTGCCTCAGTTTCCCCATAGAGAAACCCAGCAATGGCTACAGGCCTCCTCCATACAGCGCTCAAAGGCTGGGTGCCCACTCGCCGTGAGCCCGCACACTGGGTGCCCAGCATCATCGCTGGGTGTCTTCCTGGGGGCTGAGCGCTTCCCTGCCCAGCAGGGATCTCCACAGGAGCAAGAGCAGCAGCAGCTTGTCCCTTCTGCTGCACCGCCCCGCACCGCACCGCCCCGCACCGCACCGCACCGCACCGCACCGCAGGCTGCCGGAGGCAGGGCAGGCTCAGCCCCGGCCTCCCACCGGGGTGCGAGGAGGGGATGCTGCAGCCCAGCTCCCTTCTCCCTGCTGCAGGGACGAGGGGATGAGGCAGCTCCATCCCCAGGAACAGGGCCAGCTCCTGCCCACAGCAGCCATATGGGGAACCCTGCTCCGACCTGCCGCGGAGGTGACATGCCTCTCCCCTGGGGAGACAGAGGCAGGCTGCAGCTTTGCTGCGCCGCACGCAGAACCTTCCTCTCCAGAGAGACCATCTGCTCCCTGCTTTCCCTTTTGGTCCTGAGCTGCTGCCAGCAGAGCCCGAGCCAGGCCTGGGGACTGAGGGAGGACCCGGTCGGGAAGGGGCAGGTTGGGGGCCCCCAGTGCTGCCCCATCCCTGGCCCAAAAGGAGGAGACTGCGGTGAGATTTGCCTGCATTCTCTCCCAGAGTTCCCCCAGATCTTCCTCCTGCTCTGCAGATCTCATTTGAAATGTTATTACATTATCCATTACCTAGGAGATTTCCAGCAGCTCACTAGCTCCACGCAGGCAAGAGCCAGGCAAAGCCGCTCCAGCTGGGGCGGGCACCGTGGCTGCATCTCATTGATGACCCCCAGATACAGCCCCCAGACCCGCTGTGTGTGACAGGGACCTGCCAGGGCTGCAGCCCAGGCCTGGACACGCAGCCCAGTGTGACACCGAGCTCCCTGCAGCCAGCTGGGAGCAGGACCATGGTCCCACAGCATCAGGGAAGGGACGGGAGCTCCCTTGGGATCTCCCTGGCACATGGCTGCAGACAGCATCTGGATGGGAAGCATCTCCAGAGAGGCTGCAGCACAGAGCAAGGTGTGGGGATGAGGCTCTGCTCCCTGCCACCATTGACTGCCCTGGACCCTGGTCACTGCTCAGGGATGCTGACCCCAGGCTCTCAGCACAGCCTTCACCGAGGGCTTCTACCTGCAGCCAGCACAAAGCCCCCCTTGGCACGTGCATCCCCAGAGAGCCCTGACCCACCTCGGGTGGAGAGACGTGTCCAAGAGGACTCATATGCACACACCGTGGTGCCCGCTGGGTGCAGGCTTTGGTGCATGTGGCAGCGCTCAGATATCTCAGTGGGGTTTCACCCCACCTCTGCCCACCATCCCCACCCCATGGGAGGATGCCCGGGCTCTTTGAGGGGCTGCCTTTCCTCCTTCTGACTCCCCCATCCTGCCCTGTACAGCCCCAACACCGGGGTTTGCCAGGCACGAACAAGCAGCACCAGACCCTGGGCAGTCGCTGCAGAGAAGCCAAGGGCAATCCCACTGGGAACACGCTGTGCCGGCAGCGCAGCCACAAGCAGTGGCACCCCGTGAGCTCCCCATAAGCACCCCTACCCCACAAAACGCCGCTCACGAGCAGCCCCGGGACTTGGTTTTGCACCACGGTGGTTTCTGTGCCTGCTAAAACGCCCACATCACTCAGGGATCCAACGGAGCAAAGCCCGAGCTCTGAAGGCATCCGGCCGGGCTCCTGTGGCCAGGCACAGGCAGTGCTCACTGGCATCATCTTGGGTTAAGTGCTCAGCCCCGCGGGCCCCTGTTGTTCCTGTAAGTAGATCAGAGAGCACAGGGGAAGATGCTCCCACCCACCCCATCACCCGTTCCTGCTCCACGGGCACCTTTTTGGAGCTCCATACAAGGAAACCTTAAGCTCTCCCGAGTGTAAATGTGCCATAGCAACAGCCTGAATCCAAAAAAGTGTCAGAAGGAGGATTCTGAGCAGCGTTAGAGCTGGGCACGCTCTGAGCCCGGCGACCAAACCGGGGAGAGTTTTAATCTCGCCTTGGCAGGGAGAAGCCAAGAACCTGATCATCTTTACAGAAGATGAAGGTGTGCTGCTGAATGCAGGGGAATGACTCTTCCCTGCAGGAACCCACATCCACTGAGCTTTGGAATGGCTCTGACCCACCTGCTCTGGCCCATGCCCATCTGCTCCCAGCCCCCTGCTGCTGGGGGAGACTCAGAGAATCCAGTCTCGAGTCAAGGGAAGGTCAGCAAAACACATCCTGGCCCCGCTCCTCCTGCTCCGGCGAGGCCCCTGTGCCTCTGAGTGGCAAAGGACAGGGCAAGGCAAAGCCTCATGGGCTTCTGTTTTGGCAAGGACACAACCTCCCCCGTACAAAGAGCACTTCCCTGGGCAGTGAGAAGCATCGTGGTGGCAATAGGATGCAGAGGGATGGAACATCCACATGGATGCCCCTGAATCCTTCCAAGAAACAGTCTGGTTTGTTCTGGAGACCCACTGGGAGCGATGCACCTCCCGGTCCCCTGCTGTCCCCATGGCAGCCGTTTGCTCCCTCACCCCTCTGGTCCGGGTTGCTGCTGCCAATTACACTCTTTTGGCACGATCCGGAGCTGTGTAGGTTGGAGCTGGGGAACAAACCCAAGCGGACTCATTTCAGCTGCCCTGGAAGCTGAGGAGGACAGGAGGTGGGGGAGCAAGGGCTTCCCAAATGGAAAAATCCAGGATCAGCCGTGGGGAGGGCAGCGCTTTGGAAAGAGAGGATAGTTCAAAGGTCTGGGTCCAGCTAAAGCCAGCCACGGGCACCATGGGGGGACAAAAGTAGGGAAGAAAAGCTGATGGGACAGAGAAGGGAAGTCCCTGTCTGAGCCAAGGAGGACGGTGAGACCCCCCTGGCCATGCAGGCCGCCAGGGAGAGGGGCCCCAGCTCCTTCCACCCGGAGCAGGTCAAGTCTGAGCGCCAAAGGAGCCATCCCAGCAGCTCCCATTTGCAAACGAGAGGCAGGAGACAGGCCAGGGCATAGGGAGCGCTGGGGAAGGAGCATCCATCCCCAGGCAGGCTCAGAGACCCGCGTGTGCCTTTGCAGTCAGTGGAAGCAGAGAAAGAAAGTGCCACGTGGTGCCAGGGAACCCAGCAGGGCTGGAGCAATGGGACACTGTAGTCCCAACAGGAACACAGGCAGGCTGGGTCCATACACACAGCACCAGAGAAAAAGGCACAGCCTCATCATCCTCCTTGAGTATGGAGGACAAGGAGCCTCCTGCTCCTAGCACAGCTTCCCGGGCAAGCTGGGCACCTGAGGGAAAGGGAAATGCTGGAAGATAACACCATTAACACCACTTTACCTGTCTGCCTTTCACAATGTGCTTGGGCACGGGCACTTTAATCTCCAGGTCACTGTAGTCTTGGGACCAGGAGTAGTTCTCTCGCACAGCTCCGTTGTAGCTGTCGGGGTTTGTCTGGAACTGTTCCTGTTTCCTGCAGGGGGAGAAACGGGTGACATGGTGAGTGTTGGAGGGAGCAGAGCATGGGAAGAGCAGGAAACCTGAAAGTAGGATGCATGAAGCAGAAAGGGAGCTCCCTGCGAGCTGGGTTCACCATAAGAAACCAGAGCCGGTTGTCCTCCTCCTGATTTTAGTGTGTTTGGGAATATCCCAGCTGGAGGGAGATGGGCACAGAGGTAATGGAGCCTGGGATGTGACAACGGGGTAAGTGCATCCTGGGCAGGGCTTGGTGCAAACTGCCACGTCTAGCTGAGGAAACCTGAGAAGGATGGGGCGGTTGTGGGGATAGGATGGGGCTTACCAGATCAATAAGCAATAATCAATACAGTGTTCCTAGACAAGACGTGAGATCTCCATCGCTCCCCGTCCCTTGGAAAAGGCAGGCTGAGGATCTCTTCCACCGAAACCTCCCGGAGAAGGCTTTCAAATCAAACCAAACCCTTCCTAAAGATAGCTGCGGTGCTCACAAAAGGCAGAGTTATTTTAAAGTGTTTTGCTATGTACCTAAGCCTCCAATCTGGAGCTCTACAAACACGGGGCTGCAGAGCGTTACATAAAGGGGAGACGGGGACGGGTGGCCCCGGGGACCGCACCGCCCCACTGGCACCCCCCGCCGAGGGGCCCTCACCGCACGGGCGGGGGTGGCCGCGCTGCAGCACCCTCTGCATTACGCACGATCCATGGGTTTTAATTAACTGAGAGCCAAGGCGGTCGAGGGGGCTGCGGAGGGGCTGCGGAAACCGCCCTCCCCTTTCCTGTTGTGGTTCTGATGTATTCGCAGCGGGCACCGAGGGTTTTACCGGCCCCGTTAAAACCTCCCGTGCCCCGCAGCGGGTTTTGAGCCGGTTCCCATCCCAGGGCAATGCTGGGGTCTGGAAGCACCCGCGGGCTCCCGGCCTCCAGGGGGGGATTTGGGAGCAGGGGAAGAGCATCTTTTTTTCAGGCATCTTGGCCTTGCCTGGCGGTCGCCCATTGGGTGCCCATCGCCATGGAAACGGGGTTGGCATGGCAGCGCCGAACCGGTGCTGGCGCGCGGTGGCTCCAGCTGCCGGCTTCCAACCGCCCCCGGATGGTGGGAGTCGAACCGGCTGGAGGGCGAGAGCGGGAACGGCACCGGAGAGCAGGAACGGCACCGGAGAGGGGGAACGGCACCAGGGATGGGGAACAGCACCGGAGAGCGGGATCTGCAGCGCTCTGCAGGGGGAAAATGAGCTGCACCCCAGACTCACAGAGGGGTTTGTGTTGGAGGGGACCTTAAAGCTCATCCAGCTCCAACCCCTGCCACAGGCAGGGACCCCTTCCATAGAGCAGCTTGCTCCAAGCCCCTGTGTCCAACCTGGCCTTGAGCACTGCCAGGGATGGGGCAGCCACAGCTTCCCTGGGCACCCTGTGCCAGCGCCTCAGCACCCTCACAGGGAAGAGCTTCTGCCTAAGAGCTCAGCTCAGTCTCCCCTCGGGCAGGTTCAAGCCATTCCCCTTGGCCTGTCCCTACAGGCCCTTGTCCCAAGCCCCTCTCCAGGTTTCCTGCAGCCCCTTTAGGCACTGGAGCTGCTCTAAGGCCTCCCCTTCAGGAGCCTTCTCTTCTCCAGGCTGCCCCAGCCCAGCTCTCTCAGCCTGGCTCCAGAGCAGAGCTGCTCCAGCCCTCGCAGCAGCTCCATGCCCTCCTCTGGCCTCGCTCCAACAGCTCCAGGTCCCTCTGGTGTTTTGGGCCAGTGCTGGCTGCATCCCATAGTCCTGCCTGCAGCATCTTTCAGTCTGACTGTACCCTCCTTACACCAGAAGCTCCACCTCCAGGCTCAGGGGCTGCACAGGCCGAGGCAGAGCTCACCATGCTCCTCCCAAACCTGCCAGCAGAACACTAGAGGGAAATGATGCCAGCATCCCAAGCATCAGCGTCTCCCTGAGCTCAAGCAAAGAACCAGACAAGAACCAGCAAATGGTTGTTTCCTTCCAGGTTGTTCCCCTCCTGCCTTTCTCAGGACAATCTCAAACACCAAAGGGTGAGACAGCGAGCCCGTGCCTGGCCAAGGCGTTAGCAGATGCAGAGCATCAAAGATGGGCCAAAACCCATGAGCATTTCACAGCACCCCTATGGAGGTCAGTGTCAATTGTGTTCCTTCCACACGGAAACCAAGGCAAGACTTGCTCTGCTGGACTTCTCTTTGCATAGCATCACTCCTGAACAAGCACAAGCCTTCCTTCTGGCCCCAGCTAACGGGGTGACCTCGTGCCCCAGAACACGGGGGAGCAATTCGTGAAGGCCTCCATGAATTCCCTGGCCATAAAACTGCCCGCTCTTGAGCAGACGAGGGTTTGGGATGGTGAACAGGGGCCTCAGCCTCGTTAGGCGCCTCTGACAGCTCTACCATCCATCTCCTGGAGGAATCCTTCCCTTCCTGGAGGTTTTCCAGCCAGCTCCTTGCCTGGTCCAACTGTGCTTAGCACATGCTGCCGGCACTCAAGAAATTGGACCCAGCTCCTTGGTTGGGAGGCAGCTCCTGCTTGCACCAAGCTGGGCCACCATACCGGAGGTGCCTCTCCCAGCCAAAGCCATCCTTCGCCTCGCTTCAACAGCACCACCGTGCAGCAGGAGAGAGAACTTCCTGCACCAACCCCACCGCAGGACACAGCCCCGTGCCCAGACCCACCAGGCAAAGACCAGAGCACGGCTGCTCCCAGTGCGATGGTCACTGCCACGGGGCCAAGCAATGGCTGAGGACAGGGAGGGTGAGAACGCATCAGGGTTTGGCACCATGTGCACTTGGCTGCCGGGTGGCGGGGATGCTGTGGGTGGGTCTGTGTGTTCTGTCTTGTTCTATTTTCGCTCGTGATGTATCAGTTTGGGGGAGGTGAAACCTTTAACAATGCTCTGGCGAGAAGCAGCCGAGCTGTTTTCCACTCCTCGGAGCCGCACGGCTGCGCTCCCCTGGTGCACGGTCGGACCCGACGCAGCAAGAGGGGAGCAGGACCTGCCGGCAGCATCACCAGGATGTGCCGTGGCTATGGCAGAGCTGGACACAGGTCGAGCCACACACTGGGCCTCGATGCCACGATTGTGGGCATTTCTCATGCCAGGATTTCCAGCTCCGTGGGCTGGTGACGCACGACGAGCTGAGTGATGTGGAAACGGTGACAGAGCGATCCTCTCGCTGCGGACACGGCTGAGCGCGGCTCCGGCCTCCGAATGCACCAGCTCCAGCGCTGCAAAAGCAGCACCGGACACAGCCCAAGAGCAGGAAGCACATGGCAAAGGATTTGATTGAATGTTCTGTGCAAGGAGAAGTAGGGCAGCTCCCTGAGTTCCTCTTTACTGAGGGCTTTTGGGGCAAGAATGCAGAGGTCGAGGAATGGATACAGCAGCACGGGAGCAGCCGTCCTTCAGCCCGATGCTGCAGGCTGAGGGTGGGCAAGCCTCATGGGAAAGAGCTAATACAGGCCTAATCCCAAAGGACTTGTTTTTCTCCATAAAAAGAAGAAAGAAACTCCCAAGGATTTTCAGACCTACTTAAGGAATCCAATCCCCTTAGCCTGGAGCATCTCAGCTTTCTGATGCAGGACCCCTGTCCTCTTGGGAGAAGGGCTGATGGAAGGCTGGGACACCAACCTGCCTCTCAGTGTCCAGCAGGACTGGGGCTGGGGCAGGCACCGAGCTCAGGAGCCTGCTGGCTCCACGGATGCCCTCCATCCACTTGGCATTCACGGAAAGCTTCCTGCGGGAAGCGGCTCCGCTGCAGTTTGCTCTTAGGCAAGGTGAATTATTTAGGCAGCTTTAAGGAAAACGTGTCACACCAGTGAAGTGATGCAGATGTGGAGGTGGGTGGAGAAGAGGAACAGCCACGACAGCTAAAGCCGGGCGAGCAGGACTGGCTGAGGCAGAAGAGGATGATATGGGGAGAAAGCCAGGTCAGTGCTGTTACATGCTGTAACAGGGACCCAGGCCTGCTTTCCTATGCAAAGCTTCCTGAAGGAGGGATTCATAACAGTCCTACCCCACCTGTGCTCTGCCAACACATCCCAGCAGGTCCTACACGCACATCCCAACACAAAACACCCCAACGCCTCTCCCCTCCACAAGATCTTCCTATGTTCTGAGTGGGGAAAAGAGGGGAATGGTGTCGTACAGTCCCCCTGCCAGCAAACAGCAGAGAAACCCCACCCCAGCTCTGCCTTTTAACCACTGTCAGAGGCCCCGTGCGATGCATGAAACCTTCTTCCAGGTTGCCAAGAATGGAAAGATCTCATTAAGTAATAATGAAGTTCTGAGCAAGTAGGAAAAGAGAGAACCAGGCACAGGATGTCTGTGTGCCTAACGCAGATGGGCCGCAGCCTGCCAGGGAGATGCATGGCACCATCAGCCCAGCCAGCGCTCACTGCTAGGAGCAGGCATTCGGATCAAGGCTGCTGCTCCATGACAGCAGCCTGGAGCACGTGGCACCCATCACTGTAACTGATCCCACACCCCAGCGCTGCGATGACTCAAGGAGGCACCAGGAACTGCAGGAAGAGAAGATGCTGATGATACACAAGCACCTGGGCAGGCTGCAGCACTGCAGGACACCCGGCACTACAGCTGGGCTGGAGCTGAGGGCTTCTTCCCCTTGACGCCTGCCCTGGGTGGGTTCACAGCATCACAGTACCCCAGTATGTTAGAGACTGGAAGGGACCTCAAAAGCTCATCCAGTCCAATCCCCCTGCCAGAGCAGGAACACCTGGATAAGGTTACACAGGAACGTGTCCAGGTGGGTTCTGAATGGCTCCAGAGAAGGAGACTCCACAACCTCCCTGGGCAGCCTGTTCCAGTGTTCTGTCACCCTCACTGAGAAGGAGTTTCTTCTCCAGTTTAAGTGGAACCTCTTGTGTTCCAGTTTGCACCCATTGCCCCTTGTCCTATCATTGTTTGCCACTGAGAAGAGCCTGGCTCCATCCTCGGGACACTCCCCCTTTATATATTGATATACACTAATAAGGTCATCCCTCAGTCTCCTCTTCTCCAAACTATAGAGACCCAGCTCCCTCAGTCTTTCCTCATAAGGGAGATGCTCCACTCCCTTCATCATCTCAGTTGCCCTGCGCTGGACTCTCTCCAGCAGGTCCCTGTCCTCCTTAAACTGAGGGGCCCAGAACTGGACACAATATTCCAGATGGGGTCTCACCAGGGCAGAGTAGAGGGGAAGGAGAACCTCTCTGGACCTACTAACCTGCTTTGGTTTGGTGCAGGGCTTTGTCCCAGGGTTTGTCCAAGCCAGAAGGCTCCACAGCAGCTCTGAGTGCCAGTGCTGGCAGCTGTGGTGGGAGACAGACCCTACCTCCTGCTCGCTGTGGCCTCAATGCCTCTGCCTTGACCAAGGCAGCAGCACTCGGATCTTCCTGTAGCTCAGAGCCAGCACTGCTTGGCTCCAAGCACCTTGCTGGGCTTCACATCACGATGCAGAGGAGGGTGAGAGGAGCCGTTTGCAGCCTGGAACCTCTGCAGTACCCTCAGCTCTGCTGCTGTGGGTGACAGTCATCACCCAGGCTCCTGCTCCCATCAGACAGCCCTCTCCCTGCTGGGGAAGCAGCTGAAACCACACCTGCACCCAGCCTTCCCAGCACTAACAGGACTGGAAAACACTGTGTGAAGAGCAGGGCAAGGGCCAGCGATGGCCGAGCCCTCCCTGTGTCGCTGTGGAAAGGCCAGGCTCACCCCACAGCACCCACACAGTGCTGGAATGCAGCTTTCCAGAGCTCTGGCTCCCAGCCCCTGCTTGCCACCATGAGCAGATGAAAGCTCAAAGCCACCTCAAGCCATGGGAAGGGCTGTGCACCATCAACAGCTTCTGTCAAACCCCAGCTTTTAAGGAACTGAAGAGGGTCAGACATGGCCTCTGCTCCTCATGGTACCAAGGCAGGTGCTGGAGCAGCTGAGTAAGGTAGAGAAGCCGAAAGTTCCACCTCTTTGGAAAGCTGCATCTCCAAAGCTGCAGGGATTACACCAGGGTTGTGCTGCTCCTGCCACAGTGCTCCACCTCCACAGTGAACATCTCCCAGCACCAGAACAGCAGCACCGGGGCACTTTGCCTCTCCTGCTTTCGCCCCACAAGTGCCAAGGCAGAAGGAGCACCACTATGGGCTCTGTGGCCCTCCACCAGTGCCGGCAGCCAGCACTTCCCAACAGCTCCCTTTGCACGCAGGGCTCTGGTTTAGCAGGTCTGGGGCTCAGCAGTGAGCAGCTCAATACCAAACCCTTCCCTCTTGGAGCTCAGTGCACAGCCACAGGCAACAAGGCTCAGGATCCACTCGGATCCATGAGGCAGCTCTATGGCTGTCAGGCAGTGGCCCCAGGGGCATCCCGGAGCCCTCCTGACCCTCAGGGTTTCTTCCAGCTCAGTGTGTATGGGTTGCTGGGGGACAAGGTCCCAAACCCAGCTGGGGAAGGTCTCCTTCACCCCCAAAGCAGACAGCAGCTCAGCAGCAGCTCCCCAAGGATCTATTCCCCTGCACACACACCTCCAGGGCTGCAGTGCGCAGCATTGGTGGTCCTGCTCTCAAAACCAGACTGGCACATGGAAGCCAACACCTCCTTTTGACCCCCAAACCTCAGGCAGCCCCTGGCCAGGCCCCAGCCTGCAGTGACCACCCTACAGGAAGTCCTTCTCACCTTCAGGAAGCCTCAGAGCTTCCACTCATCCCCAGGATGGGACCAACAACCAAAACCAGGGCGCATGGAGACACTTTCCCCCTGTATCCCATTGCACTTCTGAGCCCCGATGAGCCTGGGGGCTGCCCTGTACGAGGTGCCCCACAAGACAACGCCTTTACTACTGAACCCAGCAGCCCAAGAGTGAATCCACCCAAGGTGCAGCAGCTGGAACCCCACCAGTCCCGGTGTATGGACTGATGCTCTGCCGCTCTCCCAGCCAGGTAAGAGCCTTCCTCTTTCCCAAGCTCACGCACTTGAGGCAAGCTTTTAGCCTTCCCTTTGGGTTTCTGAGTTATTTCTGGAGCCCTTGGACAGAGCCAACTTACTGACATGAGGAGAGTTTAAATGCCACCGCCAGCTCGAGATGCTCCGAAGCGTCGTCACCGGAGGGCTGGATTTCACTGCTGTGGGGTATGTAGGTCAAGGACAGAGGACACACCGCTGCTCAGAGGAGCCCCCCGGGACCCTTATTGTTTGTACAGAGCTCCTACAACCATGGCTTTCAGAGGTGTCCTCCGAGACACCTACAGGCAGCCAAACCGGCTCTGATAACGAACCACACACAGCATAGTGCAGGTATAGCTCCCCTGGAATAAAGGGGGTAAGGCCAAAGAAATCCAATGGGATTGAGTTGCAGGAGCACAGGGCAAAGCGGACCTCTTGGACACTGTGGACACCAAGCAGCCAACAGGGCCGTGCCAGACTGTGGTAGGTTTCCACATGAGGCCACTTCTGGTGGTGGACAGTGCAGTGTTAAAAGAAGCAAACAGAAAACGCCGCTTTAAATCAGAATCAGGCACACGCTGTCCCCAGCCTCCAGCCCTGGGATTTTCTTCTTGTTAAAAGACAAATTTATAGGTTTTAATTTAGTTATTTTTGGTCCCAGGACCTAATTTGGGAGCTCAGTACCTTGGTAGGGCAAGCAAAGCCCTGTGCGATGGGAACCAGCACTCCACTGCTGAGCTCAGCAACCCAGCCGCAGGAGCCTCACTCCCCATGAAGGCACTGGGAAAACAGGACCCCAACTGATCCCCATTGGCTGCAAAAGGCTTGTTACCATCAAGGGCTGCACCGGACACAGGGCCGGGTGGGTCCCATCCCCAGCTCAAGCCTTTCAGCCCTTTGAACAGATGCTGCTGAGCAGCCGTTCCCACTGCTGTGGGAGGTCTGTGTGTTAAAGCAGCTCTCCCAGCGGGAAGCGATGGCCTCTCTCCTTGCAAGAACCACAGAATCAACTCAGTTGGAAAAGAGCTTTAAGCTCACCCAGTCCAACCCTTGCCCCAGCACTGCCAAGGGCACCACTGACCCATGGCACTGAGGCCTCGGCTCCATGGTGTGTGCACACCTGCAGGGCCGGTGCCTGCAGCCCTGCCCTGGGCAGCCTGTTCCAATGCCTGAGCACCCTCTGGGGCAGGAATTGTTCCTCAGCTCCATCGAAACCTGCCTTGGTGCAGCTGGAGGCCGGTTCCTCTTGTCCCATCCCTTGTTCCCTGGGAGCAGAGCCCAGCCCCTCCTGGCTCCATCCTCCTGTCAGGCAGTTGGAGGCAGCCATCAGGTCCCCCCTGAGCCTTCTCTTCTCCATCTGAACCCCCCAGGTCCCTCAGCCCTTCCCCATCACCCCTGTGCTCCAGGCCCTGCTCCAGCTCCATTCCCTTCTCTGGCCCCGCTCCAGCCCCTCAATGTCTCTCTTGTAGTGAGGGGCCCAGCGCTGAACACAGGATTCAAGGTGCAGCCTCATCAGTGCCCAGTGCAGGGGCACAATCACTGCCCTGGCCCTGCTGCCGCACTAGATGAAAGACTCTGCTTGGCACAGAGGACTTACTTTAATGTTTCCCCCTTCCTCCAGTATAACCTGGATGCATCCCTCCTAGAAATCAAACACAGCAGCCCCACAAGTCCAGCTCCAGCTCCAGAGAAACAGCTTTGGTGTCACCAGGCGAGCCGAGGAGCCGCTGCCTTTCTTCCCCTGCGCATGCAGTGGAGGGAGATGTGGGCAACACGGGGCTTCTGTGAAGCTCCTGTTCCCAGCAGCTCCCCCCTGGAGAGGTGGTGTTCAGCATTAGGGAGCGCTGGGATGGGAGGAAAAGTGTTTGAGTGAGGCCAGTTGACTGGGGGAGGACCACGTTTCATGGCCCCATGAGGACAGCTCATGGGCAAAGAAGTAGGGTAGGAAGTGGGGAACACACAGGCTCTTGCCATCCGAGCATCAGCGAGGAACACCAGAGGATCATGCAGAACAAGGAGGAGCATGAAGAAGCCTAAGTGAGAAGCATCCTCATGCTTCTCACCCATCAGCCTACAAACAGGCTGAAAGGGAGCAACGGACACAGGAAAACCCCACATGGGGTGGAGAAGGGAAAAGGGAACCGCTTCCTGCTCCTCTGCCTGCACGGAGACAGGAGCCGCTGCGCAGCTCTGCTGGTGGCAGGGGGAAAACAGGGAGGAAACATCACTGCACGCTCAGTCTGTTCTCCTCCTCTTCCCTAACATCTGCTGCTGCTGCTGCAGACAGGGGACAGGGCCAGATGGAGCCTGGTAGTACCGGGTCAGGCCGTTCTCCCGGGGTCTGTCTGGCTCCTGAGGCACCTCTGAGCAGCTCCTGAACGCAAGAGGAACGAGAACCAGGACAGGCACCGCCTTAAATAAGGATCGGCATCAGCTCCATCTTTCTGGGTCAGGCTGGAAGAACAGCGTGGACTCAGGTGAGCTCCCACCCAAACCCACAGGGAGGCTGGGGAAGGAAACCAGTTTAACTGGCTCCTGGCCTGGATGGGCCCAGGTAGAGCCAACTGAACAGGAGCATCCACACGTTCCCAGCCTGTTCTCCTGGAAAACGCTTGGGACAATGCTGCCTCTTGAGTCGAAGCAAACTAGCCCCAGAGCCAGCAGTGTGCAGTGGTCCCCTGTCTCCACAGCCCTGCTCCTTGCTGAGGGTGATCAGCAGTGAAGCTCCTCTCTCCAGCACCCCAAGGAGAGCAAAGGCACGTCAGAGAACCCGTCCTGCAAGCGCCTCACACAACAAACATCCATCTGGACTGCCCGCAAAGCCAAGCCAGTGCCAAGTCGAATTAGATTCAACCAGGAGCTTCATGGAAATTTCCCAGGGTGTTGCTGTGTCATCGTGAGGATGCTTCCCGGCGTGCCCCACACAGGGTTAACCCCAGGGCTTGGGGAATGGAAGTGGCTGCTTTCAGGAGAGCAGAGAACTGGAGCCTGAGAGCAGAGAACTGGAGCCTGAAAGCAGCCGGCTCCCCACATTAACATGTTCCAGTTCAAGCTTGCTCTGCCTCTCTCCAGGGACAGTGGGATGGGAAGCACAAAGTGAGATCTGAGCCACCCGCAAGAGGGATGGCAGAGCCAGCCCCACAGCAGAGCTCAGCTGGACACAGGAGCAGAGCGGCCAGGGCCAGGCTGCGTCACAGGCACCGCTGCTGCATCTTCATCCCCTCCTTCAGCACAGCCACACTGCACCCACAGGGCAAGGGGAGCCTCTTCCCCAGGTCACACATGGCAAGAATCACAGAAGGGTTTGGGTTGGAGGGGACCTTAAAGCTCCTCCAGCTCCATCCCCTGCCACGGGCAGGGACCACTTCCATAGAGCAGGGTGCTCCAAGCCCCTGTGTCCAACCTGGCCTTGAGCACTGCCAGGGATGGGGCAGCCACAGCTTCTCTGGGCACCCTGTGCCAGCGCCTCAGCACCCTCACAGGGAAGAGCTTCTGCCTAAGAGCTCAGCTCAGTCTCCCCTCGGGCAGGTTCAAGCCATTCCCCTTGGCCTGTCCCTACAGGCCCTTGTCCCAAGCCCCTCTCCAGGTTCCCTGCAGCCCCTTTAGGCACTGGAGCTGCTCTAAGGCCTCCCCTTAAGGAGCCTTCTCTTCTCCAGGCTGACCCAGCCCAGAGACCTGCATGGTTTCCTTCAAGGCCCAACCAGCCGTGAACTGCCCTTTCTCACAGCAGTCCCTTCCTACACCCCTCTCTTCCCTCTCCACGCCGCAGGAGGTGGTCAGGTCACAGAGACCAAGGGGTCTTATTCTGCTCTGGTTCAGTGCTCGTGTCCTGCTGGTCCAGTTCCAAGGCTCCACTCCAGTCCTGGAGGAGCAGAGGGACCAGTGGCTGCCCTGGGTCCCCATTGTTGAGGTAACCACCCCTGGGAGGGAACCACCATCTTTTGGGGGAACCCTTCAACATCTGCCCACCCCAGAGGTCCTTCTCTGTGAGACCCCACCTGGGTCCACTGAGTCCACGGTGGTCTCGAACACACAGCCCAGGGCAGCTCCAGCTGGAGCACCCAGGAGGAGACACAAAGGCTGGATGGAGAAATACATGAGAGTAAGCACGCATCATCATGCACAGGCTTCCAGAGCTGCTGCTACGAACCCCCTGTCACCCCCTCCTGCCAGAGTGGGGCTCCCAGGGCATGGGGAGGAGGGCTTTGCCCCCCATTCTGCTCCAAGAAAGAAAGGAGCAGAGGGGAGCCAGGAACCAGAGTCAGAAAGCACAAGCTGAGCCCAGGCCGGGCTGCATAGTGCCACACGTGGGCTGCCGGGCTCTATTTTAAATGCTGTGTGGCAAATATATGCAGGATGAACTCCAAGCTGGGGGAAGGGGAGGGTGCTGGGTGGCGGAGGTGTTCAAAATTAGGAGCTGAGCTCAGGCAAGGATGGCTTCTGGGAGCAGATGGGGGAAGAGCCGGAGCCTGTGCGGCTGCAGCGCCAGCCCCAGCTCTGCGCCCCTGGGGTGCACAGCCCAGTGGTGGGGGGCTCATGGGGGCACGTTCCCCTCTGCCCCCCCGGTGAGGAGGGAGAGCAGGACCTTGATGGCCACGGAGGGATGCCAGGGCAGCTGCAAGCTTGGCTGAGGTGGCACAAAGGAGACCTCTGGTCCCCCTGTGCACAGCTTCGGGTCACCCCAAAGCCACCTCATTCCTTGGCACAGTGACGGGCACTGCATCCCCTGCCTTCTGCAGGCAGGAAGGTGAAGGACGCTCCTCACCCGCAGGCAGCCCTCTGCACCACAAGGCTGGCTTGATTCTGCCTTTCCCTTGTGCATCGACCCTGAAAAAGCTGCTACCACCTCACTGTGCTCTGCAAGATGCTCCCCAGCGCCCGGGCACGCAGCGAGGCTCTGATGGGAGCTGGCAGATCTGGGCTGGTACCTGCCCTACATTCAGGGAGCAGTCAGGTTGACAGAATGAGCAGGGTTTTATATAGACCTGGGTGGCAGTAGTTTGCTTCCCAGCGGTGGGGGCAGGGGAGAGGGACGTGGAAACCAGTTTAGTTTAAGCTTTCCTCTGCATCCCCGCAGCCGGAGCCGCACATTATCCATGCGGCCCTCGTAGCCAGGCTGGTGGCTCCGGGTTCTGCTCAGAAGGGGCTGTGCAGAATTAAGCAGCCGCTTAAATTATTAATAAGCTGTCGGAAGGTGCCCAGGACACCGGCTCCCGGTCCCTGCTGCTTCTCGGGGGGGCTCCAGTGCCCCCCACAGGCACAGAAACCAACTGCAGCCGTTTGACAAAGCCGGTGCCTCTTGCCCTACTTGGAGCCCGCAGACGCTCCGTTCTTCTGGCCTGAAAACCAGGAGCGGGGCTGTGGGGCCGGTGTCACCCCCCGGTGTCACCCACGCAAAGGACTGCGAGCGCTTCGCCCCACAGCACGCCTGGGGCAGCAGGGAAAGGAAAGGCTAGACCGGTGGGAGAGCAGCCACGCAGCTTTGTGTTCAATGCAATGTCTATGGGTGCAGAACAGCATCCAAGAGCCTGAACTCTGCCACAGGCCACTCTCCAACTGCACCAGGACAGACACCCAAAGCAGGGACCAGGAAAGGGCTGAGCTTTCGCAGGACTCCCACCACCTGCAGCAGAAACCGTCCCTGTCAGCTCCCATGTACTCACTGTCAAGACACGTCCTGTTCCCACAGCGGCCCTCGGCTTCCTTCCTAACCCCTCCAGTTCCGTTCCCACAGCCTTGACATCTGTTTTCAAGCACCTGAACACCACTTACAGCAGCTGCTGCCCCACAACAAAAGGCCCGAGTGGCATTTTCACATGGCAGAAGGCAAGAAACGTGGGCTGCAAAGGGGCAGAAGCGCTCAGGGCAGCCCAGCTCCCTCCTGCCCCCACGGGCTTGAGACCCCCCTCTCAATTAGGGTAAATCACAGAGACCTGCCTGCTCCAACAGGGCTTTTTTTGGCTTGTTCATTTTGTGCTGGGAGAGGTGTCAGACTGACAGTCCTGAGGACAACCTTCCCTCCCCAGGCCAGCGCTGGCGGCAGGACGCAGCTTTTCAGGTGAGCTCATTTTTGGCCTCTGGCTTATTTTTATCCTGCCGGATTTGTGTCAGACCTGTGGAGTTAAGCCCAAGTCCGTCTCCTCTGCCCCATGGCATCAAGTTACTCAGCAGGCCCTTTGCCCAGGAGCAGCCACTGATACCCTTCCCCTTCCACCAGACAGCTGCCACGCTTGGGCCCTCCTCTCTGCCACCACAGGCTCAGACTGCCACAGCCCTGCCACTGCCCCCAAGGGTTTGGTGCTCTGACCACCCCTTCCACACGCCAAGAGCTGCCAGCCCCTGAAGTCTGGGCTCTCAATCCTCTCTACCCCTGTAGCACTGGAAGGATGTGGGGCTCTCCCAAAGGGCCTGCTCTCACTGCTGCTGTGTATCAACTGGCCCAGAGCACAGGGGCCACTGGCCCAAGCTGTCCTCCTCACCACACACCCGTGGGACAGCAGGGACAGACTGCAGCGAGCCCTACAGAGGACCAGCAAAGCAACAGTGAGTGCACGGGGCTCCAACCATGAGTGACACTGGGGCAGGACAGAGGAGATGTCAGTGGGGCACAGCCCACACATGGTGAGGCAAGCACTGCCTTGGGCTGAGGAGGCCCTGAACAAGGGCTGGGCAGCTCTGCCCCGGCTCCACAGTCAAGGTGAGGCCTGAGAAAGGACCCTGTGCTCAGACACTGGTTCAGAAAGGCCACACCAGCCCACAGGAGCTCCCCTCCTGCTGCGCAGCAGAGTCAAGCTGGAGGAAGGCTTTGCAACAAGGACATTTCTCTAAATCACAAGGCTTGAAAGCAGCTCATTTTGGCAAAAGAACACAGCTAAAGACAGAACTCACTGCACCACTTGACTGAGCTTCAAAGTTGGCCCAGCTCTGAGCAAAGGGACCTCCAGAGGTCTCTGAACCCAATTCTCCCGTGTGTATTTGATGCCGTGGCTGGCCTCGCTGTCTGCCTCACACCAGCCTTGCTTGTGCTGCCTCGCAGGCATTGCGGGTATCTCATAGCACCCAAGGGGAGTCCGACACCTAACTGCCATGAGAAAAGGGCTACATGATGGGAAGACACCAAACCAGCAGCAGGAAATCAAACCCCTGCCCTCCCGTGGGTAAGCACACACTGCCTCCAGCCACTGGAGCCCGCACGGGAGCCTCCTGCAGGGCTGAGCGCCACAGAGAACAGCAAGGGGTTGTGCACAGGACAGCAAACACCACTTCCATGCTTCTGCCTCCCCCCTGACAGGAGCACAAAGAGAGACCCTTACGTGGGCAGCTCTGCCTGGGCAGCAGCCCCCAGGGACTCTGCAGACACCAGGCTGGGGGCTGCGTTCTGGGCTCCAGCCGACTCCTGTGTCCCCGCAGCATCCGCCACTGGGATGTGCTCTGTTGTTGTCTCAACCTCCACCTCCTGAGCTGCAGCAGGCGGCTTCACCCTCTCAGCAGCTTCCTCCTCCTCCTTCCTCAGCTTTGCCTCCAGCTCTCGGCGCCTCTTCTCATCATCCTGCCGGGCCATCCGCTCAAAGACTTTGAAAGCCTGAAAGGCAAAAAGCAAACCCAGTGGGTGAGCGAGCTGCCGAGCTCTGCTGGAGAAGCCAGGGAGAAGGAGAGGAGAAGCATCATGCATTTGGGGCACTCAGAGCTGTCCCTACCTCTCTGGACACTACAGACCCCCCACTCCCCACACTGAGCTGCTTCAGTCACCAACAAAATCAGCTGGTGACCAGCTCAAAAGCCATAGGGCCACGTTGAACAGAGCTCGGGAGAAAGCCCAAGCTCCTGGAAGCCCTTCTGAAATCATGTCCTGGGGCATGTCCTGGCAGCCAAACTCACATCCGCCTGCAAAGGGGAGAGCAAGGAGCTACAACTGCCAGCTCGGAAAGGGGCTCCAAGGAGCCCGTGCTCACCCAGGGGCTGTCTGCAAGGCTGAAGCTTGGAGCAAAGCTCTGAGGTGCAACCAGGGCAAGCTGCACCAGGAGAAGCTGGAGGAGAGCTCACCTGGAGCTCCCAGGCCACACAGGTGAAGGAGCAGAGTGACCTCAAGTCAGAACTGACTGATTCAGGTCAAAGCCATGCATTTGCTCAGAGAAAAGCCATCCCTCCCTGCCCCAGGGTGAGGCTGCTCCGCACGCTGTGTCATCCCACTCTGCAGTCTGCTTCTGGCCATGCCTGCCTAGCATAGGCTGGAGGTTGAGTTAGGCCCAGCACTCCAAGAGAGACACTGAGGGGCTGAAGCGGGGACAGAGAAGGGCAATGGAACTGGTGCAGGGCCTGGAGCACAGGGGTGATGGGGAAGGGCTGAGGGACCTGGGGGGTTCAGTGTGGAGAAAAGAAGGCTCAGAGGGGACCTGATGGCTGCCTCCAACTGCCTGACAGGAGGATGGAGCCAGGAGGGGCTGGGCTCTGCTCCCAAGGAACAAGGGATGGGACAAGAGGAACCGGCCTCAAGCTGCACCAGGGCAGGTTTAGATGGAGCCGAGGAACAATTCCTGCCCCAGAGGGTGCTCAGGCATTGGAACAGGCTGCCCAGGGCAGGGCTGCAGGCACCGGCCCTGCAAGTACTCACACAGCGTGGAGACGAGGCCTCAGTGCCATGGGTTAGGGGTGGCCTTGGCAGTGCTGGGGCAAGGGTTGGACTGGGTGACCTTAAAGGGCTTTTCCAACCTGGTCGATTCTGTGACTCCCGCCCCACGCCGGGCCCCCTCCGGCCCCTCGGGGCAGGGCCGGTTACCCGGGAGCTCCCGCGCTGCCCGCTCCCCATTCCCGGTCTCTCCCGGCAGACGCGGCCCGGCTCGGATGGGACAAACGCCCTTGACGAGGCCCAGCGACCGGGACAACACCGCCCACCGCGGTCTCTGCCGCCTGCCCCGCCGGGCCTGAGGCGGAGCCGCGGAGCCGGGAGAGCGCAGCAGGCCCGAGCGCGCCGCCGGTACCTGGAGGGCCATGGCCTGCGCGGCGCCGGGCGGGAAGCCCAGGCGGTCCCCGGGCCGCAGCAGCAGGCGGTAGAAGTCGGTCTTGCGGTAGAGGAAGCCGAAGAGGACGCGCAGGAACTCCTCCACGTTCCCGACGTGCTGCAGGATGCCCAGCAGCGCCTGGTCGTACATATCGGTGAGCGCGGCCGCGGCCTCCATGGCGGCTCCGGGACCGCTGCCACGGCAACCGCGCCCGCCCGCGCTTCCGCTCCGCACCCGCACTTGCCCGCCCGCCCGTCCGGAACCCGCCCCGCGCCCAAACGTTCCGGGCTCCCCGAGGGCCCCGTCCTCGCCGCGGCTCCCGCGGAGGCCTCAGCGCACCCACGGCACCTGTGCCCCCCCCCCCCAGTGCCCAGGGTCGCCCCCGGTCGCTCCCGCAGAGCCCTCCATGGCAGTGGGACACTCACAAGTGACAACAGCCCACCCCCATGGTACCCGGGGAACCCCAGCCCCCCCCAAAGTGGGGTGCAGTGGGACCCCCACCTGACTGCAATACCCTGGGACCCCAGCAGCACCGTGCCCGCCGGTAGGCCCCCAGGGATCCCCAGCACCCCAAGAGCGGCAGTGGGACCACTGCCCCACAGCAGCACTCACTGTGCTGTACCAGCCCCACTGTGGCCAGCTGCGGGGGGGACACACGGGGGCACAGTGGGGGGAGCACCCCACCAGCAGGTTTGGCTCCAACCTTTTGGCCCTGTCGAGTTTTAGGGCAGTGGAGTCTGTAAATTAAGCTTTAATTTATGAGTCCAACAGGAAGAAGAAGTGAACAGGGCCCCATCCGCTCGGCACAGCCTCGTCTGACCCCACCGGTTCATCACTTACCCCCTGTGCTGCTCACCCACAGGTTCTGCGGTGTGTGACCTGCGGTGTGTGCCTCCTGCTCCCCTCCCTGTGCAGGTACACAAAGATGGAGGCTGCAGGAGTCTCTCCATAGGGGCGTCCATGAGAGCCTCCTCTGAACCCCTACAGGGCTCTCTGTAGGAGTTCCCTATGAAGTTGAGGGAGGGGATGCTCTCCTGCTGTGCTCTGGGGAGACCCCCCTGGAGCCCTGATCCAGCTCAGGGGCAGCAGCACAAGAGGGACCTGGAGCTGTTGGAGCGAGGCCAGAGGAGGCCATGGAGATGCTGTGAGTGCTGGAGCAGCTCTGCTCTGGAGCCAGGCTGAGAGAGCTGGGCTGGGGCAGCCTGGAGAAGAGAAGGCTCCTGAAGGGGAGACCTTAGAGCATCTCCAGTGCCTAAAGGGGCTGCAGGAAACCTGGAGAGGGGCTTGGGACAAGGGCCTGTAGGGACAGGCCAAGGGGAATGGCTTGAACCTGCCCGAGGGGAGACTGAGCTGAGCTCTTAGGCAGAAGCTCTTCCCTGTGAGGGTGCTGAGGCGCTGGCACAGGGTGCCCAGAGAAGCTGTGGCTGCCCCATCCCTGGCAGTGTTCAAGGCATTCCCAGTGCAAACAAAGCCATCACAACCCCGGGGCAATGCAGCTCCCATTGGCAGAGGCCTGCAGACTCTGCCACCCCCAAGCATCAGCTTTGGGTTTTGTACAGGATGTGCAGGAGCCCCCAGGGCACAGGGGGTCCCCATGGCCATGGGCATGGCTGGAGCTGCAAAGCTCACGCCGGGCACCTCTGATGCCATTGGCATCTGAGAGGGAACGTCTCTGTATGGAGAAGCAGAGAGAGGTGATGGGGGAGAAGTTGGCAGCAGGGCCCTGGGCAGGAGCCCGGGGAGCTGCTACGGTCCCTGCCATGGCTTAAGGACACACCAGCACAGCACATCACCACCACCACTGCACATCACCACCACTACTGCACATCACCACCACCGCACATCACCACCACTGCACATCACCACCACTGCACATCACCACCACCACCGCACATCACCACCACCACCGCACATCACCACCACTGCACATCACCACCACCACTGCACATCACCACCACTGCACATCACCACCACCGCACATCACCACCACCGCACATCACCACCACCACCGCACATCACCACCACTGCACATCACCACCACCGCACATCACCACCACTGCACATCACCACCACCACCGCACATCACCACCACCACTGCACATCATCACCACCACCGCACATCACCACCACCACTGCACATCACCACCACCGCACTACAGCCCCACAGCCCCCACAAGCTCCCCCCCAGCCCCTCGCTCGCTATTTGCCCCCCCATCAATGGCAACTCCCCCCCTTCCCGAGGCTGTGTTGATCTGAACCGCTAGGCGGCGCCAAGCCCCCAGCGGCACCCGCGCAGGGGGCGTGTCCTCTACATGGAAGAGGCGTGGTTTCCCCACCGGGGGCGGAGCCAGAGTACCCGCGGGAAGGTTCGGTGCGAGCGGTTTTGGCGCCATCACAGGGGCGCGGAGCCCGCCGTAGCGGTGATGGGCAGAGCCCGTTCCATCATCTCCCACAGGGAGCCCAGCTCGGGCCCTGCCCGCGGCTGCCTTGAGCACTGCCAGGGATGGGGAATTTACCACTTCTCCGGGCACCCTGTGCCAGCGCCTCAGCACCCTCACAGGGAAGAGCTTCTGCCTTATCTCCAACCTGAACTCCCCTGTTTCAGTCTGAACCCATCACCCCTTGTCCCATCCCTACAGTCCCTGATGCAGAGCCCCTCTCCAGCATCCTTGTAGCCCCCTTCAGACACTGGAAGCTGCTCTGAGGTCTCCACGCAGCTTCTCTTCTCCAGCCCCAATGTTCTCAGCCTGGCTCCATACAGGAGCTGCTCCAGCCCCTGAGCATCCTCGTGGCCTCCTCTGGACTTGCTCCAGCAGCTCCATGTCCTTATGTTGGGGACACCAGAACTGCACGCAGTGCTGCAAGAGGGGTCACAAGGGCAGAGTAGAAGGATCACCTCCTTAGACCTGCTGCTCATGCCTCTTTCCAGGGAGCTCCTGGGCATTCTTGCTTGACTTCCTGTTCATTGAATGAGAATATAGCATCAGATGAGAGCAGACACGGTACAGAGTGATGCAGTCATGGTGTCAAGTGTAGAAAACCAGCTCTCTGGATGCAGAGCCTTGATAGAGCCCTTCAGACATGCTCCTTCGCTTACTTCTGTGGGCTCTTCCTTTCAGTCCTGCAAATGACTCCCTCCTTTCCCTGCCATTGTCTCTCACACTTGCCTCCCTGTGCAACCATGCGACAAGAGAAGCTGAAGCACAGATGTGTCCACCCATGGGGAGGACACGGATTGATCCCCCCATTGAACTCCACAGCCATTGCCTGCAGTGCTTGCCCTGGAGCTGGGCTCTGGCTCCTCAAGCCCACATGTTCGCAAGGAGCTCGCACCATCCTCACATTGGCACGGCCAACAACTTTTGTCTGTGGGGAGAACATGGATTTGTGAGTCAGCTGCGGGAGGCTGTGGGTTCATCTTACAAGCACAGCAGCATAAAAAGCATGAAAAGAGGAGACAAAATCTTCCACTGGCTTCAGTGAGGGATGGAGCCTCGGGTTCTCGCTTGGCTGCGGACTGGGTGCTGTGGCAGTGACCGGCACCATCACTAGAGGGCTCCTGGGCCCTGCAGTGGCATTGCCTGGGTTGACACCGAGAAGCTCGCAGTCGGAAAGGGAGTGGATGAGGGTGCTCAAGAAGGGGAAGAGGAAAGACTGAGGGAGCTGGGTCTCTATAGTTTGGAGGAGATTGAGGGGTGACCTTATTAGTGTATATAAATATATAAAGGGGGAGTGTCACGAGGATGGAGCCAGGCTCTTCTCAGTGGCAAACAATGATAGGACAAGGGGCAATGGGTGCAAACTGGAACACAAGAGGTTCCACTTAAACTGGAGAAGAAACTTCTTCTCAGTGAGGTGACAGAACACTGGAACAGGCTGCCCAGGGAGGCTGTGGAGTCTCCTTCTCTGGAGCCATTCAAAACCCGCCTGGACACGTTCCTGTGTAACCTTATCCAGGTGTTCCTGCTCCGGCAGGGGGATTGGACTGGATGAGCTTTTGAGGTCCCTTCCAATCTCTAACATACTGGGGTACTGTGAAGAGATCAGAGCAGGCAGGGTGGTGGGTGACCTTGGCTGGATGCCGGGTGCGGTGTATGGGGGAAAGCTCGTGGTTCACTCCGCAAGTACCATCACTGGCAAAACAGACTTGGCTTGGGAGAACTGATTTCAATTCATTGCCAATTAATGATGGACCAGGATAATGAGAGACAGGAACCCATCTAAAATACCTTCCCCGCACTCCTCCCTTCTTCCCAAGCTCATCTTCATCCCTGATGGATGGGATGGATGTCCATGGGCTGCAGGGGAATCGCTGCCCCAGCACCCAGCGCACCTCCTGTTCTCTCACACATTCTCACTCCTCCCTCCCAGCAGTTTCTATCCCTTCTTAAATACGTTGTCCCAGAGGCACCACCACTGTCACCGATGGGCTCAGCCTTGACCAGCGGTGAGTCCATGCCAGGGAGGCTGCATTGCCTCTGTTGGACATGGGGGAAGCTTCTGGCATCTTCTCCCCCTTGCCACAGGACACCTTCAGGGACCTCCCGGTCAAAGCCAGAGCTGGGGCTGGGAGCACCAGTGCAGAGCAGCTCAGCTCAGCAGCTCTGCGAGCCCTGTTCCCTTTCTGCCATGCACTTCCATGGGATTTGGGCAGCTCTGCTCCAAGGCTCCAGGACTTTAAAGTACCCTAAAGGGGCTCCAGGAAACCTGGAAAGGGGCTTGGGACAAGGGCCTGTAGGGACAGGCCAAGGGGAATGGCTTGAACCTGCCCGAGGGGAGACTGAGCTGAGCTCTGAGGCAGAAGCTCTTCCCTGTGAGGGTGCTGAGGCGCTGGCACAGGGTGCCCAGAGAAGCTGTGGCTGCCCCATCCCTGGCAGTGCTCAAGGCCAGGTTGGACACAGGGGCTTGGAGCAAGCTGCTCCAGTGGAAGGTGTTTTCTGTTCAGGTGGTTTTAATGTGTACCTCTTGCCTCTTGTCCTGCCTGTGAGAGCAACCAAGAGGAGTCTGCCCCCCTCTGCTCCATTCCCTCTCTGTATGACACTCACAGGGCTCTGCACATCCAGGGTGCCAAGGTCCATCTGCACGACACCAGCATCCATTGGTGCTCCAGCTCCTCCCGCTCCATCACCTGCAGCGCTGCTGGGGTGCATCCACCCCGTGCCCAGGTCCTTCTTGATGACGTTGAACAGGACTGGTCCCTGCATCCACCCCGGCGCAGACCACGAGCCACCAGCCTCCGGCTGGACTTTGTGCCATGATCCCTATGCTCCAACCGGGACACTCAGCTGGGTTCCGGTCCAGCTCACTGTGACGCAGCTAACCATGCTCCTCTGGTTGCTCTGAGAGGATGTTATGCCTGGCAGTTGTACTGAGGGGCAGGTACAGAACACCCTCTGCTAGGCCACCAAGCCAGTCACCTCACTGCGGAACTGGTGAAGTGCCATTTCCACTTTGGCAGCCCATGCTGACTGGTTCCCATCAGCTTCTTGTTCTTCATGCACATGGAAATGATGTCCAGGTCTTCATTATTGTCTTCCCTGTAGATAGGAGTGGTGTTCTGCTTCACTCCAGTCCTCGGGAAGCTCTCCCAGTCACCAGGACCGGTCAAAGCTGACTTGGATCCAGCTCCTCCAAGAGCCAACGCTGCTGAACTGCTGCTGGGCCCCACATGTCACCTGGAGGTAGCTTAGGAAGCACCCTGCCTGCATCACCCTCACCCTGTGCACCCCATGCAGGTCATGCTGCTCCCCACATGCTCAGTGCTGCACCCCACGTGTTCAGAGCAGCACCCCATGCACTCAGAGCTGCCCATGGCCATCTCTGCTCCACAGGGGTGCAGGCACACCCGGGTCCCCTCCAGCTTTGGGGGTACAAGGGGAGGGCCCCGGGGGCTTCCAGCTTCACCGAGGGGAGTCTGCCTCACCGCCATGAGCAGATGGGGCCGCCCCGTGGTGACCGGGATGTGGGGAGGGGACGGGACACGAGGCTACCCCCTCGAACTCCAGGCTCTGGGCACGGTTCCCCCTCGACTTCCCCCCAGCCCCACGCCGCGGCCCCTGCGCCCATCACCGGACATGGCCGGGGACACGGGGCCCGCAGGGACACAGGACGGACTCTGGCCGGTGACGCGGGGGCAGCGGGGCCGGGGCATCCCGACCGCTTCCCCCTGGGGTCCACGTCACCGGCGGCCCCGAGCGCTGACCCGTGCGGCGGCCGGATGCCCCGGTGTGGCTCTGCCCGCCGAGCCGCGGTTCCTGCCGGGCAACGGTCACACGGAGGCAGGAACGGGCACTGGCGTGTGCACGGGTGCGCGTGCGTGTGTGCCCCGGGTCATGCCGCGCACGCTGGGGGCGGCTGCGGGTACCCACGAACCGAACGGGACCCCCCTGGCGCGAGGCCCGGTGCTCTGCGGCCTGGCACTGCCCGACCCGGTGCCGCACCGGCGCTGCCCGGGGGCTGGGCCCGCCCCACACGGTGCCGTTCAACGCTGTTCCGTTCGTTCCGTTCCGTTCCGGGCCGCCGCTGCCCGCGCGCGGTCGCAGCGGGGCGGGCAGGGACGGGGGCGGGGCCCTGCTCTCGGCGCTGCCCAATGGCGGCGCGGCGTCGCTCCTCCCCTGCGGAGAGTTGACCAATGGGCGCCGCGGGACGCGCGGAACGTCAGAGGGAGGGGGCTCGGCGTGGTCACGTGGGGCGGGGGGAGGCGCTTAAAGCGGCGGCGGCGGCAGCGGCGCCAGTCGGGGGCGGAGCGGGGGCACGCACGCGGGCGGGCGGACGGGACCGGTGAGCGGCGGAGAGGAGAGCGGCGCGGCCCGGCCCTGCCCTGCCGGTGAGCGGCGGCCTCGGGGCGGGCGGGCTCTGGGCTGCGCTGGGGCGGGGCGGGCGGTGGCGCGCGCGATAAGGGCCGTTATCCGGTGCTTTACCCCCCCCCCCCCCAGTGCTGATCCCGGTCTCTCCCGCAGGATGAGGAGAGGCGCAGGCCATGGCGCGCTGCACGGGCCCCTGCGACCGGCGGGGCCGTAGGACGGTAGAGCCCCCTCGCGCCCTATAGCGGCCGCTGAACCCCTATTGGACTTCCCACCTAATTTATTAACCCCCTGCCTGAGCCATGGACCCGACCCCCGCCGTGCTCCCCGCGCCCATGGCGGACTTCCTCTGGATGCTGATCTTGGGCTTCATCATCGCCTTCGTCCTTGCCTTCTCCGTGGGCGCCAACGATGTGGCCAACTCCTTCGGCACGGCGGTGGGCTCGGGGGTGGTGACCCTGCGGCAGGCCTGTGTCCTGGCCAGCATCTTTGAGACTGTGGGCTCTGTGCTCCTGGGGGCTAAAGTCAGCGAGACCATCCGGAAGGGGCTGATCGATGTCAACATGTACAACTCCACGCAGCAGCAGCTGCTGATGGCGGGTTCGATCAGTGCCATGTTTGGTGAGGAATGGGGTTGAGGTGGGGGGCACTGGGGTGTCCCAGGGATGCTGTCTCACCAGGTTCTCTTTCTTCTCCAGGATCTGCTGTGTGGCAGCTTGTGGCTTCATTCTTGAAGCTGCCCATCTCTGGTACCCACTGCATTGTTGGGGCAACCATTGGCTTTTCGCTGGTGGCCAAAGGGCAAGAAGGTGTCAAGTGGTCTGAGCTGCTAAAGATTGGTGAGTCCGGCTCATAGCCACCACATGCACCCCTGGCTCCCATCCTGGCAGCGGGATGCTGATCCTGCCTCTTCTCTCCTAGTGTTGTCCTGGTTCATCTCCCCCCTCCTCTCCGGCATCATGTCTGCTATCCTGTTCTTCCTTGTCCAGAGGTTCATCCTCCTTAAGGTAAGGGCTGTGCATCCGTTTTCCGTCACCTTGGGGTTCACAGATGCTCCCTCCTCTGCCAGTTGGGTTTTGTGCCCCAGAACTTCTCCAGACCCATCCACCCTTGTGCTGGCGCTTGGGTGAGCCCTTCAGAGGAGCCAGAGGGATGGGAGAATGAGATCTGTAGCTGTTCCTCAAAGCAGAGCCTGGGGGGGGTGAGGATTTGTCTCTTTACCTCCTCTAAAACATCTGGGCCAGGCATCTCCTGTGGTTTCCAAGTGAAGTAACCCGGAGCTGGGAAGGTCAGAGCTGCTCCTCAGGCTTCTCCTAAGTCCTGGTGCAGGGCTGCACCTCCTCTTGTGTCAGGCTGCAGATAAAGGCAATAGCAGCAGCTTTTGGGAAGCCAGAACTGTGGGAACTGGGTGTTCATCCCACCTGGTGCCCTAGGTAAAGCGAGGTGCAGGTTGTGGGAACAAGCACCTACTGCTGGGGGTGTCTGAAAGCCCAGGTAGAGGAATTGGGCACCCAAAAGTGCTTGGAATGAAGGTGGCAGCTTTAGAGCTCATATTTGAGATGGTGATGGTCCTGGGGTGCAGGATGCTGCCAGCACAGAGCAGGGACATCCAGGCAGCTCCATCCAGAGGAGTTCCAGTGTTTTGTTCTGCATGCTGGAGGTTAACTGAAATTGTTTTAGGTCTTGGCTCTATTTCTAACCCTGGAAATGTTAAGATCTTATCGCTGCTGGTCCTTACCTGGCAGCCCTTGTAAAGCAATTCAGCATCGCTGCTGTCACAGTCCCCTTGTGTAACTGGCCTTTCCGAGCCGGGCTGGCCCCGTCACGCTTCATTCTGGAGCTGAATAGTCCAGTTGCTCCCTCCTGCTTGGCATTCAGAAGGGCTCAGTGTGTTTGTACCAGCACTAGGCTCTGATTGCTGGGCAGCAGCAGGGATTAAGTGCTCCTGCTGCTCGGGTGAGGGCCTTTCCGTGCAGGTATGTGCCCAAATAAGCTGCTTTGTGGGTAATGGGGAGCTTTTATTTTGTCCAAGTCATCTGGACTGAGGTAAAAGCCTTGACTCGGGATGCTCTGGGTCACCCCGTCGCTGACCTTGGCAGCTCCATGGGTGACTCCTGAGGAGCTGTTGAGAGCAGGAGCCCCAAGGCAACAGCTCCCTTTTGGGGAAGGGGCTGCTTGGCTGCTGGGCACCCCTCGAGGTCCAGCTTTCTGCAGCCGTGCTCTGTGTTTTCCAGGCTGATCCTGTTCCCAACGGCTTGCGAGCTTTGCCCGTCTTCTACGCCTGTACTGTGGGGATCAACCTCTTCTCTATCATGTATACCGGTGCCCCTTGTAAGTACCCGTCAGAACGCTTGCACCTGAATTTATGAACCTGTTACAAAACCTCCATTAAATGCACGATTTACCCCTTTTTTGCTTTACAGGGCTGAAATCTCCTACAAGGCGGCTGGCCTGTGCCGGTTTCGGAAGGCTGCAGGCTAGCGTGCGCTGAGTCTGGGCTAGATAGTTGCCCAACCAAAGAGGCCTGCTCTAAACCCCTCCAGGCATTTCTCCTTAGACTTCCCAGGCATGGCAGATAACAGGAACCCTTCCCCTTCCCTTCTTTTAGCTGGGCTAAAACTCAGGTACCTGCCTGCTGCTGGAGAGACCCCTCAGGCTGCCAGTAGCAAGGTTATAGGAGTAGGGATGGGGGCTGCTCCTCCTCATCCTCCTGTCCTATGAGCAAACTCATTATCCCTGGTGAGAGGAGCTGGCACCTGTACCGAGAAGCCGAGTTTGTGCTGCAGTTTGGAAAGCCAAATTGCAGCGCTTGTTTGGCTGTTGTCTTGTAGGAGACAGGATGTGGGCAGGGATAGGAGAGGGCTTGGCAGGGGAAGGTGGCTTTGCTTGTGGAGCTGGAGGCTCCGTAACCTCCGTCGCCGCCGGGGTGTCTTGGCACGAGCTGTTGTTGCTCTGAACCTGTTTCCTGTTGTGGAGGAGCCGCTGGAGGTGGGGTGAGGGCAGGGAGCGCCGGGTCTGTCTGTAAACAGTGGCTGGAAGGCAGGGATGCCAGCATCCCCTTCCCTCGGCTTCCCACTGGGGAGCTGTGAGGGCACCGCTGCTGCTCCGGGGTCACGTTATCGCTTGGCACCCGGGAGGTGGGTGCGTGTTGATCCTGGGCTCAGCTGCAGGAGGGCTGCTCCAGTGCAGGGGCTGGTGCAAGCAGAGAGCCAGGAGCGTGGGTACAGCAGTGATGTGCTGGCGGTGGAGCAGTGAGTGAGCTGAGCGGTCACAGGCGCCTGGTACTCACCGAGGGGCTGCAGTGGGCTGTGCGGTGCCAAAGCCCTGCTAAAAGTCACACTGCTTGTGAGAGCTCTTCTAAGTGGGTCACCCAGCCCCTTGGCTGCCTCTGCTGGAGCTCCTGGCAGCGGGAGACATCCCCCCCCACAGCAGACAGTGTCCTGGGGCTCTGGGGGGGACAGCCCCGGTCCTGCCTGTCTGTGTCCTGTGTGTCCCCCACCCTCGGCCAGGGATGCGGTGCAGGCGCTGCAGCAGCCACATGGGTGCTTTGACATTGCAGCAAGGGAGGAGACAAGGGCTGTGAGGAGCCTCCGGGCTCACACCAGCCCCCAGCTGTGTTTGGCTGCAGGAGAGGGGGGGGAAAGTGTCTGCACATGTGATAGATGAGCCTGTGGAGTGGGGGAGATTGTAATAGGGGTGTGTGTGTGTGTGTGTGTGTTCCTGTATGGGTTTAGTGCTGGTGTTCCAACAGCATTGCTCCCTAGCAGGTGAATTAGCTCAGGGATGTTGCAGGTGATGGAGTCCCCTTGCTGGGAAGAGCAAAGTCATACGTGGAGGAGGCTTTTGCCTGGAGGTTTTCAAAGATCCGTTGTTTTATTTCCTAGTGCTGGGCTTTGACAAAGTTCCTCTGTGGGGTATCCTCCTAATTTCGGCGGGGAGTGCTGTTGTCTGTGCTCTCGTCGTCTGGTTCTTTGTATGTCCGAGAATGAAGAAGAAAATTGAACGTAAGTAACACCTCTCTCTTTGCAATCCCTTGGGGAAGGGCACGCTCGGACTCCTGTTCCCAGCAGGAGATCTCATTAAGTGCAGGGCTGTTATTAGCAGGGGCTCCTCAGCCTCGGTTATCGCTTAAGCTGCTCTGCAAGCCCTGAGTCACTGGGGTACGCTCATGGAGCGGGGCCCTGCTGCTCCCCAAGACCCCTCACAGGAGCTGTTGTGCTGGTACCCGGCTGCTGGCTTCTCCCCTTGAACTGTGCAGGGTGGCAGGAGACAGCAAACAGCTTGATTGCCCTTTAATAGAGGAGAGAAGAAGGCTGGAGACACTGCCTGCTAACCAGTGTAACCTTTAATCCTCCCTGTACCTGCTGATCAATCTTTGGCCTGGCAGATGCAGATCACAAGTTTAAAGCCCTGTAAGCTGATGAAATCCTTTCCCTGGAGCAAAACCATCAATTGAAAGGCATCCAAAAGAGCAGTCAGGCCCCAGCTCTGCCTCCTGGCAGCGCCGGCAGCGATCCTGGAGTCCTGTGTGTGGTCTTGCATATAAATGTCGCATGCAGGCTGCGAGGTGCTGGAGATGAGGGATAACCAGTGTCCTTGTCAGACTGGTGTAACTGGGGTGTGACTAACAGCTTTACAGCAGCCCTTGACAGTCTTCCAGCTGTTTGAGCTTTGGCTTCACTGCAAGGAGAGCATTGCTGCAGGGGCTTGATGCCAGGCTGAGGGGCTGGAGGCCACAGCCTGGCCCTTACAGGGAGCAGGTCATGTTTGTGACCAGGGGGTGATTTCTGTTGTTGTACGAAGGAGCTGGCCTCATGTTTTCACCTGGAGAAAAACATGCTGTTCCGGGAGAGGGGGAGGAACAGCCTCAGTTTCCAGGGCTTGGGGCTGTAGTTTGGCTTTTCCAGTGGGACAGGAAACCAGGCTGCCCTCCGGAGGTGGGGACCAGCTCCTGTTTGGGTTTGTCACCCACCAGTGGGAGCTGGAGAGGAGCCCGGGCGGGCTGGAGCTGATGGGCTGGCAGGGCCAGGTTCTCCTTGGTACCTTTCCATTGGCTCCAGGGGTCACAGCCACTGCAGAGCATCCCACGGCTGCCGGGAACTGGGGATGGGACAAACATGGCCTCTGCCATAGGAAAAACGGGCATAAAAGCCCCATAATGGTGCTTACCACACCCCGTGTGGGTGGTGGGGGTCTATAAATAGGAGATGAGTTGGCTTGTGACTGTTTGGCGGCTGTGCCCGGGCCAGGGTGCGACTGCCCAGCAGCTTCCAAAGTTCAGGATGGGGCGAAGCTGTATATTTTATTTAGCCACCATAAATGTGCATGGCGAGGGCCATGGGCTGGCTCCCGGCCTTGGGTGCAGTGGTGGTAAAGGGGTTGATGGCACCTGCCTCCCTTCACAGGAGAAATCAAGTCGAGTCCTTCTGAGAGCCCCTTGATGGAGAAGAACATCAGCCCCAAGGAGGAGCAGGAGGAGCCCAAGGTGCCTCTGGGCGATGCTAAGAGCCCTGTGGCTGATGCAGGGCCGGCTGCGCCCCAGCGCACCCCGGTGGAGGACAGGACGGTCTCCTTCAACCTGGGGGACCTGGAGGAGGCCCCGGAGCAGGAGCAGCTCCCCAGCCTTGACCTGAAGGAGACCAGCATTGACAGTGGTGAGTGCTGGGGGGTGCTATGGGGGTGCTGGGCGGTCTCCCCCCACCCCAGGGTGCTCAACCCAGGCCGTGTCCCTTGCCAGGAGCTGTGCGGCTGCCCAATGGGAACCTGGTCCAGTTCAACCAGGCTGTGGGCCACCAGCTGAGCTCCAGCGGGCAGTACCAGTACCACACTGTGCACAAGGACTCGGGCCTCTACAAGGAGCTGCTGCACAAACTGCACTTGGCCAAGATGGGGGACTGCATGGGGGACTCGGGGGACAAGCCGCTGCGGCGCAACAACAGCTACACCTCCTACACCATGGCCATCTGCGGCATGCCCCTGGACTCGCTCCGCGCCAGGGACAGCGAGGACATGGAGAAGCTGACGTGGCCCGTGGCGGACACCAAGAAGAGGGTCCGCATGGACAGCTACACCAGCTACTGCAACGCCGTGGCTGACGCCCACCCGGCTGCTGACGTGGACCTGAACACAGCCCAGGCGGAGCTGGGCATCGGCAACCGCAAGGGCAGCAGCGGCTCCCTGGAGGAATGGCAGGACCAGGACAAGCCCGAGGTGTCCCTGCTCTTCCAGTTCTTGCAGATCCTCACAGCCTGCTTCGGCTCCTTCGCTCATGGTGGCAATGATGTCAGGTCAGTTGGGTCAGCGGGTTCATGGTGCCCTCCTTGACCCGAGCCTTTGGTCCTCTAGACCAGATCTCCTTTCCCTTCCAGCAATGCCATAGGGCCTCTGGTCGCACTGTACCTGGTCTATCAGACGGGCGATGTGGCTACCACAGTGGCAACTCCCATCTGGTTGTTGCTCTACGGGGGTGCAGGGATTTGCATCGGCTTGTGGGTCTGGGGAAGGAGAGTCATCCAGACAATGGGGAAGGACCTGACACCCATCACACCATCAAGGTAAGGCCTTGCTGTGGGGCAGAGGGGAGGCTTCAGGCAGGCCTGAAGCTGCATCCCGCTCCTGAAGCCCTCTCCCTTCTCTCTTGGGGGTGTCACTGCTTGGATGGTGGAGTTGGGGTGAGCATGGCACAGTAATGCCTCCTCTGCACCCCTTGGGGGGGGTCTGGAGAGCCAAGTGAGGAGCTTGCTGGGTGCTGGGCAGTGAAGGGCAGCCGGTGCCCTCCTTCTCATGCGCTTTGTGCCTTTGCAGTGGCTTCAGCATCGAGCTGGCGTCTGCCCTGACGGTAGTGATTGCCTCCAACGTTGGCCTCCCCATCAGCACCACCCACTGCAAGGTAGGTAGGGGCCAGCTTCAGCTGGGGGCAAGCTCATCCCCCCCCCCCCAGCTTGGCACTAACCAGGCTGAGCTGTGCAGGAGGCCCTGGCTGCCCTTCAGCTCTTCCATTTGCATCTCAATGCAGGGGGGGCAGCGGCTGCCCAAGCCTGGAGGGGGGAGTCCCTGGGTGCGGGGACACTCAGAGGGGCGATTTAAGGACAAAACCCCTTTCATGGAGCTGTGGGAACAGGGGGGGCCGCAGTGCCCTGGCCCTGCTCAGGGGGGCAGCTCCACACCGGGCTCTGGGGCAGTGCTGAGCGTGGTCCCCGTGCAGGTGGGCTCCGTGGTCTCGGTGGGCTGGTTGCGCTCCAAGAAGGCCGTGGACTGGCGCCTCTTCCGCAACATCTTCATGGCCTGGTTCGTCACCGTGCCCATCTCGGGGCTCATCAGCGCTGCCATCATGGCTCTGTTCAAGTTTGCCGTGCTCAAGGTGTGAGGACGTCGGTGCTCGCGCTGCTCCTGCCCATGCCCATGCCCCTGCCCTGGGAGCTGGGGGCATCGTCACCTCTGGGGCTGCTTCAGTCCTGCCCTGTGTTGTCACTGAAGTATCTTCATGTTCGTTTTCTAATGGCCGTGTCCCGGAGCTCAGTTGCTGGGGGGCAGCGCCTGCCCCCCCCGTGCCTCCCCTGCTGCGCTGTAGCTTTAGATTAGCAGTTATGGGGAGCCACTCTCTTCAGTTTAATGACTTATTAAGGTCCCCTGGCAGTGATTCCTCCTTCAGTAAGGACTGGGGCTGGTCCTTGCCCCCCGGGGCAGGGCCTGGGGGTGTCCGTGCCCCCCTGGGCTGTGCTGTGTTCAGCTTTGCCTCCATTGCTGTCGTGGTGTGGACACCAGCTGCTGCCCAACCACCCCCTGGGGGGCAGCCCCTGCCCGCCCATGCCCCCCCGCGCTGCTACCTCGGACTCAATAAAGGTTTCCTTCGTACGCCAGCGCTGCCTCTGTGCTGGGGTGGGGGGAGAGGGCCCCTTGTCCTGCCCCTGGCACTCACATCCTGCCCCATGGCTTCTGCTTGGCCCCGTGCCCTGGGAGGGAGCAGGGACTTGACTGCCTGATAAGAGCCCCGCTTCTCTCCTGGTGTCACGGGACTGGGTCTGAACAGCCCGGGGGGGGTTTATCAGTGCCCCACACCTGGGGTGTGTGTGTGGCGGGGGTGTCTGTTGGTGACGCCCTGTTGCCAGCCCCATGGCAGCAGCTGTGCCTCTGCTCCATGTCCCCATCCTATGGATGCTCCCTCCCGGGTCAGGGCCGTGCGCTGGGACCGCGTCACCCCGGGCTGTTGCAAGAGCAGCCGCTGATTGCGGCTGGCACCGGCCCTTGGGGGGCAGCTTCGTGCCTCTGGGATCCCTGGGCTGAAGGGATGGGGCACCCCCCCCAGGGCTCTGACCCCCCGGGATGTGCCCGTTTCCCACGGGCACCGGGACGTGGGTCCCGTCCCTCGGGTGCGTGGTGCTGGGCAGGGTCCCCGGTGCCAGCCCCTCCCCGCGGCGCCCATCGGGGCGGCAGCGGGGCCGGTCCTTGACCCCGGTTAATGATTCGCCGCCGGTCGCCCCCCGCTACCGTCGGGCAAACACCGGCCCCAGGGGGGGCACCGCGGGGGCGCTGGGGAGGGGGACCCCCTGTTGTGGTTCCCGGGGGGCGCTGCTCCATGGAAGGGCACTGGGGGGTCCCCATCTCCCGCTCCATTGTGGGGGTCCCCATCCCGGGGTGCCCCAGGTCCCGTCCCTGCTGTAGCGCCGGGGGTGGGGGGGTGGTGGGGGCCGGGCCGGGGGCCGGGTCGGGGCGGTCCCCGGGGCCCCGTTAAAGCGGCGGCGGTCACAGGCGCCGGCCCGAGGCGGCGGCAATGGGCAGCGAAGGGGAGCGCGGCCCGGGGCAGGGAGACCCCCGGGCGCTGCGGAGGGACTGCCTGCACCGGTGGGAGCGGGAGCCGCGGGGATGGGGGGGGCACTGGGAGGGGGTGCAGGAGATGAGGGAAGGACGTTGGGGGTGAGGAGGGGACAGAGGCCCTGGGGGCCCCCATGTAACGCTGCCGGGTGGGGGAGGCAAACACGGGGGGCACCAACCCCCTTCGCGCCCCCCCTCCGGCTCCTTTTCCAGCTCAAAAGCCCATTTTTCTGCTCCAATAACTCACTGTGGGGCCCTTGTCCAGGGATGGGGGAGAGGGGGGGGCCGGCCCCCATCCCCTCCTCATGCCACCCCCCCGCAGCCCATAACCCTCCCATCACCCCCAGGATCTTTGTGAACCGGAGCCTGGCGCTGGAGAAGATCAAATGCTTCGGCTTCGATATGGATTACACCTTGGCCAGTGGGTCTGGGGAGCATGGAGGGGGTGGGTTGGGGTGACTCCCCCCATTCCCTTGCCTACCCCCCCCATTGCCCCCATGTGCAGTGTACAAGTCCCCCGACTACGAGGAGCTGGCCTTTGCGCTGCTGCTGCAGCACCTGGTGTCCATCGGGTACCCCCCCGAGATCCTCGCCTACAAATACGACCCCACCTTCCCCACACGGTGAGGGGCGTCCAAGGGGCTGAGTGCGGGGGGGGGGGGGGGTTTAGGTGGGGACCCCCCCGCTGATGGGGTGTGCGCGCAGGGGGCTGGTGTTCGATGCCCTCTATGGGAACCTGCTCAAAGTGGATTCCCACGGGAACCTGCTGGTCTGTGCCCATGGCTTCCGCTTCCTCAAGGGGTGAGTGAGGCTGGGACCCCCATAGAGATGGGGGTGCGGGGGGGGCCCTTGGTGCGGGCTGCAGCTCCATGCTCCCCCCCCACCCCCCAGGGCTGAAATCCTGCACTATTACCCCAACAAGTTCATCCAGAGGGATGACATGAAGCGCTTCCACATCCTCAACACCCTCTTCAACCTCACAGGTGAGCAAGGCACCCCCACCATGAGCCCCCCCCCAGCACGGTGGGTGCTGCCACCCAGCCCCTGTGCCCCCCTTCACCCCTCTCCCCCCCAGAGGCCCATCTCTACGCCTGCCTCGTGGACTTCTTCACCAACTGCTCCAGATACACCAAGTAAGAGGGAGATGGGGGGGGACCCGGTACTGGGGAGGGACTGGGGGGGGTCTCACTTGGAAGAGCAGCCCCTTCACATTCCCCCCCACCCCGTTTTCCCAACCATTGCAGCTGCGACACCGGCTACAAGCACGGGAACCTCTTCATGTCCTTCCGCAGCATGTTCCAGGATGTGCGGGAGGCCATGGACCACGTCCACCTCTCAGTGAGGGCCGGGGGGCTTTACTGGGGGAGGAGATGCTGAGGGCCCTGGGGATGCCAGACCCCCCCCCCCCTCCATCCCCATCCCCTCCGCAGGGCTGCCTGAAGGAGAAGACTCTGGAGAACCTGGAGAAATACGTGGTGAAGGATGTGAGTGTCTGTGGGCCCCCCCTCCCCACACCGCCCCGGTCCCCCAGTGCTGACTTGCCCCTACCAGCCCCGTGTGCCGCTGCTGCTGAGCCGCATGAAGGAGGTGGGGAAGGTTTTCCTGGCCACCAACAGCGACTACAACTACACCGATGTGAGTGGGGGGCACTGTGTGTGTGTGCATCCCACCCCGGGGGGTACGGCACAGGCTGGGGGCTGACAGGGGCACGATGCTGGGTGTCCCCGCAGGCCATCATGTCCTACCTGTTTGACTTCGGGGATGGGGACAAGGTGAGTCCGTCCCCACCAGGAGGTGGAGGGCGCTGTGGGGTGCCACACGCAGCCCCTCGCTGACACCCCCCTGCCAGGCTGGGACCGCACAGCGCCCCTGGAGATCCTACTTTGATCTGATCGTGGTGGACACCCGCAAACCGCTCTTCTTTGCCGAGGGCACCGTCCTGCGCCAAGTGAACACGGTGGGGCCGTGGGGGGGGTCGGGGCACTGCAGGGGGGATTGACCCCAGGATGGGCACCAGGGATGGTTCCTGGGCTGCTGTTGTCTCGCAGGACACGGGGAAGCTGCGCATCGGGACCTACACGGGCCCCCTCCAGCACTGCACCGTCTACTCTGGCGGTGAGCAGGGCTCCATGGGCAGCCCGGGGGGGATGCTCCTGCATTGAGGCCCTGATGCCCGGCTCTCGCAGGCTCCTCGGATGTGGTTTGTGACCTGCTGGGCGTGAAGGGCAAGGAAATTCTCTACATGGGCGACCACATCTTCGGGGACATCCTCAAGTCCAAGAAGCGGCAGGGCTGGCGAACCTTCCTGGTGGTGCCCGAGCTGGCGCGCGAGCTGCAGGTCTGGACGGAGAAGAGCGGTGAGCAGAGCTTGGGAGGACCAGGGGGGGCCTGGAGCCTCCTTCCCCCCCCCTGCATTGATGGCCAGACCAGCCCCAGTGGGACAAGCCCGTGTTGGTTGTGCCGGGCAGGGGGGATGCTGCCTGTGCTGATTCTGGTGTGTCGGAGGAGTGGCTGACACGCCTGAAGGCTGTGCTGCCATCCAGAGGGACCTGGACAGGCTGGAGAGTTGGGCGGGGAATAACATGATGGAATAGAACAAGGGAAAGTGTAGAGTCCTGCATCTGGGCAGGAACAACCCCAGGTTCCAGTATAGGCTGGGGAACGACCTGTTAGAGAGCAGTGTAGGGGAGAGGGACCTGGGGGTCCTGGTGGACGACAGGGTGACCATGAGCCGACACTGTGCCCTTGTGGCCAAGAAGGCCAATGGCATCCTGGGGTGTATTAGAAGGGGGGTGGTTAGTAGGTCGAGAGAGGTCCTCCTTCCCCTCTACTCTGCCCTGGTGAGACCCCATCTGGAATATTGTGTCCAGTTCTGGGCCCCTCAGTTTAAGAAGGACAGGGACCTGCTGGAGAGAGTCCAGCGCAGGGCAACTGAGATGATGAAGGGAGTGGAGCATCTCCCTTATGAGGAAAGACTGAGGGAGCTGGGTCTCTATAGTTTGGAGAAGAGGAGACTGAGGGGTGACCTTATTAGTGTATATCAATATATAAAGGGGGAGTGTCCCGAGGATGGAGCCAGGCTCTTCTCAGTGGCAAACAATGATAGGACAAGGGGCAATGGGTGCAAACTGGAACACAAGAGGTTCCACTTAAACTGGAGAAGAAACTTCTTCTCAGTGAGGGTGACAGAACACTGGAACAGGCTGCCCAGGGAGGTTGTGGAGTCTCCTTCTCTGGAGCCATTCAAAACCCGCCTGGACACGTTCCTGTGTAACCTTATCCAGGTGTTCCTGCTCTGCAGGGGGATTGGACTGGATGAGCCTTTGAGGTCCCTTCCAATCTCTAACATACTGGGGTACTGTGATGCTGTGTGCTGAGCCGGCCCCATTGTGCTTGCAGAGCTGTTTGAGGAGCTGCGGAGCCTGGATCTGTTCCTGGCGGAGCTGTACCAGTGAGTGGGCATGGGGCAGGCTGCGGGAAGCAGAAGGGGGGTGTGGGCACCCATTGGGGGACCCTCCAGCGGGGTCTGTCCCACTGCAGGCACTTGGACAGCGGCAGCAGCGAGCGCCCGGACATCAGCTCCATCAAGCGTCGGATCCAGGTGATGCCCGGGGTCACGGGCGCGCTCCTGCACCCAACGGCGCCGCGGCGCTGGGTGCCCTGATCCCGCTGCACCCGCAGAAAGTCACGCACGAGATGGACATGTGCTACGGGAAGATGGGCAGCCTCTTCCGCTGCGGCTCGCGCCAGACGCTCTTCGCCAGCCAGCTGATGCGCTACGCAGACCTCTACGCCGCCTCCTTCATCAACTTCCTCTATTACCCCTTCAGTTACCTCTTCCGGGCCCCCCCGGTCCTGGTGAGCCGCTCGGGCCTCAGTTTCCCCTTGGGAGGCGTTGGGTGGGCACTGGCCCCTCTCAAAGCCTCTCCCCATGTAGATGGCTCACGAGTCCACGGTGGAGCACGGCCGTGGGGACGGGGGGGAGGCTGGCACTGCCCTGGCACCGTGGCTGGCCCGGCACGGCCACCCCAGCCCGCAGGTGAGGCACAGGGATGAGCCCATTGGATGCCCAGCACCAGCACCCTGGTGCTGTGAGCTCCTGTGCCCACTGCCCCCGCTCCTTGGCCTCAGGTTGGTTCTGTCCCGCAGGGCTCCAGCAGGGAGGAGGAGGAGGATGGAGAAGCCTGAGCTCACCCCAGCACCAGCGGCTGGGCCCTAGGAAGGTGTTCGGTGGCCATGGGGCTGCCCGGGGCTCCTGCTCTCACTCCTGGCCCCCCGGGTGCCCCAGTTCCTCCCATCACTGGGAGCATCGCTGGGGGTGTCCCTGGTCCCTGCAGCACCTCCAGCAGCAGAGGTTGCTCAAGCCTGGAGGGCTCTGGAGGCGACTGCTGCTCCCCAGGGTTCCCTTCCCCTGCCCTGGCCCTTCTCTCCCTCTGCCCTTTCCTATTTATAAGATCTCAAACTCCTGCACAACGAGAGGAAGAGTTCTCTGTTCTGAAGGAAAACGCAGGCAAGTGCAAGCCCCTGGCTGAGAGGGGCAGCTCTGAGGGCAGTGCTCCCCACCAGCAGTGCTCTGCACCCCCTTGGAAGCCTCAGGATGGAGCCAGGCCCGTGCTGGGACACCCTGATGCTGCTCCAAGGCTTTGCCCAGCATCAACGTTTCTCAATAAAGGTGCTGAGCCAATGCTGGTGGTGGCTGTGTTGGGAGGAGGCAAAAGGAGGTGCTGAGGACAGGATCACTGCTTGCTGGAGACCAGGAGATAGCATCAGGGCTCCCTTTCACCTCCTCAGCACAGGGAAACTGGTGCCAGCCTCAGCAGCCGCCTGTGTCTGGCTGGGGGAGAGCCCCTGGGGGCTGCTATGGGGCACTGCAAATGGGGCTGCACCCTCCGAGCACGAGCAGCAGGGCAGGGAGGGGACTCTGCTGTGCTCTGGGGAGAACCCCCCCTGCAGCCCTGATCCAGCTCTGGGGCAGCAGCACAAGAGGGGCCTGGAGCTGTTGGAGTGAGGCCAGAGGAGGCCATGGAGCTGCTGCGAGGGCTGGAGCAGCTCTGCTCTGGAGCCAGGCTGAGAGAGCTGGGCTGGGGCAGCCTGGAGAAGAGAAGGCTCCTGAAGGGGAGGCCTTAGAGCAGCTCCAGGGCCTAAAGGGGCTGCAGGGAACCTGGAGAGGGGCTTGGGGCAAGGGCCTGTAGGGACAGGCCAAGGGGAATGGCTTGAACCTGCCCGAGGGGAGACTGAGCTGAGCTCTGAGGCAGAAGCTCTTCCCTGTGAGGGTGCTGAGGCGCTGGCACAGGGTGCCCAGAGAAGCTGTGGCTGCCCCATCCTTGGCAGTGCTCAAGGCCAGGTTGGAGCAAGCTGCTTCAGTGGAAGGGGTCCCTGCCTGTGGCAGGGGTTGGAGCTGGAGGAGCTTTAAGGCCTTTTCCAACCCAAACCAGTTTCTGAACCCAGGAGGTTCCACAGCCAGACTGACATCCCACTGCAGGAAAAATCCCAGCCAAGCAGCCACGGGCAGGCCCAGGGGACACCCCCGTGCCCCACTCCACACCCAATCCACACAGAGTTTATTCAGAACAGCACTTATATATTTAAAAGAGGCTTATCATGTACAACACATACGTATTTTACAGTTGATAGGCAACAAGAAGAATGTGAAGTGCAGGGCAGCAAAAAGCCTGCACCCTGCTGGGAATCCCTCAGCAGCTGTCAGGGGGGTACGAACTGAGCCCCTCCAGCTCCGTCACCTCTGGCAGAGCCTTGTTTTTCCTGAAGAAGAACTGAGTCTCCTCCTCAGCATCCAGGATTTCACTGAGGGACGACACCACAGGGTCATGGTCCTTCAGCAGCGCCGGGTAGCTGCTCCCAACCCGCTCTATGCGCACCGAGCGCCGCACAGGCGTCAGGAATTTCAGCTCTGGGCCTTGTGGTAGCTCCTTTACCCTGCACAGAAGAAGCCTTTAGGTGAACCCTGCAGTGAGCACGGGCACACGGGTGTTTGGTGCCAGGAGCGGGCAGCTCGGCCTTACCTGGGGACAGAGGTAACCTGTAGCTTGATTGAAGCAGGCAGGCTGCTCAGGGACCTGCCTGGCAGGCAGGGAGTCACTGCCATGTGCTGCCTCTTGCTGGGGCTCGTGGGCTCCTCAGGGCCTGGCTGTGGCTTTTCCCCTGACAGGAGAGGCAAACGGCAGCGCAGTTGCAGAGGGTAGAACAGGGCAGCAGGGGAGGGAGCAGAACATGCTCCAGCCACAGCGAGGGCATCTCACTACAGCGTCATGCTGGGCCAGGCCCATCCCCAGCCCTGGCACAGAAATCTTGCCCCACTTTTGAGATGGAAACTCTGGACTTTCACAACAGTCTCCATCAGAGCCAAGGGTGCTGGGACAGAGTGCAAACCGTGCTGCTTCCCTGCCTGCAGCAACCAGGGAACCCCTGCCTGCCCATGCTCCAGTGGCCTCACATGCACATATTACCTTCTGGTATTTGGTCTGCAGTCTTCAGGATGTTAAGGATAACTTCTCTGAGCTCCTGCAGTGGCTGTAGGAAAAGCAGAGTGTAGGTCAAGGCAGGCCTGACTTGGGAATGGAGGCCACAGTTACAACCAAACAGGAGAAAAGCTTTTTACTTCATCCATGCTGAAGACAGTGGCAAAAGGCTGCAGGATTCCCCTTCTCCAAGGGCAAGCTGTCAACACAGGCTCAGCCACAAACCCCACCACATGCTGCGGTTGTGCTGCCCAGACCAGCACTGAGCTGCTGGCACATCACCTCCAGCTACAGCTCCAACACAGCACAGGGTGCATATGCTTCCTGGCCCCATTCCCACCCGCAAAGAGCTGCTGGCTAGGCTGAGTGAAGCCAAAGGTGTCAAAGTGGGACCAGCAGCTCTAAAGGGCTTTTTCTCCCAAGTGTCTGATGCTGCTGAAGTCATCCCAGCATCCGACCTTGGGATCTGGAGATGTGCTCCTGCAGGGAGAGACGTGCCTCACTTACCGCAGCGCCAGCACAGACCGCAGCTCTGTACAGCCCTGTCACATCAAAGGGGCCGCTCCGGGTGAGCAGCTTCGCTTTGCAGATCCAGAACTTGGCAAATTTCTCCGCCTGGGGCACATGGGACAGCACCTCCAGGACCTCCTCGGTCTCAACACCCTGCGAGGAAGGCAAGGTCCCAGGGGCAAGCGTCAATTGCAAGGGCCAGAGGTGTGCACCAGGAAGCTGCCGGTGCACAACCACTCTCCCAGTGCTCGCTAGCGAAGGGAGGGTCTGAAGGGGCAGCTCTTCAATGTGACCATGGACATGCCATAGTTTTCCTGCCTCAGTTTTACCCCTTGTGAAATGAGTGTGGTATTTCGGAGGGATGTTGAGGGATAAGTTCCTCAGTGCTGGCACTAACAGAGTCACCAAACCCCAGAGCAGGGCTGGTGGTCAGTGCTCCCAGAGGTGATGCTGCACACTGGCTGTGATGTCCCCCAGGGACATGCCTCAAGCCAGCCTGGGTTGCTGCTGCAGAGTCCCCTGCCACACACCAGCAATGACACACACGTGTCCCCCGTGACCAGGTATGGCTCCATCTGCCCCACTGTACTGCATGCCTTTGGCACACCCATAACTCCTTGAGGACTTGAGATGTGACCGCTCTGGCAACTGCAGCCCAGCATGAACATTTGCTCCAACCCCCTCTGTGCTGTTGGGGGAACATGGCCCTACCCTCATCTCCCCGGAAGCTCCAGGGCAAGAGGAGCCCATCCAAGCAGCTTCTTTCCCATTCTCACCTCCTCAATGAGCTTCAAGCACTCAGTTAATACATGGTTGATCTTCTCCAAGCAATGCTCCTCCTCCAATTTATCCTGCTTTTCCTTCTCCTTGACATTTCTGCAGGGCAGCTTCACTGCCTTTTTCTGAAGCAGCATCATAGGTGGCCGTTTGTACATCTTGCCTTTGGATGCCAACCACTCTTCCAGCTGTTTCCTGTCAAAAGACCCAGGAATCACTGTCACCACCCCAGCAGAGCACCAGCACTTGCCAGGCTGCTGTTTTCCCTGGGAATCTCCCTCTAGCCAACTTCAGCAGCTTGGGGAGAACATCTATCCTCAGTGGGTCGCAGACGAACCCAAGGCGGCACTGAACCTCAAACCCACCCTCCTCTTTTCTGGGGCATCAGCCTCACACAGTTCACAAGTAAAGGGGGCTTCGGACCCTGTTTTCAGCAGATTGGTGCAGGTTCACCCAGTTGAACACTTCCAGGGGACAGCAGAGCTTAAAGAAAGGGCAGAGTTGGCCAAAGCTGATACTTACCTGCGATCTGCTGCTGACAGGCTCTTGGGAACACACCTCGCCTGTATGCCACTTGCCTTTGGCAGCTCTGGTTTAAGGTACTCTCTCTTCCTGAAATTGCCTTCAGTTGCTTGAGTTTTGGAGCCCTGTGTGCTGCAAGGCTGGTTTTGGGGGACTGTCACTTGGGATGCTGCTGCACCTCTGGGAGGCATCACCTTCATGCCCCCCCTATCCACCCCCCCTTTAGGCAGGGACTCTTGCCACGGCACAGTGCCACCTGGCTTCAGGTTTGTGGAGCCCTGGGGCCTGCCAGAGGCCAGAGGCTTTGTGGGAGATCTTTTGATTTGAGGGGGTCTGCTCTGGTGCTCACGACTTCCCACTGGAAATGTGCAGCGCAGCGGCTTCTCTGGGGGCTGCCTTCCTTTAGGTGAAGCCTTCCCATGAGCAGACGCAGTGAGTGGCTGAGGGGGCTGCAACGGCTGAGTTTTGCTGCTCGGGTTTTGAGACGTGCTCTTTGAGACTAGCAAGGTTTTCCTGAATTTATCCTCAAGTGGCTCTTCCTTAAGCTGGCAGCTATTCATTCTGCCCTTTGGGCCCGCGACTGCTCTTGGCTTTGGGGCTGAGCTTTGCCTGTGAGCCAAGATGTGTGCGAAGGCCTGTGCACGGTCGTTTTCTTTGTTGCACACCAGCCTGTCCTCCAGACCCTCGTTTGGAGAGCACGCTGCCCCAGGAGAGGGGGGGTCCCTTCCAGTCGGAGGTGCTGCAGTGGGGTCAGGCTCCTGCGCAGGCTTCTTGGTCCTGTCTGGATTTAGGTGACCACAGTTTGCACTTGGGAGCCTCACTCTGTTCCGTGCAGGGTGGCTCACAGGGAGATTTGCACCCTTCCTCGGCTGCTCTGGATGTGCCACTGCTGCTCTCTGGGACGTGCTTGAAGACTTCTGCACAGCATGGCCAGCACGCCACTTGGGTTTGGCACCGACCTCACCATCACCCTTCCCCTTGTGCCCAAGAACATCCTTCTTGTTCCCGTCAACCTGGAGACAACAAGTGAACCCCAGGTCAGTCCTGCCCCAACCCTGCCAGCCCGGGGGTGACAAAGCGCCTGTCAACAGAACAACACCAGGCTGCAGACCCTGCTCGGGGTCAGGAGCTCACAACTCTCATTTGGGGACCCTGTTTAGCCCAGACTCCCTTTAAGCACAAAACCAGACTCAAAAGATTTCTACTTACATGCTGCAGTTTAGAAGCTGGTTGTAAGGGAGGATTCGGGCGATTCGTCTGGTCCCTTAAAAAGGGTCTGTAGGAAGTAAAATAAATAGCAGGCATTTAACAGCTATTGCACAAAACCACTGATGTCTCAGTCACAGGAGCTAGAAGAAGCTTTTGGAAACCAAAGAGCTACCAAGGAAGTACCATATTGTACCCAAAAAGCAGCACAAACCAGTCCTGCACCCACCTCTGAAGGCCTCAGTACAGGAAAGACATGGACCTGTTGGAGAGAGTCCAGACAAGGCCACAGAAATGATCAGATGGATGGAGCATCTCTCCTGTGAGGAAAGGCTGAGAAAGGTGGGGTTGTTCAGCCTGGAAAAGGCTCCAGGGAGATGTTAATGCAGCCTCTCAGCTCTTAAAAGGGGGCTTATAAGATAGGAAGAGACTTTTCAGCAGGGCCTGTTGTGACCAGACAAGGGGTGATGGATTTAAACTGAAAGAGGGAAGACTCAGACTGGATGCGAGAAAGAGATTCTGTACAGTGAGGGTGGTAAAACACTGGCACAGCGTGCCCAGAGAGGTGGGGGATGCCCCATCCGGTATGTGGCTCTGGGCAACCTGATCTAGATGAAGCACCGGCTCACTGCAGGGGTTGGACTAGATGACTTTTGAAGGTCCCTTCCAACCCCAACTGTTCCATGATTCTATGACTGACACCCCATGTTGCCACAAGACCACTGGCAATACAAGCAAGCACAACAACTCCTGCAGGCAGTGGGTCTGCAGGTTTGGGGGCTCCCGCTGCAGGTCACAGCAGCACCCCAGAGTTTAGTGTGTCGCAGCGAGCTGCAGCCCCACAGCTGCCCAGGCACTGGGAGCAGAGCAGGGAGGTGGGAGAGCAGCGCTGGCTGTCAGCTGCCCTCATCCTGCCCTCCTCCTCCTCCTCCCTGAAAGGCAGGCAGTGGTGTGGTTCTCCCACCCCATGCTCCGGGGCCTGCAGCTCAGCTGTTAGGGAAGATTAATGCCTGTGCAGACTTTTTCCTGTAATGAAAGAGCCCAGAGAGTTAGGTGCTTGTCCTCTATGCAAGTGGTGCACTAAGCCAGAATGAAAGATGAATCTTCTCTGATCGTTTCTGTTATCTCAGTGGTGTTTTCCAGAGCCCTGGTACCAGGGACCGTTTTGCTCTTTCTGGTCTCGGATCCCATTTGCCTTTATCTTTTCCCCCACTTAGAAGGTTTGCAGCTTCCCCTGCACTACAGTGTCATGAGGAATACTCACTGCAACAGGGAGTCTCTCAAGTGTTCAGGTTTGCCACGCTCAGCAGGAAGGTGCCTCGCTGCCCTCACACAGGCTGGTTCCAGAAGAACCAAGCAAGGCAGAGCAAGGTGACTCCCTGAACACATGCCTGGGACTTTCTAAATGCACTGAAAATGCCCCTTCCTAATGAAAGGGCCATTAAAAAGCAGCAATGAGACGTGAGCCACCCTTTATTCAAGACCTAGCTAGGAAGCCGAGCTGTTGGCACAAAGGCTGATGCTGCCAGAGCCAAGCACTGGGATGAGAAATTTTCACAGAGGCTCAGAAAATACATGGAAAGGACAATATCCACCAGCAGGAAATGTCAGCATTCATCAACACTCAAACCATCCCTTTGCCTCTGCTGCCAGGAACTCCACAGAGCCCTGCTGGATGCCATGGGGCTGTCCCAGGCACTGATCTGGCAGCGAGGCACAGGCAGGAGGTGTTCTTTGTACAGCAGACCCTAGCAAAGCAGGAAAACACCATCTACACCTCAGAATCACGAAGTGCTTTGTGCTGGAAAGGACCTTTACAGAACACCTCATCCAAGCCCAGCGTCCTCCTGACTTACTTTGCACTCGGGCATTTTGGCTTTCCTCTGGCTGCGGCAGAGTCCTGGAGCAGTCTCCTCTGCTCTTCTGCAAAGAGATGGTAGGAAATGCAGTGCACACACAACAACCTCAGTGCTGGATCAGAATGAATGTGGTTTACACTCACAGCATTACTGTACCGCTCCCCACCTGAGCCTGGCGATGCTGCTTCCAGCACCCAGTGCTGCCCAAAGGCTCATTGGTACATGACCAGAGCTCTCCAGCACTCGCAGGGTGATGCTGCTTAAAACCTCAGTTGTGCAGGGCTTGGGCAACTTTCAAAAGGAAGGGGAAGATGCTGCCAATGGCCCTGCTTCAGCTGTGCATCCCATAAGCCTGTACGTGCTGTGGCCAAGCCCACTGCTAGCACAGGCTGGTGGGAAGCAAGAGCGTCTCAGTGCAGGGGGGGTGACAGGGGATACCTCTGACACCTCTGGCCTTGCAGTACCTTAGGCTCAGGACAGCCTGGCCCATCCCCAGGGGCTGTGCAACGCTCACCTGACGAACAGAGCCTATGCCCTGAGCTCTGTGGGTGTCTCAGCCCCTCTGCCCCTCAAGGCTTCCACAGAGTGACCCAGTGCTCCCGCCCCTCTGCACCCCACCCAAGCCTCGGGACAGCCCCAGCCCAGGGCCGGTCGCGATGGCCCGAACCACTCCCGGCCCGTACCAACGGGGTGACCCGCGCCCCTTCCGCACAGAGCCCCGAGACCAGACCGGCCCCTGCTCCCCAGCACCTCCCATCGCACCCGGCCTCCCCAGCCCCACCAAGAGCCCCGGGCCGCTCACCCTGAGGAGCCTTCCCAACCCGCTCCATGTCAAACATCCACCACCAACCGCCGCGCAGCACTTATTGGAGAACGCCGTCTTCAAACCGACCAATGGAAAGCGAGAAACCGCCGGCTCCGGGCGGGGTCGGCGGGCAAGAGGAGTTGTGATTGGCTAACGGCGGGCAGGGGTGCGGTAACAAGACAGTGAGGGGAGCAAGGACATGGGCGGGGCCTGGGGTAGGGGAAGCTCATTGGCTGCAGCCACGTCCATTAGACCTGGTTTTCACCAATCATGGGGCGCGAGGCGGGACGTGCTGAAGGAGGGAGGTGGCGCCCGGCGCCAGCAGGTCCTGGTCGCGTGGTGTCATGGCGCGCCGGGCCTGGCCATGCCGTGCCCCAGCACCTCGAGTGCCAGAGCATTCCACACTACACCATGCCACGGAACGACACGCTAGGCCATGCCATGCCACATCATGCCATGCCATGCCATGTCATGCCAGACTATATCGTTATCAAACTCCGGAAAATAAACACTCCAACCAGAATCACAGAATCAATGGGGTTGAAAAAGACCTTCAAGGTTATCAGCTCCAACCGTTCCCAGCACTGCCAAGGCCACCATTGCCCCATGGCACTGAGGGGGTGTGAGCACTTGCAGGGACCCTGCCCTGGGCAGCCTGTTCCAATGCCTGAGCACCCTCTGGGGCAGGAATTGTTCCTCAGCTCCATCTAAACCTGCCCTGGTGCAGCTTGAGGCCGGTTCCTCTTGTCCCATCCCTTGTTCCTTGGGAGCAGAGCCCAGCCCCTCCTGGCTCCATCCTCCTGTCAGGCAGTTGGAGGCAGCCATCAGGTCCCCCCTGAGCCTTCTCTTCTCCATCTGAACCCCCCAGGTCCCTCAGCCCTTCCCCATCACCCCTGTGCTCCAGGCCCTGCTCCAGCTCCATTCCCTTCTCTGGCCCCGCTCCAGCCCCTCAATGTCTCTCTTATAGTGAAGGGCCCAGAACTGAACACAGGGTTCGAGGTGCAGCCTCCCCAGTCACAATCCCTGCCCTGGCCCTGCTGCCGCACTGGTGCTGCTCCAGGCCAGGATGCTGGGGGCTTCTTGGCTGCCTGTGCACAAGTTGCTCCATCAATCAGCACCCCCAGGTCCTTTTCTATGAGCAGCTTCCAGCCACCCTGCCCCACTGAATGACAGGTTAGAAAACAACATGACTTTATTGCAGCACCGGGTGCTGGAGGATTTCTCTGCCTGTCTCATGCACCCAGAAGAGACAGTTCACAGCTTATGTACCTTCATTATATACACACTTCTTATAATGCCATGAAATTCCCACCCAATTCCCATTCCTCATGTTAACGAGAATGTGGGCAGAATGGGCCACGGCACAGTCACTGTGAATCTGAGGAGTGGCCCCTGGAGGTCATGGAATCCTCATAGCCTTGTCTCTAGATGCAGTGAGTTACTAATTTAATCCAGTATCAATTCCACATGAGGCTTTAACATGGCAGGCCACACTATGGCACAGCATACTACAGGATGCCATGCAATGCTTCACCACATCACACCATGCTATGCCAGGCCATACCACACCAGGACATGCCACGCCACACCACGTCCCACGGTGCCGCAGCTGCAGTGGGAAACCCACCCAGCCACCCCGCAGCTGTGGGAAGATCCTGCTGGTGCCAGCCAGGCCCGCAGGCTGTGGGGTGACCTCCACCCCCTAGGCATTGCACCCGGGCCTGGAGAGCCCAGAAAGCAGCTGAAACAGCAGGATTTCTCCATTCATACACCACTCCCCCCATGATTTCACCCCTGTGAGACACCAGTCTGAGAAACCTTTTATTTCCACCTCCATTACCAACAAATTCCAGAGAACAAAACCACAATATTTCCAATAAAATATACAATAAGTTAAAAGCAAGAGGTGTTACACAATAAATAAGGACAAAAACACTGGATATCCACAATAAATAAGTACAAATGGGGGTGGGTCGGGCCAACAGGGCCCAGAGATGCTATTTCACCTGAAATAGATGGAGCGGATGGGGGGTCCCACTGGGATCTGTACTTGGTACATACGGCCTGAGAACCAGCAACTGCCAGTTGGGTTGGGTTGGGTTGGGAGCAGGGGCTCCTCAGTGCCTGCTCAGCTCATAAGTGGCGATGTTGACCTGGTCGGGCTGGTTGGTGATGCTGACGGGCTGGCGGGGCTGCAGGGAGGTGCAGACGAACCAGCCAGGGAAGGCAGCCGACTCGAAGCGTGTGGTGCCCTCGGCTGGGCTGTCCAGGCGGTAGAAGATGAAGCGGGTCAGCTCCACGCTCTCAATGTCCCTCCTGACGTCAGCTTCCTACAAGCGAGGGGTGAGATGGGACTCAGGGTGAGGTGGAGCCCCCAGACCCATCTGAGATGGTGCCAGCAGGACCCCCCCCTGCTCACCTCGAGCTGCAGCACGGGCTCAGCACCGCTCATCACACACGACATGTAGAGTTGGTAGCCCTTGATGCCCAGTGCCACTGGCATCCGCCCAGTCCCTGGGCCACCCTGTGATGACTGAGGACGGTACAGAGCGATGTTGAGCTTGACTGCAGAAAGAAGGAATGAGTTAAAGGGTGATTGTGGAGCTGTGGGATGGCACCTCTGTGGGCCTGGAAACATTGGGTCTGTTTGGGGATGGGGACATTGGGTCAGGACTGTGTCCCATTACCTTTCCGCCCAGCAGAGGGTCCCTGCAGGTGCAGGGCCACCAGCTGAGTGGGTGACTCCAGCACGAAGCACTTCTGGTCAATATCAAGGATGTCGAAGGACTGGGAGCGGGTGTAGCGATAGATGGGTGCTCCAGCGTAGCTGCCATTAATCCGCTGGAAGGAGACGGGCTCTGTGGGGAGGGAGACAGGGGGATGCTGATGATCCCCATTGCAAGAGCGTCCCCCACCTGGGTGGACACCCTGACATCACCCCCATACCAAAAATATCATCCAGGAAGTCCCCAAGGTCACTGTCAGCAAACTCCTTGTGTGCTGGTTTGGTCACAGCCGCCACAAGGACAGCAGCCTGGCGAAAGGTCCTGGCTGGGTGTCCCTTGGTCACTGTCACCTGGATGCCCACCCCAGGAGATGCAACTTCCAAGTCCAGTTGTGGTTTCTAGGGAAGAAAGGGGATGTGGGGTGAGAGCCCAGCTTCTCCACACAGGGGTCTCACCCTTTCCACCACACCAGTGTTACCTTCTGCAGGCAGAGGCAGTCAGGGCCATAAAACGTCTCCTCATTCAGGCTAAAAGGCAAAGGGAGATGGTGAAGCCAGGGCCACCACAGCGGCATCACATGCCCCACGTCCCCTCCGGCACGGCCACGCTTACCTGCTTCTCTCCAGTATGTCCAGATCGGGGACAAACGCCATCTCCACGGCTGATTGCAGAACCTGGGGAGAGACCTGCTGGTACCTGTTGAGTGCTGCCTGCTCCTGCCTGTGCTGCCTGTGGCGTCGCTTGGGCGCTCTGGGAGCCCCGGGGTGGTGTGGTGGGTTTTCAAGAGCCTCTGAAGGAAGTGCCGTCAGAGCGGGCTTTCCACCTTTCGCAATGCCTGGGTTTGCCCAGTTCCTCCAGAGAGACCGAGAGGTTCGGGGGTTGCCCCTGAGCAGCACTGTGGGGCTGAACGTGGGGCTGTGTGCATGGAAGAATAGGGGGATGCTTTGGGGTTGGGGTATGGAGCAAAGAGCAGGGCTGATGCTCTGGGGCTGGTATGTGGGGCAGAGGATGGGTTGGTGTCCATGTCCAGGGCCAGTGTTTGTGTGCCAGCCCTCAGTGGCTGAGCTGACCCAGCAGGGACTGCCCCAGCCCCAGCCGCGTCCCCATCCCACTGTGATGACAGCCACCCTCTTCAGGGCTGGAGCTGCACTGCCCCGGAAGGCGCCAGTGGCGCAAGTGCTGCAGCTCCACCATTTCCCCATGGCTGCCTCCCACACTGCCTTGGCCCACAGCACCAGCAGGGCTCTCCCCATCGCCCCTCCTGTCCACACCACCCCCATATCAGGACTCCGCTGACCCCTTGGTCCCTTGCGCCCACCTCTACTACCTTGAGGCCATGGCCTTTGAGGACAGCGTGACTCTGGGGACACCCCTTGCCACCAGAGCGCTCCCTGCTCTGCCACACATCCAGGCAGGGTGCTGGTGATTGCGCCACGCTGGATGTGCGTGGCTGGGCTTGCATGGCTGCGGGCTCTCGGTGTTTTCCTGGGCCCTGTTTCACTTCCCGAATGTGCTGTCTGCACCCTGAGCTTCCAGGCAGCTCGGGCTGGTGCTGCCCTGACTCACCCTGCAGGAAATGGCCAGCAAGGCCAGAACTCCCCAGGAGGCCCCGCTCCCAACCCAACTCTCTCACGCTGTGGGTACCCCGCGCTTTCCCTCGCACATTGAAGCAGAAACAGAAGGCAGGTTGGAAACCCGAGCAGACCGGGGCACACACAGAGGCTTCAGGGTGAGTGCCTCCTACACGGCCCTGCCTGCGCCGCTCTCTGCTGAGGCCTGCTGGGTGTCACTGTGCTGGGGTGCCTCAGCGGGCAGGAGTTCCCCTGGGCCATGCTGGGGTCCCCTATGCCATGGTGGGGGTTCCCAGCCTACCCTGAGGTCCCCAGGTCAAACTGAGGGTCCGTGGGCTGGCCTGAGGTCCCCAGGTCATACCAGGGCTCCCAGGCTGTACTAGCCCCCTCAGGCCATACTGGGGTCCACAGGCCAGACCAGGGCCCAGAGGCCGTACTGGGGTCCCCAGGCTGTAGAGGGGCCCACAGGCCATACCAGGGTCCCCAGGCCATACCGGGGCCCACAGGCTGGAGCGGGGTCCCCAGGCCATACCGCGGCCCTCAGGCCATACCGGGCTCTACAGGCCGGACCGGGATGCGAGGCCTGCGCCAAGTAACTATGGCAACCGCGCCTCAACGGCTGCACAGGCCCCGCCCCGCCCTTCCCTTCCCGCGGAGGCGGCTGCGCATGCACCACCGGGTGGCCCGGCGGGGGCATGGCGGAGGGCGCGGGGGGGGGCGTGGCGACGCGGTGACGCAGAGCGCGGGGCGGGACGGTGCGGGGCGGCAGCGGGCGGTGGAGGCCGCTGTCAGAGCCGGGGCCGCGGGCGGGGCGGACGGGCGTGCTGGTGAGGAGCGCGGCTGGGCCGGGCCGGGCCGGGCCGGGCAGGATCGGACCGGGGTGCACCGGGGCGGGGGCAGGACCAGGACCGGAGCGGGGAGAGGGGCGGTGGGCGAGCGGGCGGGGGACGCGGCTGCCCCCCCCCGTGTCCTTGGTGCCGCCGCCCGGGCGCGGCGGGGCGTGGGGAGGGAGGGGGTTGTGGTTGGGGGGCGGGATTGCCTCTAGAAGGGCAGCCCGGGTAGCCAATGAGAAGGCGGCTCGGCCGTTTGCGCCGCTCCTATAGGCCGTGAGGGACGCGAAGCCCTGGTAGCGGCGTCGGGCGCTGATTGGTGGGCGCTGATTGGGGGCGGGTCTGGCGAGCGCGCGCTTGTGTGCGCGCGGTTGTGGGTCCCGCGCCCCCTTCCCTCGCCCCCACGTGCGGCCCCCCCAGGAGCGGCGGGCTCGGGGCGCTCCGGCTGCGGGCACCGGGAGAGGGGGGGGGTCCCGCCGCTTCCCGTAGCGCTGGATTTGGTCCCAGTTTAACCCTCCCCCATGAAGGCGCTGCTGGGGGCGTGTATCGGGGGTTGCGGCCCCCGGCTGTCAGGTTTGGTGCCTTAACCTGCTGGAACGGCTCCTGCCTATCCGAGCCGCTAACCTGTGCTGAACGTCCCTGTTTGACCTCTCGGTGAAGTCTGGGCTGTGGTCCGGCTGCTGCTGTTGGGGTCCGAGCTTCCTCTCCTCACCCCCTTTCAGCTACAGCTCCGGGCGTTGGCTTCGTACTCCCATGTGACCCCCGTCTCCGTTATCTCAGACTCAGTTTCCTATGTCCTTGCTCTTGGTGCACCAAGGTTGACCTCAGAAACATCCCTGCTCTGAGCTTGCCCTGGTTTGTGCCATGGGCTCCTGCACCTTGGGATGCCAAAGTTCCTGTGAGAGCCCTCAAAGCCTGGCTGATCCTGCTCATTTTGGGCCAAACCCTGGCATTATCCCCTCCTGTTTTCCAGAGGGGTCACCCGGACACTGCTGAGCTGCAGCACTGAAACTGGACACCAAAGCTGGAGCCACCGCCAGCACTTTTGTCTTAAAGCTTTAGTGCCTGTGTGCTGGCACCCAGTTTGGTTGGCTCTGTAAAATACCTGCGTGTGGTTTCCAGTTTAATCTGGGGAGGAAAAGGTGGGAAAACATCTCTATTGCTGCACTTGCTGTCCTGCACCAGCCGTCTGTTTTCTGCCTGTTATGGTTCTGGTTTGACTGTGGGCAGGAGCGAGCAAGCCAGGTGGGAAGCACGAGCACTCTTCCCTTTTTCTCTCCGGTAAATCTGTAAAGCACTTTGGGTGAATTAGATTGAGCCCAGGTCTTCCTCTGGCTCCTTGGACCCCAAACTCTTATGTTTTGAGGCTGGAGGTGTAGCTGCTGCTATGCCGAGTAGCCAGAACTATCTTCTGCAAGACAGATCTGGCAGCCTGGCTGATGGAACGCTGCTCATGAAGGTGTGTTTTATTTCTCCAGTTTGCTGCGGAACTTCACTTTAATCTGGTGAATGCACGATGGCTGCGTTGACATTGGGCTGCTGCTCATTAAACTGGTTGGGGATATGAAAACCGGCCAGTTGGGTCACCTCCAGCTCAGGTCCTGCCTCTGATGGGAGGAGCTGGGTGGAAAGGGCAGCTCCAAGAAGAGCTGACTCCAAGTGCCCCTGCTTCCCCCAAGATGATTTTGCTCTAGCGCTTTCCCTTGGGCTGTGGTTGTCGTTGGATGTGTGTAACGAGGAGCGTGGCTGACCCACAGCAAAGAGCTGCATGGTGGACTCTGCTGGGGGACCTTTGGGAGGTCTCATGCTGACTCCAGGGGGCTTTTCTGGGTTCTCTGAGCAAGGGAGAGCCCCTTTATGGGTCTTTTAACTGTGTTGGCCTTCTTGGGTCTGAGCTGTTAAGAAGCGATGAAGTGGTCCATCCTGGAGCCTCCAGCCCAAGTGCTTTCACCACTGTACTTCTGTATTGCAAGGGGTCTTCCCTGTAGACTGTTTTTTCCCAGCTTTATCCTGTTGCATGTAACACAAACTTGGGAAGAAAGCCTTGGCCAAGCAGAGTGCTTGTGGGGTGAGGAACGTGGCAAAAGTCAAAGCCAAGACCTGCTGAGGAGAGAGGAGAGTGGAAGAAGCTTCCGTGCTGTGTCTGTGTGGTGAGGGCTGGCCTTGAGGAGCACACCCCACTAGACCCAGTCAGCTTGGTGGGAAGGGAAATGTGCCATTCAGCCTTAAAATCCAGCTGGTGACTTCAGCACAGTGCTTTCGAGTGCTTGTCTTTGAGCTTGTCTGATGTCCCTGCAAGTGGAGTTTGAGGGGCCAAAGTGTCCAACCTCTGCTGGAATCTGAGTATTACAGAGAGGATTTTCCTGTTTTTAAAAAAAAAAAAAAAAAGGAAAAAAGGATTCTCAGAGGAAGAATTAAAAAATAGAAGAAACTGAAAAATTTCTTCATCAGGGACTGTAGTGCCAGGACAAGGGGGAATCACGGAGTGATTTGTGTCGGAAAGGACCTTAAGATCATCCAGATCCAATCCCCTGCCGCAGGCAAGGACACTTCATACTAGACCGTGTTGTCCAAGGCTCTGTCCACACTGGCCTTGAACACTGCCAGGGATGGAGCATTTATCACTTCTCTGGGCACCCTGTGCCAGCACCTCAGCACCCTCACAGAAAGAGCTTCTTTATATGTAACCTGAACTTCCCTGGTTTCAGTTTAAGCATTTGTTTCCAAATGCTTCCTTAGAAGGGCAAAACCAAAAAGGAGGGTACTTTTGATACGCTTACTGCTATAATAATACTCTGTTAGTTGAGGATGGAAGCAGCAGATTATGACTTGGCATGCTCCTTTCCTTGCATCAGAGCCTTTGGAGCAAACACACCACTGTGCACTGCAGTCCTGTAGCCAGCACAGGTCTGAACTGGGCATCCACACTGATGAGGGGCTGGGATTAAACTGACTGAGTGAAGACTGAGCTGAGCTCTTAGGCAGAAGCTCTTCCCTGTGAGGGTGCTGAGGCGCTGGCACAGGGTGCCCAGAGAAGCTGTGGCTGCCCCATCCCTGGCAGTGCTCAAGGCCAGGTTGGACACAGGGGCTTGGAGCAAGCTGCTCCAGTGGAAGGGGTCCCTGCCTGGGGCAGGGGTTGGAGCTGGATGGGCTTTAAGGTCCTTTCCAACCCAAAGATTTCCCTGGTTCTATGATAATACTTTATGGATTTACCATTTGAAGAAGGGTAGCTGTTGTTGGTTAGAAACTAAAGAGGAAAGCACCAGGGGAAGCTGGTAACTTTCACTGCTAATCCAGTCTGCGTTGCACCATCGGGGATGCCTGATGCAGGTGCTGATGCAAAAAGGGCTCAAGTGGTTATGATGTCCAGTGGCTTGTTTGAGGCTGGTGTTGGGTTCCTGCCAAGCAAATCTGCTTTTCCCTGTCATGCTGGGGGGTGCCAGGGCCGTGCTGGCAGCAATGGGGGAGCAGTGCAGCCGTGGCTGGTGCCTTGGCACAAAACTGTGTTTCCCATCGCTGGAATGGGGTGGCTGGGTCAATCTGAATTAAAGACTGATCCTAAGCTCCGTTCTCTGTGCTCAGGTCTGATGAGGTCTGGGTGTTGGTCTCTGCTCTGTGCTTCCTGCCCTCATTTCTAACCCACTTTTCCCTTCTCTCCCAACAGGAGCTTGTGTGAAGCGACAGGGCAAACATGCTTAACTTAAGGACTTGTGTGGCAAAGCTGAGGCCATTGACGGCCTCGCAGACTGTAAAGACAATTTCCCAACAAAGGCTGGCAGCACCCAGGACGTTTCAACAGATCCGGTGTTACAGCGCACCGGTGGCTGCCGAGCCTTTCTTGAGTGGGACTAGTTCAAACTACGTGGAGGAAATGTATTATGCTTGGCTGGAAAACCCCAAAAGTGTACATAAGGTAAGGAGCCACCTCGCCAGGATCTTGCCTTTGCTTCTCTTTGTGTCGTGGGGTCAGGTAAGTGCACGTGTCCCAAGGAGGATTGAGTTCAACTGGAGGGGCCGGATGGTTGTGGATCGTCCTTCTGCCTTGCTTTGCCTGGAAGAAGCATCAGTGGTGCCTTGAAGAGCCAAGAGGAGTGTCTCTGTTCCAGAGGGAATGTCGTGGGCTTGTGGAACGCAGGCAGCATCCTGGATTGCAAGTGGATACAAGGAATGGCTTCTGCTGGGAATCTACCTTTAATGAGCTGCTGCTGCTGCTTCATTTCTTCCAGCTCTGATGGCTCATCACGGGGTTTATGGAGGGGGGGAGACAGGGAGTGTATTCTGCACATCTCCACTGGTTGATTTTGTGTTTCAGGCATGTTTCATGTTTGTTATGTGTTGGGGTGGATGGGCTGTAGCTGTGCTTGCCTTCGAGTTTATGTATGAAGCCAGAGGGCTGACCTGCAGCCTGGGGAGAGGGCACTTGTCTGGTGGCCAGAGGGATTCTGACCAGCTGCTCCTGAACGCAGCATTGTAAAGCTAACCTGGCCATGGGCGGTATGTGCAGAGGGCTGTCTTGGCCTGAGTTACTGAAGCTCCTCCAGTGAGGTGAAGGCTCTTTGGCCTTGAGTCCACAGTTGAGGGCTCAGCTGGGAGGAAGATTTCTGAAACCACACTGTTTTTTCCCCCATCCCCAGTGTTTCACAAGGAAAATGTTCCTCGGGTGACTAAGTCTCAGCATTACCCAGGGGATTTTTAAGACAGTTTCATACATGTCCTGATGTAGAGCAGGGATTTTCTGTATTCAGTAGCGTATGAGAAGTCTGTAGAGCAGGACGCGATGGTTAAATGAGCAGTCAGGGCTGAGTAAGGGATCTCACGCCCCAACGCCTGCATCAGCATTGAGCGTTTTTGATAGCACTGATCCCATGCATCCAAAGTGTGCAGCCTGTGGAGTGCTGTAAAGGTCTTAAGGTAGGGGCAGAGCTGGATTTTCACGAAACGTTGACTTTCTGCTTCTTTGGAGGTAAACGGGCTGCTGAGCCAAGCAATACAAACTTGGAAAGTCCAAAGCTGTTGGTTTGGGTTGTGCCGTTCATCATAGAGTGACTTGAAAGCTACCCAGGCACATGCAGGTGGTGCAACGCCATCGTTCAGAGGCAGGATATTGAATTAAAAGCCTTGAATCAAAGTGCTGTGGAGAGGGTTACATCAGTCGTGTCCCGGCGACAGGCACAGTTGTGCTTTTGGCAGAGAGGCTCCACTGTGATGCCGGCTGTTTGATGTACGGACCTGCCTCAGTCTTGAATGTTCTGAGCAGATGTGCGGGTAAATACCAAGGCTAACTGGGCACCTGGCTGGGAAGTGTACTGGGGTCGTGAGGCCAGGCCTCTGGGAGCTCTTCTGGCCTTGTCACCTCTCTGATGGAGCCCATGTAGCTTCATCAGCTCGTCTGTAGGTGGACAGCGCGTGCAGTGCTGAATAGGGCACCTCATGCACGCTTGGCTGAAGAAGCTGGAGGAGAATTTCAGTTGCAAGGAACCTCTGGAGCCTGTGCCCTGGCATAGGATGCCCTTGGAGGCAGCATCCAGCTTCATGGCTGAAGCAGCTCCCTCGGGCCATTGTGTGGTGGAGTTTTGAGCACCTCCAAGTGTGGAGCTCCCACCACCTCCCCAGTGCCCTGGTCCAGTGTTAATGGTGAAGAACTGCAAATATGTGTTAGTCACCTCTGGAAATCCATGTCCCTTAAAGTGATTGTAAGTGCTCAGAGAGCAGTGCAGGAGCTGACATGAGATTTTTGCCCCCAGTGCTGCTGGGGATGGTTTGTGACAGCAGGAAAACTGGTGTGGAAATGAAATGGGGTCTCACCATCACCAGGAAGTGAAGCTGACACTAGTAATGTAAAAAGCAAGTCCTCTGGGCTGCTTTATAAACAAAATCAAGCTTGCATCCTGCTTGTCAGAAAAGGTGTTGGACCAGGGAGATTTCACCAGGTGCTCTTTGAAGATTGCTTCCAACTCAAACCATTCTGATCCTGTGAAATCCAGCTCCGGGTCCCGAAACTTCTGCTGGGGTTGATACCTGCGTTGGCATGGACTTTGCTGTTGCTCCCTGACGTAGCTGTTATCTCACCTGGGTGTATCCATCCTGGTTCCTGTGACCTTTACCAAGATCCCTTCCCAGCTCCTGGCTTTGCCCCGTTCTCCTCTGGACTTCTCCATGGCTCACTCTGTCCCCACTGGGACGCCAAACTGCTGGCGTGGGGTCAGGGTTGTGGCCAGCCCTGGTCCTGTGTTGGCCCTGGTGTGACGCTGAAGCAGCAGTGGAGTGTGACACCCTTGTCCTTGATAAGCACTGGCCCCCATCCTGTTAGGTGGAGGGTCAGAGCCGGCTGTGGCTTATCTGTTCCCTGCATAGGGCAGGGACCGTCTGCGCCGCCCCATGCTGCTTTTGGCTGGTGAGGGCAAGAGCTTCAGCCGGGTGTGAGAGCTCCAGGCAGGCTGAGCAAAGTGAATTCCCTTCCTCTGTATAGGCACTGATGGTTTAAACTGCAGGGGGTACTTGGGTGCTTGTTTAAAGCAGGAAAGATTAAAACAAGCTGGTTTAGGGTTTTTTGCTGTGTTCAGGCCTTCAGCTAAACTCTGGTTTCTGAGGCTGATGAGCAAGTGCGAGCATCCTGCTGCGGGAGGAGCAGGCGAGGGTGCAGGGATCACTGCTGGAGGGCTGCTTGCTCCTGGGACCACTTCTCAAGGGAGCAGGAGCATCCTCTTCCTGCCCCTGCTGTGCCAGCTCTGGTGCAAGCCTGGATGCTGGCAGTGCTTGGCACAGCCCGTGCTGCTCCTGAAAGGGACGCATCTTTCCCCATAGGTATGTGCATCAAACAGTCTTTAATATGCCAGTGGTTTGATTTTGACACTGAAAGTGGGTTTATGACCACAGCACACCACGTGTGGCCCAGCGTTGATGACACGGTGTCAAGAGCCCACAGGCTGCAGTGGGGCCAGACCCCGGTAGTGCCTTTGCTGTGTCCTTTGCAGTGGGCCCAGCCTGGGTTTGATGGGAGTCTCCTTGAGAGTTTGAGCTGTTTGGGTTCCGATACCTGTCTTCAGAAGCGAGGGCCATGGAAAATTGAAGTTCCTTGGTTGTGTTACAGTCCATACGGGTATGGACAAGGCAGTGTGCAGAGCATGGGGCTCATCAATAGCTGCTTGACCCCCTCCTCAGCACAGCTTCCTTGCTGTGACTTTGGTTCAGGCTTCTCCCAGCCTTAAGCTCTGAACGTTCCTCCTGTTCTCAGTGCTGAAGCAGGATGTGCAGCCTGGTTCATTGCCCATGCAGAGCAGGTCTGGTCAGTGCTCTCTGTCCCCTGGAGTCCATGGCAGCAGAAAGGAGCAGGGACCCATCCTAAGCTGGAGGTAGAGGCCGTGTCTCCCTTGTGCACCTCCCAGCCTGGAGCGGCCCCAGCCCAGTTTGAGGCACCCAGCAGTGAATGGGAAATGTCACCCCTCTGCCCTGGCCGCGTGTGCCAGAGCTCTGAGGAAGCAAGACCCAACGCAGTGGAAGATGCTGGGTTCACTGGTGAGCTGCTCTGGGCTGTCTTGATGGAGAAGCCTGCGGTGAGCTCTGCTCTCAGAACGGAGCTCAGGTTACCTCTAAAGCCTGAACTCCCATCCTGCTGGGAGCGCTGGGCTGGCAAATGCCATGTGCTGTGGCCATGGTGGGATGTGTGGCTGTAGGATGGTCTGAAAATGAGGGCAGTTTGAGCTCTCTTAACCCAAAACGTGTATAACACCCTATACATATATATACAGATATATATGAGCCCAGGAGTGCTCACAGGGCTGCTGTGGGCACAGAGAGGGTTGGAGGGGAATAACCCAATGAGCTTTTTTACTGCTGGGGTAAGGCCTTGATAAAGCTGGGGCTGCTTTGGTACATGAGCTCCAAAGGCACCCGAAACCCCCCCGGGTGGCTCTTGAGTCGTCCTGAGTTCAAAACCACACCAGGGACTTGAAAGCTGATGTTTTCATGGTGCTTATCAGGGCCACAGCCCTCACTGGGTTGGCCTGGAATACTCTGTAATTAGGTTGGGCAATAAAGCATTCAGTGAAAGTGCCCGAACTGACCGAGCTGGTGCCACACCTTGTTTGGAGAGCTTAGAATGGGCTTTTTCTTTCAAAACAGAAGCAAATTGCATCTCCAAGAGGTTTATGTTGAATGTCAGCGGGGGGGAGGTCACAAAAGCCTCCTGAATCCCTCCCTGTCCCCCCTAGCACCAGTGCCAGTGCCCTCCCTGGGCCAGCAGATGCTCTTTCTTGCCTTTTATTCCCCAGTACTAATGTACTGCCTTAAACCCCCTGGCAAAGCAGCAGCCAGATTTGCCTCCCTGTCCCAAGGGCATGGAGCCCATCCTGGTGTGTTTGCCCCTCCTGCCTGCAGGAGCTGATGGCTTTGGGGGCACCTGTGACCCTGGAAAGGGGAAGGTGCTCGGGCTTCTCTTGCCGGGAGTAAGGACCATACAAAAAGCAGCTCTTTTCCTAATGAACCTTCCTTTAACAGCCAGCAATGGGAGCAGGGTCGGGTGTTTTCCGTCTTTGCTTTTTGGGTGGTTTTTTTTCACTCTTTCCTTTTGGGAGCTATTATTTATCAGTTACGGTGCCAAATTATTTTTATGTTCCTTCAGCATGACCTGCTTCTAAATATATTCACCTTGTGCAAGTGTGTGATGGGGTGCCTGGGTAAATCTGGGCTGGAAATAGCTTCCTGGAGCATGTGATGGAGGAAGGGGGAGGGCTGGTTCCTCTGGCAGAGGTCAGGTTTCCAGTCCCTGCCACCCTACCAGGGGTGCAAAAGCTGCTTTTTCTGCCCCAAACTCGCACTGGAGTTGCTCTTGTGGCTCTTTCTGACGTGATTTGAACGTGGTGGGGTTGACAGAGCAGTGCTTCGCCTGTCCCTGCATCATAGAACAGAATCAGTGTGGTTGGAAAAGCCCTTTAAGCTCATCCAGTCCAACCGTTCCCAGCACTGACACGGCCACCACTGACCCATGGCACTGAGGGGGTGTGTGCACACCTGCAGGGACGGTGCCTGCAGCCCTGCCCTGGGCAGCCTGTTCCAATGCCTGAGCACCCTCTGGGGCAGGAATTGTTCCTCGGCTCCATCTAAACCTGCCCTGGTGCAGCTGGAGGCCGGTTCCTCTTGTCCCATCCCTTGTTCCTGGGGAGCAGAGCCCAGCTCCATCCTCTCAGGCACTTGGAGGCAGCCATCAGGTCCCCCCTGAGCCTTCCCTTCTCCATCTGAACCCCCAGGTCCCTCAGCCCTTCCCCATCACCCCTGTGCTCCAGGCCCTGCTCCAGCTCCATTGCCCTTCTCTGGTCCTGCTCCAGCACCATCACTGAGGTTGGTTTGGTGCTCTCTACACATGAGGTTCAGGGCATGCAGGGTGCTGAGACTGGGGGAGAGACCCAGACAGGGTCTGTTTGCTGTAGCTGCGGTCTCAGGTATATGCTGGGACATGAGTGCTCCTTGCCTTGCCCTTGTACTTTGGGATCAGTCATTGGCAGGGGTGAGAGCGTGACAGGAGGATGTGGCTTGGACTTTGCTCTGCTGGTCTCCTCTTTCCCAGGTCTCCTGCTGCCTCTCCCAGTAGACAGGTCAGCTTGGGTTTGGCCTGGGATGGTTCTGGGCTCATCAGGCTGCTGGTTCAGGGCTGGACAGTATGGCATATGCTGGGTCTTGGGCCATTTAGACCATGACAAAGAGGAAGAGGTGTATTTGATTACAGGGGAAAAGCATTTCAGGAAGCACTGTGGGTGTTCAGGGGGCAGCCTCCTGGAAAGCAGGAAACGAGAGCCTGGAGCCAGGCTGGGGCTTGTTGCTCTGAGCAGCAGTTTCAGGAGCCAAGGTGGGTGAAGCGTCACCATGTCCTGTCCCAAGCACTGCTGCTGAGGGAGGAGGGCTCTGGGGATGGTCTCATGCCAAAAGAGATAACCCAGAGGGCTGGGAGGAAGGATAAAGGCATCACTAGAATGGCAGGAGAGCTCTGGTGCTTTCCTGTTGAAGGCAGTGGCTGCCTTCAGCAGCCTCTGTGTGAGCTGGGGTGCAGGGAGGAGGCAGCTCTGTTCCTGGGGGTTTTACTTCCTGCTTTGGCAACAGAGCTGAGACCCTGGGAACCCTGAGTGAGGGGGGTTTGGGTCATGGATAATGACTCTGTCTCCTCTCTTCTTTCTCTTTTCCTAGTCATGGGACATCTTCTTTCGCAACGCCAATGCTGGAGCTGCTCCAGGCACTGCTTACCAAAGCCCCCCTCCACTCAGTGCCAGCCTTTCCACGCTGACCCAGGCCCAGTTCCTGGGTCAGGCACAGCCCAACGTAGATAAACTGGTGGAGGATCATCTTGCAGTACAGTCTCTCATCAGGGCTTATCAGGTAAGGAGGTTGTGTGAGGAGGAGCCTGCCCTGTGTATAGGGGCATGCAGTGGCAGAGGTGCTCTGGGTTAGTGCAGATGATGCGTTTGGCATGGAGAGCATGCTGGAGGCCTGCTGGGCTGCCTGGTTTTTAGGAGGAGTTGCTGATTTGTCTGGGCAGAAGCTTAGCTGGGGCTTTGCTGGACAATAGGAAGATTAAAGCTATTGTCACCCAAACAGAGCAACTAGGGTGCAGGGAAGGGGTCGTCTTGGTGGTTTGCTGGCTTCTGGAATGATGCTCCTGTGCTGTGGGCTCCTGCCATGCTCAGCAGTGGTGTGGGACACCCATCCTGTTCCCCTGGGTTGCTGAAAGAGCTTCTGAGGTCCTAAAATAAAAGTTCAGGAAACATCTCCTTGTGATTTTCAACATGGATGAGAGCTGTGGTGCTGCTGGGCTGCAACTCAGACTGATGCTGCTGATTTCAGCCTTTTGGGAGACACAAGTTTCAAGCAGGAAGGAAACATCTTCCGGCTAGGCGATGGCCAGCAAGTGTTTTAACTCGAGAGAACAGTTCAATGTGTTTCTTCATTTAGAAGTGTGATCCTCTCACCTCTGGTTGCACTCCAGTTTGTCAAGTGTGGGATCTCTCACTGGGGCTTTGACAAGAAGTGAACAAACCCGGGTGCTGTGGAGGATGCCCCGTTCCTGCAAAGGAGCACCTGCTGCAGGTCACGTTCCTGCTCAGATACAAGGAAATCCAGTGCACAGGACCACAGGTTAAGGCAAGAACTGCAGCACTGGGCAAGTCCAGAGGTCTGCCCGGGCTTGGCCCTGCTCTCTGGTTTGAAGGTGCCCGTGCCCTGCCTGCCTCTGGAGCTGAGGAGCTGACCGTCAGTGCTGGGACACTCCCTGCTTTTCCATAGGGAGAGACCTGTTTGTGACAGCCTGCATCTATCCTTGTGACTGGTTCCATGGGAGGTGACCCTGCCAGCTCGCTCCAGCTCGGGTGGATCCTGGTGACCTGGTAGAGGCCATGCAGCTCTCACTGGTGGAACAAGCGAGCAGATGCCAAGTTCAGACAACTGGATGGAGCAGCTCAAGTCAGCAATTTGAACACAAACCCCGTAACCATTTCTGCATTCCCATCACTTCCTCAGTCTCTTGAGTGGCAGCACTGGGACATGATTGGATATGTTTTTCTAAGCTCTCTTCAGTGGGAAATGCAGCTCCCTTCCTACTCTGGTATCACTGTGGCAGCCCCTGTGGTGCAGTGGGGAAGTTCAGTGCAGTGTATGGAGGTATGAAAGAGTAGGAAGGCAGGAGGAAGTGCTACCTGTGATGGGGAGCATAGTTAAAACAGCAGGCCATTACTTCTTAATTGGATGAGCTGGATCCATCCTCTCCATGCTGGCTGTAGCCAGCTCTCCTGTTTGGGTCATTGGAGGGTACAGTTTGTTTTTCTTCCTTTGTTGTCCAGTGTACCTGAGGAAACCCTTCCTGTTACTCTTCATGTCCTTAGCCAAGTTCAGCTCCAGCTGCTCCTTGGTTTTCCTGAACCAATCCCTGCCCTCTCAGGCCATATCCCTGTAATCTCCCTAAGATGTGCATCGCTGCCTCCACTGCCCATGCATCTTCCTGTTGGGTTTTAGTTCGGCTTCACTTAGCTGGCCTCCTGCCTCCCCTGGCCAGCTTCTTGCATGTCAGAACTGGGAGCTCTTGCACCCTAAGAACTATGTCACTCTCACTCCTTTGCCTCTGAGGGCAGTGTCCCAAGGGATCCCATGCACTAGCACCAGCTGCAGGTTCACCTTCCTAAGGGTTAGGGTCCTGACTGTACCTGTCCTATACCCCTCAAGATTGAGAGTTCCACCAGGGTGGGATCGCTGCAGCCTGGGCTACCCCTGGTTTTGCTCACTAATGCAGAAGAACTCATTGGAGAGGTCAACAAGTCCAGCAGTGCCTCTCCCCTGGTCGGGCTCTCCAGCATCTCTACTGAGAAACTGCCCTCAGCCCTCTCCAGTAGTTTCCTGCATTGCTTTTCTGTCAGATGTGTGGGTGGTTGGAGTCCCCAGTCAGGGTCAGAGCCTGCAAGTGTGATGCTTCCTGCAGGTATCTGCTGTGTGCTTGTTTTGGGTTGGGGACTAAGAGGCTTACGTTGCATGTGGAGAATAACAACCAGCATGGCTCCTAGGGGGGAAAAGACCTTCTCCTTGCCATCACACCAATCTGAGGGTTTGTTGTGCACCTGCAAACGGCTGAGCCGACCTCAGAGCCACTGGGTACCCCGAGCTCAAAGCTCTTTGCTGGATAAAGTGCCCTCCTGGTCCTGGTGAGAGCATCCTGGCCATGGGAAACAATGCGCTGAGCATGTGTCCTGCCAGCTGCGAGATGATGGGCCAGCCCCATGCTTTGTTGCAAGGCAGACAAGCAAACAGTTCTCAGACAAAGCTGGCCTAGAAGGGGAGCTTCCCATGCGGCCAGCAGTGCTCAGGGGCACGTTGTCATCTGGCCCTGCAGGGGATCAGTGCTTTCTTAGCAGTTTGCCTTAATGCCAGCGGCTACTTTCAGGCTCTGGCTGGTAAAACCACAAAAATCCTTTCCTAAAACCCTCTGGGGATACTGTGGATAGCAATGCCTCTGTGGTAAAGAAAGTCAGATCAGTATGCGTGGTTTGTACTGGAGGTTTAGTAATCCTCTTGCATGCAAGTGCCTGTTCTTGATGGCTGGAAGCATCGTACCCACAGTGTAAGGGCAGCACAGTCGTGCTTCCTGTCCCACTCCCAGCTGAGCTGAGCCTGAAGCTTCCAGAGCAGGAGCTGTCAAGAAATAAGCTGTGACATGCCAACTGGAGAGGGCTGCTGCCGAGGTAAATGGAGTTTGCCCCGTGAGATGTGCTGAGGTCCATTTGCGGGCACTTCCTCTTGTGAAAGGAAAAGCAAAACTCCTTACCTCTGTTTCTGCTGATGTGAATTCAGACCCAGGTGGTGACTCCTGGCCTGGCTGCTGCCACCAGGAGCCATTGAGGCTCTCCTGCTGCCAGAGCAATTTCATAGAATCATAGAGTAGTTAGGGTTGGAAAGGACCTTAAGATCATCAAGTTCCAACCCCCCTGCCATGGGCAGGGACACCTCACTCTAAACCATCTCACCCAAGGGCTCGTCCAACCTGGCCTTGAACACTGCCAGGGATGGAGCATTCACAACCTCCCTGGGCACCCATTCCAGTGCCTCACCACCCTCACAGGAAAGAATTTCCTCCTTATATCCAATCTAAACTTCCCCTGTTTCAGTTTTAACCCATTACCCCTTGTCCTGTCACTACAGTCCCTAATGAAGAGTCCATCCCCAGCATCCCTATAGGCCCCTTCAGACACTGGAAGCTGCTCTGAGGTCTCCACGCAGCTTCTCTTCTCCAGGCTCAACAGCCCCAATGTTCTCAGCCTGGCTCCATACAGGAGCTGCTCCAGCCCCTGAGCATCCTCGTGGCCTCCTCTGGACTTGTTCCAACAGTTCCATGTCCTTTTTATGTTGAGGACACCAGAACTGCACACAATGCTCCAAGTGAGGTCTCACGAGAGCAAAGGGGCAGGATCACCTCCTCCGACCTGCTGGTCACACTCCTTTGGATGCAGCCCAGGATACGGCTGCTTTCTGGGCTGCAAGCACACACTGAAGCCGGCTCATGTTCATTTTCTTATCAACCAGCACCCCCAAGTCCTTCTCCTTGGGCTGCTCTGAATCTCTTCTCTGCCCAGCCTGTAGCTGTGTCTGGGATTGCTCCCACCCAGGTGTACGACCTTACAATGGCATGGTTAAACTCCATAAGGTTGGCATCAGCCCACCTCACAAGCGTGTCAAGGTCCCTCTGGATGGCATTCCTTCCCTCCAGCGGATCAACCGAACCACACAGCTTGGTGTCATTGGCAAACTTGCTGAGGGCGCACTCAATCCCACTGTCCATGTCAGCGACGAAGGTGTTGAACAGGACTGGTCCCAACACCGATCCCTGAGGGACACCACTCGTTACTGGTCTGGTATTTCTGCACCTGCCACTTCCCAGTGGAGTGCTCCTGGTCCTGCCCTAGGGTCCTCTCTCCAAAAGGGTGCTGTGAGCTGCTGGCCTCCAGCAGCACAGACAGGCACATGTGCTTCAGGCATCTTTCTGGAGCTACTGCTGCTGCTGGCAATACTGGTTTCCTCTGCCGTGTTGGCAAGAGAGCACCTCGATCTGCCAACATCTGGAAGATGGACTCTGCAGTTGCTATGATGTTCAGGAAGAAACCACTGGTGTGGAGTTACTGCATCTGTAGAGAGGAGGTGCTCAGCTTGGACACAGGAAGAGTGGTGGGAGACCCCTGGACCTCAGGTCTGGAAGGTCTCTGCTGTGGAGGAGATCGCCTTCCCCATGGCTTCCTTGAAACTGGTGGTACCCACACCTATGTGCTGCTGTTGAAAGTAAACCAAGCTTCTCCAGGCTTTAGTTGCAGCCAGACGTTGGGGTGGCTCTGCAGCAAACCTAGAGGGAAACTGCATGCCTTTTACTTGTATTGTAAGGCACGTTTCTGCAATTAACGTGTGTTAATGACTAATCTGTGTTGTTGCTTCCAGGTCAGGGGTCATCACATTGCAAAGCTTGATCCTCTTGGCATTAGTTGTGTAAATTTTGATGATGCGCCAGTAACTGTTTCTTCAAACGTTGGTGAGAATTACTCTGCAAATTTGTTCTAATGTAATTTAACTTTTTTACCCCTCCCCTCTTTTGTTTTTCTTCCTTTCCCCTCTCCCTCTTGGTACCTGTTCTCCTTTCCATTCCTGGCTCATTTCATAGATTCGAGGGCATCATGTAGCACAACTCGACCCACTGGGCATCTTGGATGCAGATCTGGACTCCTCCCTTCCAGCTGATATTATCACATCCACAGACAAATTGGGTGAGGGCTTTGAGAGCAGTTAGTGCTGCATTGCTTGAGCTCCTCTCTCTTTCATAGCTTTGTAGGTAGATTGCTTCATGAGTAAGGGGGGAAAGTTCTTAAGTTTCCTTAGTAATGATCACTCTAAATTTGTAGTCCCTCGGCTGCTGTGGAGCAGTTCTGCCCCCATCCGGCCGCCCTGCCAAACGGCTCCCGTGCCAAAACGCTGTTGCTCGGCTCATGTTCCTCCTCCAGTGGGTGCCAATTAACTGTCATTGAACTCACTCCTCCAGGAGTGGGATCCATTGCATCCCCTGGAAATGCCACAGAGAGGCTTTGTGCTGGTGAGAGCTGGAGGTCTGTTCCCTCAGCTCCTTGCTGCTCTTAGGGGCCCTGCGAGCCAGGGGAATGGGCTGGCTTTGTCTCCCTGGGGCTGAGAAGCGCCTCTTGGTGTGCCCCTGCAGCGATGCCTTGCCCTCCTTCACTCCCAGCTTGCCACAGCATCTGTAAATCCTGCAATTGCCCCCTTTTTCCAAGACTGAGTGATCATAACGAGGAAGCTTTGGGATGCGTTCCCATCCGAGTAGAGAGGGGGAGATCCCGATGCCTTTGAGCGAAAGATGTATGAGTGTTGCACAGAAACGCGTGTGGTGCCTAGAGTTTGGAATCCTAATCTGGAAGTGCTTAAACTCGGAGCCTTTCAATGTGCTTTACATTTGATCTCTGTAGTACGCTGCTGTTCTTTTAGCTAGAGCGAGGTTGTGGCGCTGAGCTCTGTCACCTTGCTGGTGCTTCCCAGGGGTCATCACCCTGGCACTACAAGCGCTCGAGAGGCATGCTTCTAACTTAGAGTAGAGTAGCAGTAATGACTACTAACCTCGCACAACTGAAACAGCCGATCAGAGCGCACGGTGCATGTAAACCACCTTGATTCCTTGTTCAGCTGCCAGCACAGGGACACCAGCCCTGGACCTGCTGGACCTTCCTGCAGGATTACATGTGCTGCGAGTGGGAGGCAAAAAGTAGGTTTTGGTTGTCCCAGCTTGATGGGTGATGGGGAAGCTGCTTCATCCTCATGTCTGGATTTGTGACGTGCTTGTCCCAGGGACCAAGCTCTGGCTGCGCCTCAGGAGCTGCTGGCTCTGAGCTGGAGCAAGCCCTATGCCTGTGAGATCTTGGTTGGAAGAGTGGGGGGAGATGATGGCCATGAACTCAGGTGCAGGAGAGGGCACAAGTACTTGTAGTTGGCACTGCAGGGGGAGCAGAGAGATGTTTGCAGGTGGCTTTGAAGCCGTTCCCAGTGGCTGGTCAGAGGAAAGAATGAGGAGAGTCTTTTCTGGCTCATGGCTTTTGGCCTATGCAGTGGGTGCTACAGTCCTGAAGCAGAGCAGCAGAGGAGAGCTCTGAAGCCCTGTGCCTGGTGGATATGTTTTCCTTTTGAGAGGAGGGTCTGCATGAAACCCAGAGCTGGACAGCTGCAGGTTGTTGCAGCAACTTCTCCCTCATGAGAAAAGGGACCCTCAGGGTGTTCTCAGGAGAGTGCAGGAGAAGGGGAGAATCCCTTCCCTCAACCTGCTGCTCACACTCTGGGGATGCAACCCAGCACATGGGGGGGGGGGTTTCTGAGCTGCAAGTGCACACTGACAGCTCATGTACAATCTGTCACCCACCAGCATCTCCAGGTCCTTCTCTACAAGGCTGACCTCCACCCATCCCTCCATCCATCCATCCCTCCATCCATCCCTCCATCCATCCCTCCATCCATCCCTCCATCCATCCATCCATCCATCCATCCATCCATCCATCCCTCCATCCCTCCATCCCTCCATCCATCCCTCCATCCCTCCATCCATCCCTCCATCCCTCCATCCATCCCTCCATCCATCCATCCATCCATCCATCCATCCCTCCATCCCTCCATCCATCCCTCCATCCCTCCATCCATCCCTCCATCCCTCCATCCATCCCTCCATCCATCCATCCATCCCTCCATCCCTCCCTCCATCCATCCCCCAGTCTGTGCTGGGACTAGGGATTGTCCCAACCCTTGCACTTGACCTTGTTGGACTTCACAGGGGCCATGGACTTCAACAGGCGCTCACTCCTCCAGCCTGTCCTGGTCCTATGGAAGGCATCCTTTTGCTCTAGTGTATTAACTGCACCACTCAGCTTAGTGTCACCTGCAGCCTGGTTGAGGTGCTCTCGATCTCACTGTCCATGCCACTGATGAAGATATTAAACTGCATTGGTCCCATTACGGACCCTTGGGGGACACTACTCCTTACTGCTTTCCACTTCGATGTTGAACTTATGGGGCTGCTTCAGTAGGGAAAGTCACTTCACATGACTTTCCTTCTGCTTTGTCCATGTGGTTCCTCTGAAGCAGGGTGTGCTCCAGCAGCATCTTGGCTTCAGAGGAAGAGCCCGGGGCCCAAAGCAACCCAAGTGCAGGTCCTCCTGCGCAGCCCCAGCTGCAGAGCTGGGCTCAAGCATCACTGCAGCTGGAACAGGATCTGGGTGACGTGGAATGAGCTCCACTTCTCCTGCTCCCCCAGGGTGAGTGGTCATGAGACCAGCAGTGTGACTCAGCCCAGCTCACCAGGGTGGGAGGTGTTCAGGCATGGCCTGTGTGTAGGGTCGGCTGGAAGAGAATCTCAGTCTGTGATCAGTGTGTCTGAGCCAGGCATAAAGTTTAATTCCTGTTTCTTTATGGCTTCCATACTAACATACCTGTCACTGCTGTTCCTGGTGTTGATTTAGTTACCAGGAATCCATGAATTCATAGGAAATAATGAGCGCTGGGAGCAAGCTGTGCTGGTATCAGTCTCTAGCTCATGTTGGGGTTATGTCCCATGGTAAGACCCCATACTCAGATGGCTGCATCTAATCAAAGGAGGCTTTATTACATGTTGGGGTTATGTCCCATGGTAAGACCCCATACTCAGATGGCTGCATCTAATCAAAGGAGGCTTTATTATCTTGCTGTAAGTATGATTTACACTGAATAGACTTTCCCCTGGTGTCCTTATCTCGGAAAACCTCAACTGATCAATCTTAAAATACAGTTTGGCAAACATAGCTTGCAACCAGTGCTCAGCAGGAGGGGAGGAAAGCGGTGCTGGTGCAGAGTGTGGGCACAGCTCCAGCCAGCCCAACATTGGGTATTGCTGGCGTGTGGCAGAGAAAGCCGATTTCTAGCAGATCCTTCTGGCTGTTTTTTCCTTTGAAAGAGCATTTCTTAACACTTGACAGAGCAGTTAATAACAGGAGTGGTTTTGAAACTTGGAAATAATCTTGTTTCTGAGCAGTGAAATCCTTAAAGGTCAGCTTTTGTGGTGTGAGCTCTCCTGCCAACAGCCTAAACCATGGCCAGGCAGTGCTGTGACTCAAAGGAGCTGCATGATTAATCTCAGAAATTGATCTTTCTTCTCAATTGCCTTTTGTTTAGCAACTGGTTTGTGTCCGGTTTCAAGCTCTCTTTGGACTCAGCAGTGAGCTTTGGAGGAAATGTAAGGGAGAGGAAAAGAAAGGTGGACTGGGGTACTTGGCCTGAGGAGTGGTGGGGCTGGAGCCACCAAATTGCTCTTTCTCTTGTCTTTTCTGTTTAAAACCCAAAGTAATCTCATCCTGGTCTTCTGCAGCTGATCTGGCATGGTAAGTGGTGCGAAACAAGGAGGAGATGACTGCAGGAGCTTGATGTGACCTGTCCAAGGAAAGAACACCTTACCATGCTGAAATGCAGGTGGTGCTTGGGAAGCGGCGTGTGTCTGGGTGTCCGGCCATGGAAGGCAGCTGCTCCTGCCTCTTGCCCAGGGGGATTGATGGAAATTGTCCTCCAGCTGGGGAGGAGCTGGGCAAGCCCCTGCAGGAGCTTTGCTGGGAGCGCTGCCATCTGCACTGACCAGTCCTGTGACCTTGCTCACCAAAGGCCTCACCTGAACATGGAATTTTCCCCTCCGACCAAAGGGGGAGTGTGCTCAGAGCCCTTCTTGTAACTCGGGTGAGACTGAGGCACGTGGGTCACCCATGCTCTCTGCAGATGGCACCCTCAGGAAACACAGTGTGCTGTGTGCCTGCCTCCTGTGCCGCTGGTCTTCCTCCTGAACACCCTGATCCTCTTCCTGATCTCCCCTCCTGATGCAGGGATCCAAGGAGGCAGCAGAGCCTCCTTGGGTTGTTCTTGAAACCCTCCTTGGAGCAGATGCTGGTGGGAGGCAGCCCATGCGCTGCAGAAGATGATGCTCCCCTGGGTGCAGCTTGGCAGAAGGATGTTTTGATGGTAGGAGGTGGAGATGCTGTGACGGGCAGGAGGAGATGAGATCTCAAACCATGCAGCTCAACTGCTCTCCAGTGTCTGATGCCCGCTTTTCCCTCTCTGCTCCTCCCTCCTCTTGCCAGACTTTCCGCAGGGATTTCTTTCTCCGCCTAGCTCATAGTCATCCTCATCCCAACCTTTTGCCTCTCTTGGTTTTTGACTGTATTTGAAACACTGTAATTTGTTGACTTGTGCTTTCCATGACTAGTTTTCACAGTTCTAGGGTTTTTTACTAACTTTGACTGCGTCTCTCTATCTTCTCCCTTTCTGCACCCCCCTCCCTGCCCACCCCAGACCTCGCAGTGTTCAAGGAGCGGCTGAGAGTGTTAACAGTAGGAGGTATGCAATTAATGAGCCTTTAACCCTCTGGAGTGCAGGACTCTCTTTGAATAGGTTATTCTGGGCATGAACCAAGCCGGTGACCGGACCCCTCCTGTCTCGCACCACTCTTGAGTTTTGGAATGTGTTTTTCATTTGTCCCGCTACAAGCCATGATGTAGGTGCTTGGTTAGTGATGCTTCACCTGTAGAGACCCCGACAGAGCCCCTCGCTGGCCTTTCCCATGCTGTGTTTGCATGCTTGGCTTGGTAGAGAACACATCTTGGTGTGTCCTGAGCCTTCCCCCCCATGTGGTGGTATTGCTGCATATAGAAACAGAGTGCTGTCAGGAAAGCTGTCAGGCTGCAGTAAAGCAGAAGCAGAGATGCTCAGAACCCTGAAAACTCCTTGTAAAATCTGATACCCCCCAAAGCGTGCCTGAGTCTTCAGACTGGCATGGCAGAGGCAGCTGAACCCTGTGCCTTGGCGCTGGGAGCCACAGCAAAGTCCTGAGGCTTCCCTGAAACCTCCACCAAGCCGTTGAGCTGGGATGCGCCGTGCTAATGCTGCCTCTCTGCAGGACTTGTTTGGGTTGGAACTGCAGAGAAGTCCTGGAGACATGGGGCCAATCACTCAGCTCCTGCCACTGCAGTTCAGTGCTCCCAGGCACAGCTCCAGAGCTGAGCCCCCCAGGGCGTGCTTTAATTCCTTCCCCTGTGACTAGCAGCATGCAGGAGGGTGATACTGGGCAAAGGACGGATGGATGGATGGATGGATGGCAGCGGCAACCAGGGGGACCTCCACTCCAGGCTTGCCATGGCTGTTCCCAGGCTCGAGCAAGCACCATCCTCCAGGCTGCACAGGGACAGGACATGGACAGCTCCATCTCCAGCTCATCCATTTTTGACAGAGAGCAAGGGACAGAGTCTTTTAAGATTAAGTTCAAGGAGGGCCAGTTCTGGAGGGGCCAGGTTTTGCCTCCCTTTGCCCAGAGGAAGGTGGGTTCTGCTGCCCTTCAGTGTTTAAGGGCTGGTATCCCCTGTACGCTCCCTTAAAGAGACCCCAGCTGGGGCATTGGGCTGGTTTAGGGGGGCTGGAGGAGCAGTGGTAGCTGCCTCGTCTGTGGCTCCTGCCTTGGGTTAGGAAACGCCTTGCGCCCTGCCTCCACTGAGAGTTTGGGAGGGATGAACAGGAGCCCAAGAGGCAGCTCTGTGCATCCGCCCCCCTTCCAGCCAAGCTCCTGCTGCAGGAGGCTCTTGGGGCTCCTCAGTCTGCTCCCCAGCTCTACTTTTGCCTCCCTGCATCGGTTCAGTGAGGTCCTGGTCCCTCCTCCTCTATGCCTCAGCTTCCCCAGAGACAATCCTGAGTGCTGGTGGGTGCTAAAGCACCTCCAATGGCTCTGGGGGACCCTGGAGCTGTGCCGGACCCTGCCAGGGACCAACTGTGGGTGATGGTGGTGGGGCTCATCTGCAGCTCCAAACCCTGACGTTGCGCTCTGAGCCCTGCTCCAGGCACAGCCCAGCTCCCACAGGGCCGTGTGCCGTGAGCAGGAGCTGCCTATGAACCACAAGGTGCCAACACCAAAAAGGATGGGGTTTGCTGAACAGAGCTAGGTTAAACCCCTAATTAAAAGGCTGTTAATTGGGGTGAAGGAGTATTTGGGCAGCAGAATGCCTGCGGGGCCGGCTGGCTGCCCTGCTCCCAGTGAGCTATTCAGGAGAGTCCGTTGCAGAGCCCTGATGCCGTGTTCTTTCTCTTGCTTCTCTTTCTCTCCCTCTTTGGGGTTTGTCTGTTTTAACTGTTTCCTTCTCCATGTGGACTCTTCCTTTTTAATCCCCACCACGTGGCGACACCTCTGTTGTGTTTGGTGCCTCCTCAAATCCTGTTTCTTTTCTTTGCCCCTCTGTTATAATTTGTGGTGTATTTTTTCTGTTCTTGGGGCTACAAAACTTCCTGACTCTCACCCTGGATTTTAATTGCTGATTTACATGCATATATATATATTGCTTTGTGTTTTGTTTCATGCATTACCTTTCATAATAATTTTGTGGTTCTGTGCTTAATGTCTTTTGGTTTAATTACGGCTTTTTATCCATATAAACCTCCTTCATGCTTATTTTTGGTTTTATGCTGCTTTTTTTTTTTGCCCCTTCCCCACCTCTCCCAATTGCACCCGGTACCTGCGTGATGGTGTCCCCCCATCCCCCTTCCTTCCTTCTCTCTCTTGCTTTTGCTTGTCCCACCCATGGAAAACCCTGCAGGCTTTTACGGGCTGGATGAATCCGACCTGGACAAGGTATTCCACCTGCCCACAACCACTTTCATCGGGGGAAATGAATCGGCTCTTCCACTGCGGGAAATCATCCGTCGGCTGGAGGTGAGGGGGCCGGGGGGGCTGTGTGGGGCCTGTGTGCACCAGGGGCAGAGCAGTTGCTTTTTGACGGTCCTGGGCCCTGCTGCTCAGCCTGTGTGTCCCACTTGGCTCATGTTGAGCTTTGCAGTTGGGAGCTGTTCCTCAGCTGCCCCCTGTTACCTGCTCATCTGTGCACAATCACCTGCAGCTTCGTGCTGCACTGGGGCCACACGTTTGGTCTGCCCAAGGTGGAGCAAAGCCCAGGACACTCAATACTGCACTTTCTGGAAACCTCTCCAGCGATGTTTTCCAGTTGAACACAGCAAATGGTGCTGGGAGAGCACCGAAGCAGCTGGAAGCAGGGATACTCCCCTCCATATGCTGCAGTAGTTCTGCTGCCCTGCATGGTGGCTCCTTGGAGGGGCTTGGGGCAGGAGCAACTCCACCCTGGTGCTGGGGCTTCCAGCTCTTGCAGCCAGTTTGCCCTTTCTTTCCACATTCCATAGCCTGCTCTGACAGGTCTGCAAGCACAGACTGCTCCCAGACGAGCTGCAGGCTTACTCACGTAGTCTCTGCTGAGACAGGTTGACCTTGGGAGAAGGAAAGCTGCATCAACATGTTAGATAAGCTACAAGAACAGGCTCCTTATTTGTTGGGGGAGGTTTTGCTGATTCTGTTCCTGCCGTATGAATTGAGGTTCTGGACCTGGTTATAGCTGATGCTACTGAGAAGGAAAAATCTCACTTCTGATATGGATGTAAAGGACCTGAGGGTCTGATCCTGGGTCCCCTGGGGAAAGGGAATGAAACATTTTGATGCTGGGTCATGTGCAAGGTCCGAGCAGCCCCACAGAACCCCAGGATGTCCCCTGCAGCATCCCTCTTTCTGGGAAAACAGCTCAAAGCAGGCTCCCCAAACAGGGCTAGCACAGTGCTGGCTGCTGGGCACAGCTTGAGGGTCCCCCCGGCTGCTGTCCCAGGCAGCACTCACTGGTGTTGGGGCAGCTCCGTGTGGATGCAGGCAGAGGGTTCGTGTCCCCACCGGTGCAGGAGGCTTTGTCTTGCTGAAAGGTTAAGGAGTGGAATGAAGGAGCCCGTGGCCCCGTGGCTTGATGCAATGCCCCACTGCCTGTTTTCACAGGGGGTGAGTTGGCACTAAAGCTCTGGCTGTTCTCTCACAGCCCTTCTCCTTCTGTGGCGCAGATGGCCTACTGCCAGCACATTGGCGTGGAGTTCATGTTTATCAACGACCTGGAGCAGTGCCAGTGGATCCGGCGGAAGTTTGAGACTCCGGGCATCATGCAGTTCACCAACGAGGAGAAGCGCACGCTGCTGGCCAGGCTGGTCCGCTCCACCAGGTACCCTGGGCAGGGGGGGGGCTTCACCTTCTCTTTCTCTTCCCTTGCTCCCAGCTGGAGCAATGTGGTCACTGCCTGAGTCACGTCGTGACGTTGCCTGTCGTGGTTGGGGATGACGGCAGTGAGCTGCTGGGGCTGGCAGGCTGACCCTGAAAGAAAAGGTCTAAAAATAAGGTTTAAATGCAGCACAGGATGCGGGGATGGGCAGGTCTGCTTAAGCATCACTTGGTGCAGCCCCTGTCCTTCCTCTGGTGTCTGCCCTGTAGCCCTGGCACTGAACTCTCTGTCCCTTTGCCTCCAGGTTTGAGGAGTTCCTCCATCGGAAATGGTCTTCAGAGAAGCGTTTTGGCCTGGAGGGCTGTGAAGTGCTGATCCCAGCCTTAAAGACCATTATTGATAAGTCGAGTGAGAAGGGAGTGGATTATGTTATCATGGGGATGCCCCACAGGTAACCCTGCCTTTCTTCACGGCTGTGCTTGAGGCACTGAAGAGGGGGCTGCTGCCAGGGTTCGGTACTGGGGGGCACACTGGTTTCTGCCATTACTGAACTGGTCTTGCTGGTGGTGAACCTTAGCTGGGGAGCTCAGGCCTTGACTGCTCTCTGCTCATTGTGGTGTTTTCAGCTTCAGCTCGTTTATCACCTCCTCTGGAGGGGGGTGGTGGCTCGAGCAGCAGCACTGTGTGCATGCAGTGTTTGGTAGCTGGTCCAGCCCTGAGCTGAGGTGTCTGCAGTCCCCTCCTCGGGTGACCCTAGAACCGTGACACAGCCTCTGTGTGATGACACATCACTGTCAGCACTCGGTACCGGGCTGGCACTGCTGGTTGCCAACAGCGCTCTTCTTTGTCAGGGGCCGCCTCAATGTTCTTGCCAATGTGATCCGGAAGGAGCTGGAGCAGATCTTCTGCCAGTTCGACTCCAAGCTGGAAGCTGCTGATGAGGTGAGTTTCCTCTGCCCATAGGGATTTGCTGCCGCCTGGCCCCGTGTGGTCCCCAGGGGCTGTGGCTGCAGAGTGAGCTGGATTGTCAGTGCCAGTGCTGGTCTGTCCTTTGCCTGTCCTGGGGGTGAGGTGTGCCCTGGCTGCTGCTGGTGCCTCCAGCAGCTCTCCATAGGCATAAAGCAGTGCAACAAGATGAGGGGAAGGTGGCCAGGAGCAGAGGCTGGCTTGTACCCTTGGGCCCTAAAGCAGCTCCAAAAGCCCTGATGCTCAAATCACTTGTGCTGCAGGGTCTGTGACTGCAGTGCATGCATATTCCAAAGCTTGCAGCATTGTAAGCTGGGATGATTTGGCTTTTGGAGAGCTGGCCTGAGCTGACTTTACCCTGCTGTGCCCTTCAGGTGGGGTTTTGAGGTGAGAAAGCAGCAGCCTGGGGTGTCGAGGTGCCTTGACTGGGAACAGCAGCAGTACTGTGAGTGGTACCAGTGATGGCTGTACTGCCGCAGTGTGGGGCAGAGCTGGGAGGAGAGTTACCAGTTTTCCAGCATCATCCCCAATGCACCACACTCCTTGCCCTGTACCTTTGACCTCACCTAGATAGGCTTGATGCGTATCTGAGGTTTGTTGGTGGTCTGCCACCTGGAATGAGCTCCTTGTGCTTTGCTGGGTGCCAGGTCAGCTCCTGAAGTGAGTGCCTGCTGCTTCCTGCCAGGACCTCCAGGAAAGGTGCCCTTTTTCCAGCCCCTGGGATCAGTGCTGCTCTGCCTGAGGTCTCCCTCCATGCCCCAAAAGCCACTTATGTTCCTGGGGGTGACTCTCCTCTCCTGTCCATCAGGGCTCTGGTGATGTGAAGTACCACCTGGGAATGTACCACCGTCGGATTAACCGCGTCACTGACAGGAACATTACCCTTTCCTTGGTGGCCAATCCTTCTCACCTGGAAGCAGCTGATCCCGTTGTTCAAGGCAAGACTAAAGCAGAGCAGTTTTACTGTGGGGACACGGAAGGCAAGAAGGTGAGCGGTGCTGAAGCACCCGCAGTGAAGTTGCCTGGGCTGGATGGGGTTTGGTGGGAGGCAGGCTGGAGGGAAAGGGAGAAAAACCCGGCTGGGTTTGGTTGCTGTGCCCCTTCCCCTGCCATCACCTTGACTTTGCTCCCCCATCCTTCCCCACTGTCTTGGGGGATAACTTTGGTAAGGGCTCACCCATCCTGAGCTTCCATTGCCGTGCTGAACCCAGCTCTGCTGCGGGGAGCAGCAAACGCCCAAACCCGTGGTTGGAAAACGGAAATGAGAGCTGTGTCCAAAAGGCAACCTGAGCATCACAGCCTGGGGGACTCTGCAGTAGGAACCTCAAGCTGAAAGATCTCAGTGTGACCAGGGATAACCATGCATTCCTGAGGCTGGGGAAGCTGGTGCTGGCAGCAGGAGGCAGCTCTCTGCACCCAGGGAATGGGATGTGGGAGGGGGGTTTATTTGTGGTCTGATTCATCACAGACCTGTCTCCAGCACCAAGAAGTGGAAAGGTGAGATCCAAAGAGCTTCCCTTCCTCCTGCACCCCAAGGACTGGATATAAATAGACAAGTTCTGTCCTCCTCTGGCAGGCAGTGTCCTCAGCCAGCCTCTGGGTACCAGAGCAAAAGTAATGTCACTGAACTGGAGTAAGCCATTGCCCAAATGGCTTCTGCACAAAGCTCTTCTGGGGTTAAAGCATGGGGAAAAGAGGCAATTTTTGTGTTTTACCCTCAGTTAAAGGCTTTGCTTTGAGCTGTGTGTTTGGGAATGGGATGCGCCTCCCAGCCCCTGCGTATCGGGTGCTGTCCCCCAAGTGTGTTACTCTTGTTCGGGGGGGAGCTGGTGGCCACAGCCTGCTCCTGTGGCTGCGCCAACCACAGCTGGTTCCACTCCCATCCCCTGAGAAAGTGTTGGATGCATTGATGAGCTGTTCTGTGGCCTTCCTGGGATGCTGAAGGCACACGGGGATGAGACTTGTTCCCTTTCCTGGTGGCTGCCCTGGCAGAGCCCCTGCTGACTGCTGTGGCTTCGTATCTCCCAGGTGATGTCCATCCTCCTGCATGGGGATGCTGCATTTGCCGGGCAGGGCATCGTGTATGAGACGTTCCACCTGAGTGACCTGCCCTCCTACACCACGCATGGCACTGTCCACGTTGTGGTCAACAACCAGGTGAGGAGCAAAGCCCTGTGTTCATGGGGTGCCTTGCAGGCCAGGCTCTGCAGGCTCAGCTCTGGGTGGCGGCTGGCAGCAGGCAGTAGCTGTTTCCCAGCCAACATTCCTGGCGTGAGCTGTAATCCTGGGATCAGCAAGGGGCACGTTAAACCCAGCTGCTCCACAGTAGCGGCCTGTGCGTCCAGCCTGGTGCAGAGGTGGTGCGATCTGATGCTCGGTGTGCGGGATCGGGCAGGGCTGCTCTGTTCTGCCCCATGTAAACCAGAGATGTTTCACTGGGACCAGCCCATCCCCATGGGACGATGTCCTGGGCACAGGGACTGGGACAGGCTGCAGTGCCTGGTGTGTGGGTTGTGCTGCAATGGAGCAGTGCAGCCGCAACAGCTCCCGGTGCTTTCCCCACGCCACAGCAGCTTCACCAGTGGTGCCCCATAAAGGAGCCGTGTTCCAGATCCTTACCATTGTGCTGGACCCGTTTCCTCTCCCCCACTGCAGATCGGGTTCACAACAGACCCCCGCATGGCTCGCTCCTCCCCGTACCCAACCGATGTCGCCCGCGTGGTGAACGCGCCCATTTTCCACGTCAACGCGGACGACCCAGAGGCTGTTGTCTACGTGTGCAATGTGGCAGCAGAGTGGCGAAGCACCTTCCATAAGGATGTGGTGGTGGATTTGGTAAGAAACGTGGCATGAGGCTTTATGGTAAAGCTGTGGCTCTGCTGTGGGTGCTTGCTGGTGCCCCTTGGGGTGTTTCTTGAAAGGTGAGATTTCTGTTCGTAAATTGGAGAATGGTTTGGGCTGGAAAGGGCCCTAAGATCATCTAATTCAAACCCCCTGCCACGGGTGGGGACACCTTCCATTAGACCGTGTCAGCCAAAGCTCTGTCCAGCCTGGCCTTGAACACTGCCAGGGATGGAGCATTCACAGCTTCTTTGCCAACCAGTGCCAGTGCACCACCGTCACAGTGGTTCTGTGACAAGCCTCTTCAGGGCTTGCCTGACCCTTTTGACATAAGAGGAAGGAGGAGGCGGTGTAAAGGGGGGCAATGCGGCTGTAATAGCCCTTGGAGAGGTGACATTCTGTATGGAGCCTGCCCTCACTCCTGCACTGGGTCCCTCCTGTTTAGGACCCTTCCTAGCACAGCCACCCAGGTACCTCTGACTGTTTGTGGAGCCGTGGGTCGCAAGCAGCTGTTCTCAAAGGCTCTTTGTGTTCCTGGCAGGTTTGTTACAGGCGCAACGGTCACAACGAGATGGATGAACCCATGTTCACGCAGCCCCTGATGTACAAACAAATCCGGAAGCAGAAGCCAGTGCTGCAGAAATATGCAGAGCTGCTCATTTCCCAGGGGGTGGTAAACCAGCCAGAGTATGAGGTACGCTCCTGTGGGGCCTGGGAGGAGGACTGCGGGTGGAACCCTATGTGTTTGGTACAGCCCTGCCTGTCAGTGATGTGATAGGGCCCGTTTCTGCTTGTGCTTGTCACCTAAAGGTGGCAGAGCTGTGCTAGGGCTGGGCGAGCGCTGCAGAGCTGGCAGTGACAGGGTTAGGAGCCAAGGCTCGTCCTTGGACTGTGCCAGGTCTGAGCAGCACAGGAACATCTAGATCAAGGATTGCCCCGTGATCAGTGCAGCACAGGCCATGTGGTGCTGGGCCACTGCGGCACAGCAGGGACACATTTGGGCTCTGCAGCACTGGGCTTACTGGTGCAGGTCCCTCTGGAAGCAAATGCGGCAGCAGCTTCTCCTTCTCCTGGTGCCACTGTGCAGCATCCTTAGGGTTGAATAAGAGTTGTCAGCAGAGCTGCCCTTGGGGTGCAGGGGCCTCCTGCAGCAGCTTTGATCTCAAAGGCTCCCCTGCTTTGGGGACCAGCTGTGCCTTCTGACACCCTTGAAGCTTGTGCCGGGGCCCCCAGGCTTGGCACCCTTGTCTGGGGAGACCTTGCTGACGCTTTTCCACCTCCTGGTTCTGCCTTTCAGGAGGAAATCGCCAAGTATGATAAGATCTGTGAGGAGGCCCATGCCAGATCCAAGGATGAAAAGATTCTGCACATCAAGCACTGGCTGGATTCACCCTGGCCTGGTAAGTGCCTAGCAACATCCCTAGCGAAGAGCCTGGCTTCTCTAGGGCTGTGGCAGCTCTTTCCTAGTGCATCAGCCTGGTGGGGAGGTGGGATGGTGCTCTCTGCTCCCGGTGCCCTCAGGGTGTCCGTGGCCTGAGCTTTTCACACGGAGCCGGGCATGGCTCCCACAGCACTTGGGCTGCTCCTCCTCTGCAGGTTTCTTCACTCTGGATGGCCAGCCCCGGAGCATGACCTGCCCTTCCACTGGTCTGAATGAAGAGGACTTGACACACATTGGTCAAGTGGCCAGCTCAGTGCCAGTGGAGGATTTCACTATCCATGGAGGTAGGAGCTTGCAGAAGCTATGTCACCCTGGGGTTTTGCTCCAGAGAAGATGTGGGATAGGGCTGGAACACGGCCTGGAAGGAAGGGACCTGTTACAGTGCTTCAGTATGTGTGGCTGACAGGTGTAGGGAAGGGATTCTCCCCCTCTACTCTGCTTTCCTGAGACCCCCACCTGAAGCACTGCATCCAGCTCTGGGGTCCTAGCACAAGGATGTGGATCTGTTGGAAAGGCTCCAGAGGAGGCCTCCAAAAGGATCCCAGGGCTAGAGCACCTCTCCTGTGCTGAACGGCTCAGAGAGCTCAGGGTGTTTGGCCTGGAGGACCTTACTGTAGCCTTCTGGTATATAGAGCAGGCTTATGAGAAAGGCACAGAGAGACTTTTTACCAGGGTCTGTAGTGACAGGAGAAGGGACAACGGTTTTAAAGTGAAAGAGGGCAGGCTTAGATTGGACATAAGGAAGAAGCTATTTTATACTGAGGGTGCTGAGGCGCTGGCACAGGGTGCCCAGAGAAGCTGTGGCTGCCCCATCCCTGGCAGTGCTCAAGGCCAGGTTGGACACAGGGGCTTGGAGCAAGCTGCTCCAGTGGAAGGTCCCTTCCAACCAAAACCTTTCTGTGAGCCTGAGGATTAGTCCACGAGGGACCCGTGGCTGTGGGGAGTGAAGCGAGGAGAGCTGATCCTTTTCCTGCAGCTTCAATTCCGCATCCCTGGTTCACCCCTTTGGCAGGGGTGGGTCTGGGTGTTTGCAGTCAGGCAGTCCCTGGGCAGGTTATGGGACAAACACGGTGGTGCTGGAGCTCCCTCCCATCCCGTCTACAAACCAGCTCCTATCCTGGCAGGTTTGAGCCGTATTCTGAAAACCCGTGGGGAGATGGTGAAGAACCGGACGGTGGACTGGGCCCTGGCGGAGTACATGGCGTTCGGCTCCCTGCTCAAAGATGGCATCCACATCCGCTTGAGCGGCCAGGATGTGGAGAGGGGGACATTCAGGTAAAGCCATGCTCTTGGGAAAGGCAATTCCAGCCTTCCAGGGTGGCAATGGAGTAATGCTTTCCCCTCTTCCAGCCATCGCCACCACGTCCTGCATGACCAGAATGTGGATAAGAGGACTTGTATCCCCATGAACCACCTCTGGCCCAACCAGGCTCCTTACACTGTCTGCAACAGCTCCCTGTCGGAGTACGGAGTCCTTGGTGAGTGAGGTCTGTGCTGGCAGATGGGGGGCAGGTGTTCCAGGAGGATAACCCCTTCCTTTTCTGCCATCCCTCAGGGTTCGAGCTGGGCTTCGCCATGGCCAGCCCCAACGCCCTCGTGCTTTGGGAAGCCCAGTTCGGGGACTTCCACAACACCGCTCAGTGCATAATTGACCAGTTCATCTGTCCTGGGCAAGCCAAGTGGGTCAGGCAGAACGGCATCGTCCTGCTGCTTCCCCACGGCATGGAGGGCATGGTAAGGACCCCCAGCTCACGGGCACCCAGGGGTGCCACTGCCTGGCTGCACCAGATGCAGAGCCAAGGGCAGCAGTAGCAGGTAGCATTGCTTGCAGCATGGCAGTGCCTGGCACCGGGGTCTAGCACCAGTCCTGCCTCCTGCTCACCTTGTCCCCTGCTGGTCCCTGCAGGGTCCTGAGCACTCCTCCGCCCGGCCAGAGCGGTTCTTGCAGATGTGCAACGATGATCCCGATGTCTTCCCCGTGAGTGGCGGCCGCGCTGGGCTCAGCCTCCTGCACCTGGATGCGACCGCTGCCTTCAGCTGGGGAGGGGGGGCAAGGACACCCGGGTGGGCTCAGCACGGGGCTGCGGTCGGGGCGGGTGTAGCAGGAGGTGTGGGGTGCCCTGGGCTTGCGCTGCGGCTGGGAGGGTTTGGGGACAGGGGCTGCACCTCCACCACCCCTGGGGCTGCGGCACAGTTGAAGGCAGAGGTGGCCAGAGGGAGGCCTAGGAGCGTTGCCCCGAGATGAGAAGCACAGAACTGCAGCCCCTCCAGAGTCTCTCCAGAGGGGGTGAGGAGGGAGGGAGGGAGGGCTGGGTGCTGCTCTTCTCCCCACTGCTGGAGCTGTGAGGCCAAGATGCACCTTGTGTTTCCTGAAATGCCCTGAACTGTGCTCGCCGAGGCAGAAACTGGATGACTTTGACGTGCGCCAGCTCTACGACTGCAACTGGATCGTTGTGAACTGCTCTACTCCTGCCAACTTCTTCCACGTCCTCCGGCGCCAGATCCTCCTGCCCTTCCGCAAACCGGTCAGTGCTGGCAGCCCCATGTCCCTGCCCAGTCTGGGGGCATCTATTGGGGTGGGCTTTTTCTACCTCCTGCTGCAGCAAACATGGGCAGTTTGCCCCTGTCTGAGCCAAGGAACTCCTAATGCTCAGGGCTGGCTTGGTACATGGCATGCAGCCAGCCAGCTCGTGCAGCCTGGGTGGCTACCATCCATTCTTGTGCTTCATGGCAGGGACAGAGACACTGGGGTAGTGGACATCAATAAATAACCCAGTCCAGCCACTTGCCTTTGGCTCTGGCCATGAGGCAGGCACATCCACAGCAACACTTCAGCCTCTTCCCTAGGGGAAACCCAGACTGGGAAAGCCGGTGCTGTCAGAAACTGGTGCCCAGGCTGGGAGGGCGCAGCCGAGGGAGGAGCAAATCTCTTGTGGCTGCTCCTTGAGTTCAGGCAGGGGCGGGCAGGCTGGTGTTTCTGGTGAGGCTGACCACCTCACTCTGCCTCTTCTCCCCCCTCCAGCTGATAATCTTCACTCCAAAGTCTCTGCTGCGTCACCCCGAAGCTCGCTCTAGCTTCGATGACATGCTGCCAGGTACAAGCACTCAGGAGGTGTCCATTTCCCCCCCCCGCCGCGGGATGAAGGGTGAAGGGCAGGAGCCCTGGGTAAAGTCCGCCTGGCAGCAGCCTCTCTATGCCAAAGAGCAGCAAGCGAGGCTCATGCCACCGGCATCAGAGCACCGCAGACAGCCCATGCAGGAGCTCTGCGCTGCCATGGCACCAGGCTGCCCTCCTCCTGTGCTCGCCCAGACGTGGTCAGGGCGTGCTGGCTGCTGACATCTACCCAGCAAACTGGAGCCACCCCTTGTTGGTGCCAAGTCTGGCACCCCAGAGTGACACAGCTCAGCTCCCCAGTGTTTGCCACGGTGCTTCTTCCATCGACAGCTGCTTCCTACTGGAGGGGTGCAGCTGGGTTTTGGCAGCCCTGAGTCGTGATGGTTTGTACTGGGAGCTGGACCCAGTACTGGCTGGTCTGACCCTGCCTCTCTGCTTTGCCTGCTGAGGCTGGGGTCTCAAAGGGCCTGGCGCGGGATTTGGATGCTGGCACCGTGCCCTGTGCTGCTGTGGCTGATGGTGCCATCCTGTCCCTTGGCAGGCACCCACTTCCTCCGCGTCATCCCCGACAGCGGCCCAGCAGCACAGAACCCCGAGCAGGTGAAGCGGGTGCTCTTCTGCACTGGCAAGGTCTACTATGACCTGACCCGGGAGCGCAAGGCCCGGCAGATGGAGGCCGATGTGGCCATCACCCGGGTGGAGCAGGTGAGCCACGGTCCTGCAGGCTGGGTGTGCTGTGGCCACCGTGACACCACTGTGACGTTGCTCCGTGTCCCCCACAGCTCTCCCCGTTCCCCTTCGATCTTCTCCAGCGGGAAGCCGAGAAGTACCCGGCTGCGGAGCTGGTGTGGTGCCAGGAGGAGCACAAGAACCAGGGCTACTATGACTACGTCAAACCCCGGCTCCGCACCACCATTAACCGCGCCAAGCCTGTCTGGTAGGGGCTCGGGGGGAGTGGGGGTGATGCTGGGGGGGAGCCTGAGTGGTCCAGACCCCCCTCATCCCCACTGTCTCCCCTGCAGGTACGCAGGGCGGGAGCCAGCGGCTGCCCCTGCCACCGGCAACAAGAAAACCCACCTGACGGAGCTGCAGCGGCTCCTGGACACGGCCTTCAACCTCGACGCCTTCAAGGACCTGTCCTAGGCGCCAGCCGGGCTGCCGCAGCATGCTCCCGTCTGTCCAGCTCTGTCCGTCTGTCCTTCGCTCGCCTCCCCCCAGCTCCTTAACTACAGACCTTGTAAAACCCCAACGCTAGCGCCTGGAGTCCTTGTCTGGCTCTTGCTGGGGCCGCCGTTATTGCAGCCGTGGCGGGTGGGACCCTCGGTTCCCTTCTCCGCGGAGGGGCTGCTCCAGAGCACCTCGGGCGGTCCCGCGCACTGGGCCCAGCCTCCTCCCGGTGTCCCCGCTGCTGGGGGTCAGATGGGTGCCGCGTGTGTCCGTCCCGCGAGCGCTCTCTCTTGCGGCCGCTCGGCCTCCGGTGGGGTCCGGCTGGGGGTGAGGGGGTGACCCCGGCCCGGGACTCTCGTTCGGGCTCCCTCGTAACCGCGGGGGTCTCCTTCAGCCGTGCGGGGGGGGACGGGGGGGGGGATGCTGCGCACACTCGCGCCCGGCACGGCTGGGTTCACACGCGTGTGCGAGCCCCGCTCCCGGCGCGCGCTCGCGCGGGTGTCACGCGGGCGCGCTCTGGTGTCGCAGCCGCCTGTCAGGGTGCCCCGGGCGCTCCGCCCCGCGCGCTGCCGCATCCGCTCACGCACGACCCCCCCCCGTGTCAGGCGTGCGGGGGCTCCCCGCTCGGCGCTCGGCTGCCCGCGCCTGGCGGGGCGGGGCGGGGCGGGGCGGGCCGTGCATACTGATGCGCTCGCGGCCCCATTGTGCGCGGCGGCGGCGGCGCGCGCCCGGCCCGGCCCGGCCCGGTTCGGTTCGGTTCGGCCCGGCCCGGCCCCGCCCCGTCCCCCCCGCGCCGCCGCCGCCGCCGCCGCCGCCGCCGCCATGGAGCCGGGTTCGCGCGCGGGCTGAAAGTCCCGCGCAGCTTCCGCGCAGCCGCGCGCGCCCGGCGCCGCCAAAGGCCATTTTGGGCCGCTCGCGACGGTGAGTGCGGGCAGCGCCGGGCGGGGACGGGCAGCGCCGGGAGGGTCCCTCCGCGCCGCGGCCGAAAATGGCCCCGCGCCCCCCTCTCAGGCTCCGCCGTGCCCGGGGGCGCCGGTTGCCATGGCAACGGCGGGGGAGGTCCCGGTACCACCGGGCCCGCGGCGTGGGGGGGGGAGGGAGCGGCTGTCACGGCCTCTGCGCGGGTGGCACCTCCCGGGGGGCCGCGAAGGAACCGAAAGCGCCGGCGTGACCCGGGCTGGGCTGGGAATACCCCGGGAGGCTCCGGGCCGGGGGCGGGGGGCGATGCAGGGGAGGCCGCTTCCCCCCTCACCCAGCGGGGCTCGCCCCAGGAGTCCCCGCCGATTCCCCCGCCTGCAGCGTGCGGGGAAGCCCGCGGGGGGGGCTGTGTCCGCGGGGGTTTTCGGGGGAAACCAGCACGGGGGGGACGGGGACGGGGGTGTTGCGGGGCGGGGCCCGTGCCGGCGGCTCCCGCTGCCAGCCCCGGGCAGGGCGCCAGGTCCCGGTGGTGCCGGGGAGCGGGGGCCGTTACGCAGGCTCCGGGCTTCCCGCCCCTCACCCGCTGTTCCCTCTAACCCCCGCAGCCCCTGTGACGGTGACACCGTCCTGCAGCGACCGCCGCGGCCTCGGAAGACCCAGCCTGCACCCGCCGCCCGCCGATGAACCCCATGAACCCCATGAAACCCTCCCTGCCGCCCGCGCCCCACGGGTGAGCTCGGCCCCGGTGCTCTGGCCCCTCCATCCCTTCCTCCATCCCCTTTTAATTAATTTGTTTTTACTCACAGTGATGGTTCATTTGCATATGAGGCTGTTCCTTGGCAACCGAGCACCAATCAACCGGCGGGATCCCTCTCCGTGGTAACCACCGTCTGGGGTGTCAGCAACACCTCCCAGAGCCAGGTACCCACTGCATCCCCAGTGCCCACACGGGGACACCCTAGGGATGGGCATGGCTGCCATGGCCTCACCTCCTGCAGCAGCCTCATCCACTGCACCGTATCCCCCCCCAGGTTTTCGGCAGCCCCATGGGTCCTGGAGGAAGCAGCTCCAGCACCCCGCTGCTGCCTGGTATGGCCGGCACCGGCTCAGGTATGAGCTCGCCGCCGTTCCTGCCACAGCAGCCCTTTGCTGAGGGGGCACCTGGGAAGGGCTACGTGCAGCCGGGCGTCTACAGCCGCAACGCCTACCCTGGCGGGCCGGGCTTTGCTGCTGGGTAAGGCCATCTCTGCACTCCCCTGTCCTGGCACATGGCCACTGTGGGGCCACTGCACGCCCCTTTCCCGCTTCTCTCTCCTCCAGCTACGCTGGCAGCCCCGGCGGCCCTGGTGGGATGGGGCTCCCCTCGCATGCCAGCCGGCCCTCTGCCGATTTCACCCAGGCAGCTGCTGCTGCTGCTGTGGCCGCCGCCGCTGCCACAGCCACGGCCACAGCTACAGCAACAGTGGCAGCACTGCAGGAGAAGCAGAGCCAGGAGCTGAGCCAGTACGGTGCGGTAAGAGCCCACCCGCAACAGAGCTGGGAAGCTGGCGGTGCACCCCCCCCACCTTGTTGTGACCCCCTTTTTTCCCCACTGCAGATGGGTGCTGGGCAGCCCTTCAGCAGCCAGTTCCTGCCTCATGCCGGACCCCGTGGCCCTGCCGGCATGAGCCCGGCTAGCATGGCAGGTGTCATGGCTTCCTCTGGCATCTCCCCTGTGAGCATGAGCCCCGCACGGGCACCTGGTGCCAGTGCCCTGTATGGAGGGCAGCGAGTCCCCCAGCACAGTTACCCCGGTCCCACCCCGAGCCAGCAGCTCCCCCGCCAGGGCCTCAAGCGGGCGTACTCCAACGAGGTGAGCATCCATACTGGTGGGGCTATGGTGCGCCGGGACCTTTCCCCACAACTCCCCACTGTCACTGATCCCCCGGCCCCGCAGGGGTACCCGGCCCAGCAGTACCTCCAGGGCGGGCAGTACGCTGCAGCTGGGGCCCAGTATGCGCCCAGCGCCCCCCAGCCCTCTGCTCCGTCACCCTCCTACCCCGGCCACAGGCTGCAGCAGGGCATGAGCCAGTACCTCTCCGCCTCAGGCAGCGCTGGACCCTATTACAAGGTACCACGGGGAGCACAGTGGATGCAGGGTGGGAGGCCAGGTGTCTGCCGTCCCCTGGTGCCAGCCACCAGGACCTTGCTCTTCCCACAGCCGGCTGACCAGTTCAACGGGCAGAATGCTGGCTTTGGCACCTACAGCCAGGCAGCCGTCAATGGGGTGAGTCCTGGCATCGGGTGGGGTGGGGGACTGTGCCGGCCCGGCCGGACGCTGAGGGTGCGCGGTGCCTCCCCAGCCGGGCCGGTCTATGCCGGGGTACCCCAGCTCGCCGCTGGCCGGGAACCCCACACCACCCATGACACCGGGCAGCGGCATGGCTCCCTATGTGTCCCCCGGTCAGGACATCAAGTCACCCTTCCTGCCAGACATGAAGCCCAGCGTCACGTCCCTGCACCCGTCCCCCTCGGGTAGGTGCCGCTGGCGGGGGGAAGGACCGCTGCCGTGGGGTGGGATAGCAGAGACCCCCTTCACCCAGGGCGTTGTGTGGCCAGGCTGCCGCAGCAGGCGGCATTGCCCCCTTAAGAGCAGGGTGCTGCAGGGAGGCATCTAAGGCAAAGGGAGGGGCTTCAGCGCAGGAGGCGTGTCCACTGCCAGGGGCTGCGGGCGGGGCCTCGAAGGCGCTGCCCAATGAGGGCCGAGTGAGGCGGGGCGCATCCTGCGAAGGGGCGGGGCTATGGGTAGTGGGAGTGGCTTGTGAGATGGGCCTGAGTGGGGTGGGCTTCCTGCATGCTGTGGTGGGCGGGGCTGCTGCCATGGGATGGGAGGAGCTTCCTGCATGGGAAGGCGTGGTCTCTGGGCGGGGCCTCCTGCAGGGTGGTTCGATAGTAGGCGGGGCTCGTTAGGGGCGTGGCCGGGCGCGGGATCCCGCTGACGGTGTCCCGGGCAGCGCCGGCGCCCGGCGAGGAGCTGCGGCTGACGTTCCCGGTGCGGGATGGCGTGGTGCTGGAGCCCTTCCGCCTGCAGCACAACCTGGCCGTTAGCAACCATGTCTTCCAGCTGCGTGACTCCGTCTACAAGACCCTCATGATGAGGTGCGAGCAGTGGGGCAGTCAAAGCACGGCATGACACGTGGCACGCAGCAGCACGGCAGTGAATGGTGCTGCTTGGCAGAGGGCTGCACAGAGCAGTGCCTCACGCCATGGCATGGTGCTGTGCGCCGTGGTGCGGTGGGGCAGTGCGTAGATGGTACATGGTGTGGCTTGGCACAGTGTTGTATTGCAGCACAGCATGCAGCGGGGTTGGGCATGGTGGTATTTGGTATGGTTCAGTACTGCATGGTGCTGTGTGGTGTGGTGGTACCTGCTGTAGTGGCTTGTGTGTGGGCACGTCCCTGCCCACACCCCTGCCCACTCTCCTGCCTGTCCTGCCAGGCCTGACCTGGAGCTGCAGTTCAAGTGCTACCACCATGAGGACCGGCAGATGAACACCAACTGGCCAGCCTCTGTGCAGGTGAGCGTCAATGCCACGCCGCTCACCATCGAGCGCGGCGACAACAAGACCTCCCACAAGCCGCTCTACCTGAAGCACGTCTGCCAGCCTGGCAGGAACACCATCCAGATCACCGTCACCGCCTGCTGCTGCGTGAGTTGTTGGGGGCTGTTGTCCCTGTGGCGGGGTGGGGGCTGCTGGCACCGTGGCTCAGCTCCTCTGTTTCTCTGCAGTCCCACCTCTTTGTCCTGCAGCTGGTGCACCGGCCCTCGGTGCGCTCAGTGCTGCAGGGTCTCATCAAGAAGCGCCTGCTCCCTGCTGAGCACTGCATCACCAAAAGTGAGTGCTGCAGCCAGCACCCTGGTGTCCTGGGGGTGACACCCTGGTTGGGGGCTGCAGCTTGATGGGGGTGATGGGCACCACACGACAGTGCTGCCCCAATCCGGGTATCTGAGTTCTGACCCTCAGTGCCCCTCACTTCCCTGCAGTCAAGCGCAACTTCAGCAGTGGGACAATCCCTGGGACCCCCGGGCCCAATGGCGAGGATGGTGTGGAGCAGACGGCCATCAAGGTGTCCCTCAAGTGTCCCATCACCTTCCGGAGGATTCAGCTCCCAGCCAGGGGCCATGACTGCCGGCACATACAGGTAGGGGTATTGGTGGCAGAGGACTGGGGGGTGTCCCCCAGCCTCTGTTTCCCCTCTGCCAGCTCAGCCATTGCTCTCCCCCCAGTGCTTCGACCTGGAGTCCTACCTGCAGCTCAACTGTGAGAGGGGGACATGGCGGTGTCCTGTCTGCAAGTGAGTGGGGGCCCTGGTGGGGCTGTGCCTTTGTTTCCCTGCTTGCTGGGGTGGTTCCCTCCCCTCACCTTGCCTCTCTCTGCCTACAGTAAAACGGCTCTGCTGGAGGGGCTGGAGGTAGACCAGTATATGCTGGGCATCCTGATCTATATCCAGAAGTAAGTGTCGCTACTCCATCTGTCTGGATGGGGTGCCATGGTGCCAGACCTGGAGGCCATGCGGTCACCCCCTACCCCAGTCTGAGCCCTCCCCGCCATCCTGTTGTCACCAGCTCGGAGCACGAGGAGATCACCATCGATCCGACCTGCAGCTGGAAACCCGTCCCAGTTAAACCTGACATCCACGTCAAGGAGGAGCCAGAGGGGCCAGTGCTGAAGCGGTGCCGGACTCTCAGTCCCACGCACATGGTGCTGCCCAGCATCATGGAGATGATCGCGGCCCTGGGACCCAGCTCTGCGCCCTTCCCGGCACTGCCGCCAACGCCGGCAGGTGCTGCTGCCGACTATGGTGCCCCAGGTATGGCGGGGCCAATGGAGAAAAGGGACAAACCCTAATTACATTGTTCCACGCCCAGTCAACTGCTTTCTTCCTGCAGGTTCCACTTTTCCAGGACCTGGGGGCTTCCCAGAGCCATTTCCTCCTCCCGGACCCCCGGGCACACCAACGCTGAGTGACTTCACACCGGGACCACCCCCCCTCTCCTACCAGCCCAACATCCCTGGTGGCCTCCTGGCCCCTGAGAAGCCCCCTGGCCCCCCTCTCCCCACACAGGTCAGCTGGGCTGCAGGTGGGGGGCTCCCCCCAGTCCCCCAAAGAGGGACCGGGGGCTGTTCCTGTGGAGGGAGGGTCTCAGCTGCACTCTGCCCCCCCAGCTGCCCCCACCAGGACGGATGGAGCCGTCCCACCCGCCGGTGCAACCAGGACTGCACAACCCTGCTCCAGGCAGCCAGCCAGCACAGCCGCTGCACCACCGGAACGCACCGGCACGGCCCCCCCTGGCCCCCCCCCGCCCGGCACATGCCACCGACCTCTCCTTCCCCGCCGCACCCGGCATGGCTGGGACGGGCGATGGGTCCGAGCCTGCCCTCGACGTGAGTACCCCAGGCGGGGTCGCTGGGGGTCCGGCTGCCGGTTTGGGACCCCGGCTGCCATGGGGCGGGTGGGGAGGAGCTGCGGGGGAGCCGGTCATCACACGCTTGCGCCCCCAGCTCCTGCCCGAGCTGACGAACCCTGATGAGCTGCTTTCCTACCTGGGCCCCCCCGACCTCCCCAGCAGCAGCAACGATGACCTCCTCTCCCTCTTCGAGAACAACTGAGCCATCCTCACCCCCAGCATGGGACTGGGGGACAGCACTGGTGTGCCCCTGCCTGCCGCAGAGCCGGGACGCTCCCTAACAAGGGGGCTTCCCTGGGAGGGATGTGATGGGATGGGATGGACGGAGGGACGGGCTCAGCCCTGCCAGAAGCACAAGGCTGTACATAGTGTAGAAACACTACTGCCCCCCCGTATTTAAAGGCAAGCGCGTCGTGCGGGCCCTCTATCAATGTGCATACGCCGCTTCCCCTTGTAACACGCCCTGGCGGGGGGGATGCGGTGTGTGGGGCTCGGACCTCGCAGCTGCCCCGCGGCTCCCCCCGCCGCCGCGCTCCTTGTACCGTCTCCGTATCGCTGCCTATTAAAGGATTTCGTTTTGGCGGGGCTCACGCGTGTCGCTGGGCTGGGAGCGGCCCCGCGCGGCCTCCTCCGTCCCGTCACCCCGCCGTGGGGCTGCCCCACATCTACCCCGGGCCGGGGATCCCGAGGGGAGGATGGGCTGCGTCCCACGCCCACCGCAGCGGTCACTGCGGGAGGGCTCGGGGATGGAGCCCGCAGCTGCCGGTCCCGCGCCACGGATCCCACCCAGCGCCCGTCCGTCCGCCCGACCGCGACGGCGCCCCCGCCCACTCCCCCGCGCCTGCACTGCGCATGCGCGCCCCGCCCTACCCCGCCGCGGACCCGCGCGTCCCGCGCCCTCTCTACCCCCCCCTCCTCATTTCAAACGTGCGGTCGTTGATTGGTCACCGACCCCGCCGCTCTGCCACAACTCCAGCGGCTATTGGCCTGCGCTGCAGTGGGGGCGGGTTCTCCCCTGGCCCTATATAAGGGGCGGCGGGGAGGTGCGCTCCTTCTGCTGCGCTGCGCCGCGCCCGCCGTGTGGAGTCGCCGCTGCCGCCGCCGCCCCTCTCAGCCCCGCCATGGCCAACCCCGTCGTGTTCTTCGACATCGCCGCCAACGGCGAGCCCCTGGGCCGCGTCACCTTCGAGGTGGGGGAGGCAGCAGCGCTGTTTCCCACCCGGGGCGCGCGGGGCCGTGCGGGGGGGGGGGGCGGGGGCACCGCGCTGCCTCCATGTGGCTGCGGCCCCGCGGGAAACAAAGGCCTCGGCTGGGGAGCGGCGGCGGGTGCCAGCCCCGGGACCCCCGTTACTGCCATGGCCGCGCTGCGGTAGCTGCGCTCCGCTCCGCCCCGGGGGAGGCTCGGGTTGGGGGGAAGAGCGAGGGAAAGGCGGCGGCGTTTCCCCCGTTGCGGGATCGGGGCCGCGCTGCCCGCGCCGCCATTTTGTGCCAGTTACCCCCGCGTCGGGGCCGCGCTCGGCGGCTGCCCTGGGGCGTAGCGCATTGAACCGCTCCCGCCGATGCTCCGGGGCGGCGGCCGCGCCGCTGCAGCTGCCAAAGGGAAGCATTTGTCGCCTCGCGGAGCCGCAGCCCGGGTGAGGCATCCCTGGCACGGGCGCCCCGCGCTCCGGAGCCGCTGCGGCTGCCGCGGTGCGCGCTCCTGCACGGCTGCGCCTCGGGATCCTCCCGGAGGGGTCGGGAGCGGGCGCTCTGCGGAGCCTGGAGCCGGGAAGGGTTTTAATTCATCCCCGGCGGGCACAGTGGACGGTGCCCTCCGTGCTCGTGAGAGACGTGGGGCATCGTTGAGCTCGTTCGGATGCCAAGTCTGTTAGTTCAGAGTTTCCAGATGCTTCCAGATGAAAGCCACGATGTGGGGAGTGCTCTGCAGCTGCGGGCACGGCTGGGATCCATCTCCTGGACACAGTCCCTGGGCGCAGGGAGGCAGGGGATCCCCACGGCTTGGGGTGTCCCCTGGGGAGCAGGCGGCTGGTCTTCAGCTCAACCTGACTGACACTCTCTCCTCTCTTTGCAGCTGTTTGCAGACAAGGTCCCTAAGACAGCAGGTAAGCGAAGTGTTCCTGGCAGTGCTGCAGCTGCACCAAACCCTAATGTTATCCCCAATTATGGACAAAACGAGCAGCTCATGGTGCTTTTCCTCTTCCTTCGCAGAGAACTTCCGTGCCCTGAGCACTGGTGAGAAGGGATTTGGCTACAAGGGGTCCTGCTTCCACAGAATCATTCCTGGGTTCATGTGCCAGGTGCGTGGTGCTCCCACCGCAGCAGGGAGCTGGGTGGGGTTTGGAGTTGGGTGTTGGCAGGTTTGGGGTGGGAGGGCAGCTCTGCCTCCTGCCTGCAGCCTCTGGGGGGCCTCGGCCTGGTTTCTGCACCTGTGACCTGAAACGCTGCCTCTCTGCAGGGTGGTGACTTCACGCGCCACAATGGCACTGGTGGCAAATCCATCTATGGGGAGAAGTTCGCTGATGAGAACTTCATCCTGAAGCACACAGGCCCTGGTATCCTTTCCATGGCCAATGCTGGCCCCAACACGAATGGGTCCCAGTTCTTCATCTGCACTGCCAAGACTGAGTGGTGAGTCAGGGGTCGCCAGCACCCAGCGGGGCAGGGAGATGACACAAGGCCTGGTGCTGAGGTCCCTGTGTGGAGACTGCAGGTGCCAGTTGTGACCTGTTCTTCTTCTGCAGGTTGGATGGCAAACATGTTGTCTTTGGCTGTGTCAAGGAGGGGATGAATGTGGTGGAGGCCATGGAGCGCTGTGGCTCCAAAGATGGCAAAACAAGCAAGAAGATCACCATTACTGACTGCGGGCAGCTCTCGTAAACCTCCCTCTTAACAACTGACCATTCCTTTGGCAGCCTGGATGCTGTTCCCTGCTGCAGCTCACCCTGTCCCACCCCACTCCTGACTTACTGCGTTTCTACTGGGTCTCAGCCTCATGTGTGCACGGTCCAGCTGAGCTGCAGTTACCTTTCTGAGTCTAAATAAAACGAGTTAAACCACAGTGGTGCTCTTCTCTCTTTGCTGGGGTGGGGAGTGGGGGGAGGCATGAAGACACTTGCAGTGTGGTCCTCAGTAGGGTCTGGGGTGAACAGATGCAGGCGGCTGGTCCTGGTACAGATGTGCTTCCTGGGGGCTTCGGAGCAAATAGGGAAGGGAACCCCCCCACATCCTTCTCCATGGATTGCCAGGGCTGTGCTGCAGAAACACCCCTCTGACATGGTGGGATGATGCCCCCCCACTGTGGGTGCCCTGTGGGTCAGTGTCAGTTGGAGGCATAGGGGACTGGTGGTCTGGGCTGTGCTGGGAGTATAGAGGATGTAAGTGCTCCCACTTTAAGCAGTGCAGTTAGTGGGGAGCTCGGGGGGATCCTATTGGATCTAGTTCGAGGGTGCCCAGCTCTGCTTAGGTTTCTGGTTTGGGGTGGTTCCCATTTCAAGGGTGCCCAGCTCTAGGACCATCCCAGTGCTTCCAGTTGGAGAGTGATTGGGTGGGAGTAGACTTCAGCACCCCATGGGCTGCACCACAGCACAGTGCCTGCAGCAGCACTGCCTGCCTGAACCTTCATGTGCTGGGAGAGGCACCCTGCTGCCTGCATCCAGACCTGCATTACCCTGTTGCATTGCACGATGGGGTCTGTTTGGAGCGGGGCTTTGGTTTGAATGAGGGTGAGGTGTCTTGAGTGAGGGCTGGGCCTGGTGAGCATCAGCTGCAGCTTTTTCTGTCAGGGCATCTGTGGAGCAGCCTGAGGTGGGTGTGCAGTGTGCACCGGAGCTCTTCAGAGAGCCCTAAAATGGTTTGGGTTGGACCTTTAAAGGTCGCTTGGTCCCAACCCCTGCCATGGGCAGGGACCCCTTCCACTGGAGCAGCTTGCTCCAAGCCCCTGTGTCCAACCTGGCCTTGAGCACTGCCAGGGATGGGGCAGCCACAGCTTCTCCGGGCACCCTGTGCCAGCGCCTCAGCACCCTCACATAAATCACTTCTTCCTTATCTCCAACCTGAACTCCCCCTGTTTCAGTCTGAACCCATCACCCCTTGTCCCATCCCTACAGTCCCTGATGCAGAGCCCCTCTCCAGCATCCTTGCAGCCCCCTTCAGACACTGGAAGCTGCTCTGAGGTCTCCACGCAGCTTCTCTTCTCCAGCCCCAATGTTCTCAGCCTGGCTCCATACAGGAGCTGCTCCAGCCCCTGAGCATCCTCGTGGCCTCCTCTGGACTCGCTCCACCAGCTCCATGTCCTTATGCTGGGGACCCCAGCACTGCACACAGGGCTGCAGGGGGGTCTCACGAGAGCAGAGGGGCAGGATCCCCTCCTTGAGCTGCTGCTCACGCTCTGGGGGTGCAGCCCAAGCACACGGGGGGGGTCTGGCCTCAAGCGCTCACTGAAGCTGGGTCATGGGGAGCTTCTCACCCAGCACCCCCAAGTCCTTCTCCTCAGGCTGCTCTCAGTCACTTCTCCACCCAACCTCTGTCTGTGCTGGGACTGCCCTGACCCAGGGGCAGGACCTTGCCTTGGCCTTGTTGAACCTTTGAAGTTCAACCCGGAAAGGTCCCAGCTCTCCAGCCTGCCCCAGTCCCTCTGGATCCCATCCCTTCCCTCCAGGGTGTCATGGCACCACACAGCTCAGCGTCAGCACAAACTTGCTGAGGGTGCTCAACCCAGTTGTCCATGTCACTGACAAGGAAGTTGAACAGGATTGATCCCAACCCCAACCCCTGAGGGACCCCACTTGTCACTGGTCTCCAGGTGGGCACTGAGCTGCTGACTGTCACTCTGCATGCGGCCATCCAGTCAACTGGAGCATCACATTCCCCACCGCTACTCCTAAGTCCTGGCACCACTGGGGGGGTGTGGGGGGGGTGTGCCCTGACCCAAATGTAGCTCCTTGCACTTGGCCTTGTTGAATCTCATGAGGTTCCCAAGCGAGCTTGTCCAGGTCCTTCTGGATGGCATCCCGGCCCTCAGGAGTGTCAGCCACACCACCCAGCTTGGTGCCCTCTCCTCATGTCCTGAGAGGGCGAGCGATCCCACTGTGTGGCTGATGAAGATATTAAGCAGTGCAGGTCCCAGTACAGAACCCCTGAGGGATACTGCTCAACACCGATTTCCATCCAGACATCGGGCCGTTGACTACTACCCTGTGGAGTCCATGGCTGTCCAGCAAACCCCTTACCCACCAAACAGTCCATCCCTCAAATCTGTATCTCTCCAGTTTAGAGAGGAGGCCGGTTTGTCTCAGAGCCCTTACAGAATTCCAGATGGATGATGTCCATAGCTCTTCCCTTGTCCTCTGATGTACTCAGTCTGTCATAGAAGGCCACTAATTTGGTCCGGCAAGAGCTGCCCTTGGTGATGCTGGCTTCTTGGATCACCTCCTGTCCTCCATGTGCCTTAGCATAACTTCTGGGATCTGCTCCATGACCTTCCCGGTCACAGAGGTGAGGCTGACAGCTCAGCTCACCCTGTCCCACCCCACTCATTCCAACCCTTCCTGAAAAGGGGGGCAAGGTTTCCTTTTTCAAGCCACAATGGACTTCACCTCATGCCAGGACTTTTCAAACAGCACACACAGGCGCTTTACAACTGCATCAACCAATTCCCTGAGCACCCTGGCATGTGTTTTGTAAGGTCCCATAGACTTAGGCATGTTCAGGTTCCTCACGTGTTCTTGAACCCCACGTTCTCTTATAGGGGACTTTGCTACCCCAGCGCTGTGAGAGGTGTGGGAACAGCTGGGTAAAGCCCGAGATAAAAAAGCTGTTGAGGAGCTCAACCTCCTCCTTGTCTGCTGTGACCGGCCAAGAGGCTCTGGCAAAGTTCACGGCGCTCCCACGGGGAAGGTGATGCCCAGCACCAGCTTTGCCCCGGCCCCTTTGCTGTGGGAGCAGGGGCTTGGACGTTTCACTTTGGGAGCTGGGCTCTGGGAGGCGCCAGAGTTTGAAAGACGTCAATGTCTGAAAGCACAAAGCCCCAGTATTAGGACTGTTAAAAGTGCTTGCCAGGGGAAGCCGATGTCCAACAACAGCTTTCTGTCCTGGCACCCTTTTCCAGGAGCCCAAGGGGCCGGGTTCCCTTTTCGGATGCGCTCTGTGAAGGCTGCAGCGGTGGAGCACAGGCAGGGCATGGGGGAAGTTGTCCCGTGTTGAACGGAGGCAGCGAGGGGAAGCGGCTCCGCGCTGCCGTGAGGCGCAGCAGGGGAGAGCCTGCGGGCGTTGCACTGGGTCAGCCTTGGAGCACAGGGGCGAGGGAGATGAGGGCACGTTCTTGACCCCCTCGGTGTTTTCTCCTCCTTCCATATCTCAGTGGCATCACCCCTCCTTTCTACATCTCCCGCATTACGGAGCTCGAGCTCCAGGCTGGGGATCACACGGGGAAAAAGACAGGAAGAAGAAGAGGAGGCAAAGAGGGGGTCATGTGAAAGGAGGAGATGTTTTTTGGCCCCTAGTGTTTGATCTGTCCATCAGCACCCCAGGAAAGCCAAGACCCGCGTGCCCGACCAGTCTGTCAGTGTCTTGTTGTAGGGACCCTTCTCTCAACAGTCTTTCTGGGTTGGAGGAAGATTCAGTTGAGTTGGTCATGGAAAAGTGCCAACAGCATGAGGGGGAACCCACAGCAGCTCTGCCCACTTTATACCTGCTGCCGGTGGCTGCTGGTGCCCACAAAGGACCGATGCTGATGGTTTATGGAATAACACTATCAAAACCAAATCCTGACAAATTAGGGTTTGTGATTGCTGCTCATTGGCTGCAGAAACAAGCTTGAAGCTATAAACAACCCAAGTATCATCACTAGTAACAGCTGCCATGAGTTAGTTATGGAGCTCACATAAGGTCAAGTCCTTACCCAATAGGCATCCCTATGGGGGAGAAGACAGGGTCAGCCGGTTGACTGATCCCAGAATTTAGGATGGAGTCTTCCCTATCTCCCCCCCCCCATTTACTTTTATGCTGTTTTTATCTCTCAGGTTCTCAACATCCATTGGACTGACTATGTGTCTAATGTCACTGTCCTCGAACAGGCAGGGGTCACCAGCATCGAGGCCATATGCAGGGCACGTCTCTAGAATGAAGGATCACTGCCTCCCCAAGATCGTGTTTTACGGTGAACTTGCCACCGGTAGCCGCAAGAGAGGTGCCCCAAAGAAGAGATATAAGGACTCCCTGAAACAATACCTTAGCCTTGGCCATATTGACTACCATCAGTGGTCCACCTTGGCCTCCAATGGGGAGACTTGGAGGCACACCATACATAATGCTGTTGACTCCTTTGAGAGCTCACGAAGAACTAGCCTCGAGGAGAAAAGACAACGCAGAAAGAATCGTGTCCCACCTATATCCCACATTGGCCTTCTTAGTCATCAGCGCCCTTGTAGTAAGCGTGGGTAAAGCCCTTCCCAAATCCTCTTTCCCGAAGTCAAGCCATGAATCTGTGAGGTGCAGCTTCAGTGCCTCCAGTCACACATTCTTTTGTTATTGACTGGGGTCAAATTCCCTCCTCATTCAAAGCCGTAGCTGCTAACAGGTTGGGGATCTCTCCTCTGGCCATGCTGTGGTGCCTGGGGCTGCGAGCTTTGAAGGGACCTCTAGGGATTGTCTGCTCATGCCCAGCCTCCTGGCTGAAGGAGGCTCACCAGGCACTGGTTGCCCAGTCTGTGGGCCCAAGGGTGACTGGTTTTGTCGTGCCCTGCCTTGCCCCACCCAACCGTGCATGGCCTTGTCACGCCTTGCCTTGCACGACCCCGCTGAGGACATATCACAGAGAAGAAGTTGCTGCAGGATTATTTATTTCCCTTAAATACAATGAGCCCCCCCCCAGTTGACACAAAATTTGTGGGTCACAAGACAGGCAGATACTGGAGTAGCAGGGGATGAAAAGTGACATGTCTTTGAAGACAGCACCATCACAAGTGGAAAAGCAGCAAAGCCATATGTGGCCTGTCATGACTTACACTGGGAGCCCTTTGCAGAGGACAGCAGGCAGTGTGTGGCTGCTGAAGCACATCCAGTCACCAGCTTCCTCAGAGCATCCCTGAGCTCCTGGTTCCTCAGGCTGTAGAGGAGAGGGTTCACTGCTGGAGGCAACACTGAGTACAGCCCCACCATAGCCAGATCTGGGGATGGGGAGGAGACGGAGTGTGGCTTCAGGTAGGCAAATACTGCAGTGCTGACAAGCAGGGAGGGCACAGCCAGGAGTGGGAAGCACGTGGAAAAGGCTTTGTGGTGTCCCTGCTCAGAGGGGATCCTCAGCACGGCCCTGAAGATCTGCACACAGGACCCCACAATGAACACAAAACACCCACGTGATGAACAGGCACCGACCACAAGAAGCCCAACTTCCCTGAGGTAGGAGTGAGCAGGAGAGCTTGAGGATCTGGGGGATGTCACAGAAGAACTGCTCCACAGCATTGCCTTGCTAGAGGGGCAGTGAAAACGTATGGGCTGTGTGCAGCAGGGCAGTGAGAAACCCAGGGCCCCAGGCAGCTGCTGCCGTGTGGACACAAGCTCTGCTGCCCGGGAGGGTCCCGTAGTGCAGGGGCTTGCAGATGGCCACGTAGTGGTTGTAGGATGTGACAGTGAGGAGAGAAAACTCAGCTAAGATGAAAAAGAGAAAGAAACAAAGCTGTGCAGCACAGCCTGTGTAGGAGATGGCCCTGCTGTCCCAGAGGGAATTGGTGATGGATGTGGGGACAGTTGTGGAGACGCAGCCCAGGTCCAGCAGGGAGCAGCTGAGGAGGAAGAAGTACGTGGGGGTGTGGAGGTGCTGGTCGCAGGCTGTGCTGGTGATGATGAGGCCGTTCCTACGAGCACAGGCAGGGAGATGCCCAGGAAGAGCCAGAAGTGCCAGAGCTGCAGCTCCCGCGTGTCTGCGAAGGGCAGGAGGAGCTGGGTGATGGAGCTGCCATTGGGCACCTGATGCCTCTTGTTAGGGAGCACTGCTGAAGGAGGAGCAGGCAGTGAGTAGAACAGACTTCTCAGAGCAGAATCAGTCAATCTTCCGCCACCCCCCCAAGTTCAAATCCATTTTCCTGTTTCCGGTGCTGGTGGCTGTGTGTGCTGGGAGAAGCACCCTGGTTCCCAAGGGCTCAGCTCTGTGCTGCTGCAGGGGGGTCACGAAGCTGCTCTGTGAAAGCTCCAGCATTCACTGGGGATGTCCCATGTAAATAAAACCTCAGTGTCTGCACTCCTGCCTCGGAACACCATGGGCATGGGGAGAGGCTCGGCATGCCTTTATCGGGATTTTGTCTGAGTTTGGGCTATTTTGGTGGTGGTGTTTGGTTGGGGTGGTTTGTTGGTTCGTGGTTTGTGTTGTTTGGTTTGGTTTTTTCCTTCCCTACATTCGTATCTGACAAATTCTTTTTTTAGATTTAGGATTCTATTTTTTGTCACTGAAAGGTGAAGGGTCTCAGGACAGGACAGATGAAAGGGCTTTGCTCTCTTTGCTTTAGTGCAAAGTTAGAACAACAGCAGAAGAATGTGTGCAAAGGACTCTGAGTGCAGAGTGCCAAACCCCAAGGGAAGGTTCCACACTCCTGAGGACCCTATGGGAGAGCTGTGCCGATCTGGCAATCCACCCTCGCTTTACCACCTGAAACTCCATCACACTGTCCCTCTGGTGCCCGCACTTGGCTGGCCTGGAGCATGGCTGCTGCCATCCAGTGAGACCTGGACAGGCTGGAGAGTTGGGCAGGGAGTAACTTGATGAAATAGAACAAGGGAAAGTGTAGAGTCCTGCATCTGGGCAGGAACAACCCCAGGTTCCAGTATAGGTTGGGGAATGACCTGTTAGAGGTGACCTGGTGGACGACAGGGTGACCATGAGCTGACACTGTGCCCTTGTGGCCAAGAAGGCCAATGGCATCCTGGGGTGTATTAGAAGGGGGGTGGTTAGTAGGTCGAGAGAGGTTCTCCTTCCCCTCTACTCAGCCCTGGTTAGACCGCATCTGGAATATTGTGTCCAGTTCTGGGCCCCTCAGTTTAAGGAGGACAGGGACCTGCTGGAGAGAGTCCAGTGCAGGGCAACTGAGATGATGAAGGGAGTGGAGCATCTCCCTTATGAGGAAAGACTGAGGGAGCTGGGTCTCTATAGTTCGGAGAAGAGGAGATTGAGGGGTGACCTTATTAGTGTATAACAATATATAAAGGGGGAGTGTCCTGAGGATGGAGCCAGGCTCTTCTCAGTGGCAAACAATGATAGGACAAGGGGCAATGGGTGCGAACTGGAACACAAGAGGTTCCACTTAAACTTGAGAAGAAACTTCTTCTCAGTGAGGGTGACGGAACACTGGAACAGGCTGCCCAGGGAGGCTGTGGAGTCTCCTTCTCTGGAGACATTCCAAACCCGCCTGGACACGTTCCTGTGTAACCTTATCCAGGTGTTCCTGCTCTGCAGGGGGATTGGACTGGATGAGCTTTTGAGGTCCCTTCCAATCTCTGACATACTGGGGTACTGTGATGGCTAACAGAGTGCCCAGCCCCTGCTCCACAGTGGAAGAGCCGGGATAGCAAGCTGGTGCTGGGCCTCACCTACACAGGGTGAGCGCTGCAACAGTGCCACCTCCATGGCAATCCACCCTCGCTTTGCCTCCTAAAACCCCATCTGTGTGCTGTCTCTTTGGGTGTCCTGGAGCACAGCTCGAAGAGCATGTCCTGCTCCCACCGCCGAGGAGCCAGGACAGAAGGCCAGTGCTGGGCATCACCCCCACACAGTGAGCTTTTCAGTGGTGCGGCCAACATTGCAATCCATCCCCTCTTTGACACCTAAAACTCCATCTGCACCCTGTCTCTTTGGTGCCCACCCTTGGGTGCAGCTCACAGAGTTTGATCGTCCAGCCCTTGTCCCAAGGCAGAAGAGCCAGCACAGAAAGCTTGTGCTGTGCATCACCCCCACACAGTGAGCTTCCCAAAGGTGACACCAGCGTGGCAATCCACCCTCACTCTGCCACCTAAATCTGCACCTGCTCACTGCCTCTTCACTCTGGTGCCCACTCTTGGGCATCCAAAGCTCAGGTCACAGAGGGTGAACGTCCAGCCCCTGCTCTTACAGCCAAGGATCTAGGGCTGAAGGCTGGTGCTAGGCATCACCTACACACGGTGAGCTGTGCAACAGTGCCACCAAATGGCAACCAGCCCTTGCTTCACCACCTATAATTCCATCGGCAGACTTTGTCCCAGTGCTCCCACTACCTGCTGCAGGTGCTTCCAGTCCCCGCCAGTCCCTTCCAGTGTTCCCAGTCCCTGCTGCAGGTGCTCCTGCTCATTGCCCACCCGACCTCCTTGCTGATGCTCTTTTTTGGGGGGACCCCCCAAATTAGGCACGGTTACCACCTGGCTCCCTGATACTTGGGGTGCTCCATGGGGTGTGCTTTGGGACCAACAAGGAGCGTTTTGGGGCTGGTGGCTTTGGGGAGAGAGCACCTTGGATGACCCCCAGGGCAGGTGCTGGGGTGAGCCCACTTTTTGGGACACCCCCTTTTCAGCAGGTTTGTGTCACTGTGCTGAGCGAGGGTGGCTTTGGAGCTGCAGAGTTTGGGTTTGGGGGGATTTGGGGGCATCCTGGGAGGATTTGGGGGATTCAGGCCGGTCCCCAAAACTCCTCGGGTGGCTCAGTTATTTGGGGGACTCCCCGTCTCCCGAAAATGGGGGGTCCATCAACCCCAGGGCAGCCGAATCTCATTGGATGCCCTAGGGAGCCCCGCTGCCGTAAATAGGAGGAATCTGGGGGTTCAATGAACATTTGGGGGTTCGGGGAGGTTTTCCCCAAAACTCGCTGTAGGAGGCACATGATATTGGGGGAGCTCCCATGTGCCGAAAACAGGGGGTACCTGGGTCCCAGGGCACCCTGACTTGCTTTTGGGCGAGCAGTGTTCCCCCAGAGTAGAGATGTGTTGAGGGGAAGAGTTTGGGGGTTCAGAGGGGATTGGGGCATTCGGGGGATGCCCAAAGCTCCCCAGGGTGCTGCAGGGATTTGGGGAACACCCAGTGTCCCAAAACTAGGGGTTACATTTGTCCCAGGGTACCCTGAGTCTTCAGTGCCCCTGTTGGCCCATGGCAGTAAATGGGGGGGGATTTGGGGTTCAGAAGGGAACTGGAGGTTTGGGGGGACCTGGAGCTTCATGGGAATGTCCCCAAGCTCTGCAGGGGGCAGAGTAATTTGGGGGACCAGTGGAGCCCTCAAACAGGGGCTACAGCCACCACAGACCCCCCCCCCCCCAGATCATTGCGGAGGGGGGAAATTGAGATATGGGGGAACCCTGACAGGTTTTGGGGCTGCAGCTTGGGGGTCCCCCCTAAATCTTACCTGTGATGATGCTGGTGATGAGCTCATCCCTCTGCCTGGGGGAAAGAAACTGGGGGGGGGGGGAATGTTCCTGGAGGCTGGGGTGACCCCCGCGCCCCCCAAAGCTCTGACAGGGGGGTAGAAGTGGGGTTCAGCAGTCCCCGAAAATAGCTGTGACTCCCCCAAGCCATGGTAACAGCCCTGGGGCAGCCGCTCTGGGCAGACCTGGACTCACTGCCCTGGCTGCAGGCTTGGGGCACTCAGGCTGGGTACCCCTGCACTCCTGTCTCCACAGCAGCAGTACTTTGTGTAGAGACCCCCTTTTCAGGGGTCTTTCGGTGTTGGGAGGGGCACCCCTAGGGCTCGGTGCTTGGTGGGGACCAGGGCTGCCCCAGCACCCATTAAAGAGGGTTCATCCTCTTCCCCTCCACCAAATTCTGGAGGCATCCCATGACCTCTCTGAGGGTGACCCCACTTTTTGGGTGACCACATTCATAGGGTAAACCCACATTAATGGGATGCCCCTCAATTTTGGGGTTCCCATTTTTGGGGTGTTCCTCAGTTATGGTGTGCCGCTCACTTCTGTCTTGCACCCATTTTCAGGTGCCCCCAATTTCCCTCATTCCGGGGTACCCCACACTTGCCTCCCCACTTTTGCTCTTGCCCAATTCTGGGGCAGTTCCAGTGCGTACCAATGGAAGGTAGGACCCAGCAGCAGCTCCTGTCCTGGCGCTGTTGCTGGGGGAGCACAGGGGCTCCTGCGGGCACTGCCGCAGTCAGGATTGCTCAGGTGTGCCCAGAGCCCACCAGCTCCTCCCCACCTTGAGCAATGCCCGGTTCCGGGCTGTGCCTGCGCCTGCCAGGGCCTTTGTCCCCTTCGGGGATGCATTGCCAGAGCCCAGCAGGGCACTGGAGCCTGGCACAATGCCCGGCGCTGGCCTGGCCTTTCCCAGAGCCCACCAGCACCCTCCTGCCTTGGGCAATGCCCGGGGGGCTTGCGCGGGCCGTGCCGGAGCCAGGCAGGTCCCCTTGTGCTGAGCTCCCAGTGACAGCTCCAGCAGCGGCTCCTGCCCTGACACCTCCGCAGCACCTCTGACACCAGCAGCTCCTGCACACGGAAGGCTCCTGCTTCACCCCCAGCACCGCTGCAGGCAGAGCTGAGCTCCAAGCACAGGAACAAGCCCAGTGCCTCCTCCTCACCCATCCCTGCTCCTACAGCTGGGATGGCACCAGCACTGCTCCTGACAGCTTCTCCTCCCTTCACAGCACGCACCCACGATGTGTTTCATGCCAACACTAAAGCAGGATCGCAAAGTCAAAGAACACGGACCTGGATGCTCAGGGCAGCCACGGGAGATGCAGCCTCCTAAGGGAGGGCTCTCCTCTGCACTGGTCACTGCAGGGCTCTGGCTCCTTCCATAGCCCACGCTCACAGTGGGGCCCCGTCACAACGGGCAAACCCACAGCTTTGTGATGGCGGCAGCATCGTGCCCATGGGCACCGGGCACCAGGGGTGCTCTGGGAGTCGCCGCGGGGGGAGCAGCCTCTGCCCAGCCGGCTCGGGGAGGTCCCTCACAGGCTGCTCTTCCTCAGTGCCTTTGGTCTGGAGATGGAGCGTGCGAGGGGTCACAGCTCAGCCTGGGCAATGGAACAGGGCCTCACGGCCACTTATGAGAAGTGGAGAGTGACCGACATTGGCACAGCAGAGAATCCTGGAACCCCAGACTGGTTTGGGCTGGAAGGGACCTTAAAGCTCCTCCAGCTCCAACCCCTGCCACAGGCAGGGACCCCTTCCACTGGAGCAGCTTGCTCCAAGCCCCTGTGTCCAACCTGGCCTTGAACACTGCCAGGGATGGGGCAGCCACAGCTTCTCTGGGCACCCTGTGCCAGCGCCTCAGCACCCTCACAGGGAAGAGCTTCTGCCTAAGAGCTCAGTTCATCTCCCCTCTCTATCAGGTTAAAGCCCTTCTCCCGTGTCCTGTCACTACACACCCTTTAAAAGAATCCCTCTCCACCTTTCTTGTAAGCATCCCCTTAGGCACTGGAAGGCAAACTCATTGTCTTGGGCTTGGTGAAGCCTCACTCCTTGTCACTGAGGTTGGAGCAGCTGCAGTTTCTGTCTCAGACATTGGAGTAGCCACATTGCTGTGGCTGTCACTGAAGTGGCTGCTCTGCTTTTTGCAGTGGTTGGAATAACTGCGGTGTTTATGCCTGTTGTTGGCATGTAGTAGCCACAGTCCCTGTCCCTGGGGCTAGAGCAGCCTCAGTGCTTGTACCTGGTGTTGAAATACCTGCAGTGCATGTCGCCACTGCTCCTGTCCTTGGTGTTGGAGTAACTGATGTGCCTGTTGCGCTGGTTGGAGTGGACATGGTTCTTATGGCTTGGTTTGGAGAAGCCTCATTGCTTGTCAATGGGGCTGGAGTAGCAGCAGTGTGTTTCATTGGCATTGCAGGGCTTGTGGCCGGCACTGGAGAGGCTGCAGAGCTTGTGGCTGGGGTTGATGTAGCCCCTGTATACATTGCAGGCCTCGGAGTAGTGGCAGTGCTCCTTGCCAGAGCTGGAGTAGCTGCAGAGCTGAAAACTGGTGGTGGAGTAGATAGTACTCATTGCTGTGTTTGGAGTAGCTGCAGTGCTTGTTGCTCTGTTTGGAGCAGCTGGTGCTCATTGCTGTGTTTGGAGTAGCTGCAGTGCTTGTTGCTCTGTCTGGAGTACCCGCAGTGCCTGCTGCAGGGGTTACAGTAGGCGCAGTGCTTTTTGCTGTGGTTGGAATACCAGCAGTGCATGTCACTGGAGTTCTAGGAGCTGCAGTGACAGTCCCTGGTGTTGGAGTAGCCACAGTGCCTGTTGCCATGGCTGGAGCAGCCACAGTGCTTATGGCTGGCGCTGGAGTAGCTGCATCGTGTGTTGCTTTGCCATCAGATCCTGCTTCTGCTCCTCCAGCTTCTTGTGCCCCTCCTCACTGCAGAGCACGAGGAGCTGATCCAGCCCTGCTCAGGGTAAGTGCTACTGAGCAACAACTAAAAACATCGCTGTGTTACCAGTGTTAGACTAAAGCCCAATGCCAGCAGTGCCCCAGCTACAGGGAGGAGAATGAACTTCATGAGGTGTCCCTCTGACACCTATTGCCTTCCAAAGACTCCAGAAACCAACCCCCGCAGCTCCCTCAAAACCCCAAAAGTCCCTAAAAACACCCAATCCCCCAATGAACATCCAACCTCACAAAACTCCGAAAACCCCAAAATACCCAAAACCAACTCTCCACAAAATCCGCAGTCCTTAAGAACCTCCAACCCCCAAAACCTCAAGGACTCAAAAGAAAAACCCAAGCCACCCAAAATTCCATCCTAACGTCCCAGAAGCCCAAATCCCCCCCCCCCCCAATATCCAACCTCCCAAACCCCCCAAACACCACACACACCCCTAAAGCACCTCTCGCTTCCTTGCCCGGCTGCTGGCTCAGGCTGTGCAGATGGAGGGTGGCTGCCTCCTGGGCCAGGGGATGTTTGCAGCCAAGGGTGGTTGAACACATCCTCCAGGGATGCTCTGTCGCAAGCGCGCATGGACAAGTGCCACCTGATGAGGTGCTGGCGTTCTGCGGAGAATCCGGGAACCGTCCCTCAGTTGCAGGAGGCTCCTGCCCGCCTTGTGCCACCGTTCACAGCGCCCAGGCCTGGGTGTGCTCAGAGCCGCACCCAAACCCCCTGCTCCATGGTCCGTTTTGGAGGAGAGCAGCATGGTGCCCCCCTGCCCGGTCCCACAGCACCAGGTGATCCCCTTACCCCGGAGATGCTCTGGTACTCCTCTGCCCGGCCCCACCACTACCGGTGCCTCCCTGCTCCACATCCCCCGCTGACTCCACAGCCGCTCCCCTCCCGCTGTCCCGGTTCCCCCCTCCCGGCCCCTCCAGATCCCTCCGAGGAGATGCGCTCCCAAGCCACGCGCTTGATCGCCACCTGCAAACCAAGGGCAGCGCTGGGCTGAGCTGGCCCCTGCCCCGCCGCCGCCCCGCCACGTACCGGGGCGCTGTCGGACAGGCGGACCCCCGAGCACACGGACCCGAAGCCGCCGCTCCCCAGCACCGGCCCCATTCGGTACAGCCGCTCCAGCGGCTCCTTCTTCTCCTTCCCCCACGCCAGACGCAGCCGCTACCGCTCTACCGCTGCGCGCGGAGCCCACGCCGGCCACCACGCTCCACTTGGGGCTGAGCGGAGCCGGCTCATTCCCGGCCTTTCCCGGCCGAGGCTCCGCGGCGTCCGCTCCCCGCCGGTCCCGGAGCGCAGAGAGGCCGACGGGTCAGTGCGGGCCAGGAGCACCACGGGCACCTTGCCCGACCGCGCTCCCACTCCCGGCTCCCCGGATCGCGGCTGCGGGGCGGGGAAGGGAGGGAGCGGCCGCGACCCCGCTGCTCCGCGCAGCGCCGGGTCCCCGTCTGTGGCGGCGGCCGCGGCCGACCCCGGGCAGAGCGGGGCCTGGGGGCGGTGCTGCTCGCCCAGGGATGCGAGGAAGAGGAACGGGCTAAGGAAAGAGCTCAGAGTTTTCTTCAAGCTATGCATTGTCTTAACTTCGAATAGGGAGCAGGTGTGTTCTTGTTCTTGCCAGGTAAACTGTAACCCAGAATAGAACCGGTAGCCGAAACACACTGTTTAAAATCAGAGACCCCTTTCCCTCCAGAAGGTGAGTGTCTGACAGGAATTTTTTCAGCTAGTTTCTATAAGACTTGAGGTTGCCAGCTGGGGAAACTTTGCTAAGGGTGAAAAGTGCACCGTGAGGAAGAGCGCTTACTGCATCTTGAAGACCCCTACCCACGACCATGGGAGGGCAAGCGCCAAAAGGGAGGAGACTTAGGATAACGAGTACCTAAACTAACTTTAATATCCCCGCCGAACCTTCGGGAACCTAGTGAACATGTATGTTTGTGTAAAGTAAGTATCCAGGCTGTTGAGCTCTCGGGGTGCGAGTCAGGAGGAGCGACCCCCCTCGCACCCGTCGCCGCAATAAACACCCCTGCTTTAGAGCTCTCTGAGAGCTGTCAAGTTCCATCCCGTCAATCACCAGCGCCGCCGCAGCCGGAGCGGGAGAGCCGAGCGGCGCCGCCGGGAGGAGGCCCCGAGGGCTGGGGGGAGCGGCGGAGGGAGGGCTCCGAACGGCCCCGAGCTGCCGGTGCCGCCGCGTCTGGTGCTGCTGCTGCCGCCGCCGGCTGCGGCCCCGCTCTCACCGCCTGTGCCCCCCTGAGCCTCGAGCGCCCGCTGCCACCGGACGGAGCCTGTTCCTCGCTTGAGCCCTTTTCCCTGCCGCCTCGCCCAAGTGAAGATCCGCTTCAGCTTCTTACTGAAGCAGCGTCAAGGAACTTCATTTCCCCTGCCCCCCACGTCCCAACAACTGCCTTGAACACTGCCAGGGATGGGGCAGCCACAGCTTCTCTGGGCACCCTGTGCCAGGGCCTCAGCACCCTCACAGGGAAGAG